>NC_091849.1:39942155-40245185 GCF_037783145.1 Equus przewalskii | reverse complement strand
CCCGGGCCACTGTCAAATCACGTACCCTGGAAACAGTTTGGGATGAGGTTGCTTTGCAGTGAGCCTCATGTACCCTGGAAACAGTTTAGGGTGAGATCGCTTTGCAGTGAGCGGGGGCTCTCCGCCAAGGTAGGAAGGGCAGTTAGCAGCATCAGCAGCTTTGGTCTTGGGTTGGGTTTGAGACCCCAGATTCAGACCCAATGCCGCCACTGAAACATCGCCAGTGTGCCTTTGGCCATTGTTAACTCACGCACACGTGAGACGGATACTAATATCGAATGTGATTCTGTATATAAAAGAGCTTTGAAAATTGCAGAGGGCAGAGGAGTGAGGCTTGTCACGAGTCCCTCCTTCTTGGCAGGTGCTATCTGCTGGGCTCCAGGTTCAGCCCTTCAAGGCTGCCGTCCACAAACACTTCTGGCCTCTTCCTTCCTGTCTTCGCTGTCCTTAGCTCAAGGGGATTTCTGTGGGAAGGAGACTCAGTTACCCATGGCTCCAGAATGTTCCTCTTACCTAATTCCTATTGCCACTCTTATAGTGGCCCGTCTCTGATTTCCTCACAAGCCCACTTCTGTAGTATGACGGTACTTTATTGAGCCCTGAGAATTGGTTGGAGAATCACTTTACTGAGTGCTTCGTATGTGGCAGACACCGTGCTATGCTCTTGCTGTGTCTTGTGTCTCATTTACCATTTATGATACGTAGCCCTATAATATTCCAGTTTATAGATGAAGAAACTAAAGTCCAGAGAAGTTAAGTAACTTGCCCAAGGTCACACAGGCAAGTGACCAAATCCAGGACCTATCTCAAAATCCCAGCTTCTAACCTTTGAAGTTTTGCCTTTCATGTGGGTCGGATGCCACAGCTGCATTTGGAGTACAGTTCTTCACAGGTCTCTCCGGCCGTGTGCATCTGGTCTTTTCTGGGGAAGGCGCTTACCTGAGACATGAACACTTTCTCCCTTGTCCTGAACTGCTTCTTCCCTCCCTAATCCCACCTTCCCTCCAGCGACTACGGGATCTTTCTCCACCCCTGCACCAACTTCTTAGAGTTGGCTCCCTTTCCTGCCTCCATCCCTTCATTCCTCGGCCCATTCTGTATTGGCTTTCAGTCTACTTTCCAACATAATAATGGCTCTTTCTAGGGTCCCTGGGGCCTCCATGTCTCCAAATCCACTGGGCATTTTAAAGTCCTCTTCCCATCTGACTTCTCAGAGGCGTTGACTCTACTGCCCACGCCATGCTTCTTAGGTCACCTTCCTCCCTTGCCTCCAGTGGCATGCCCTGTGCAGGTTTTCCTCCTGAATCTTTGGCGGCACCTTTACAGACTCACTGGTCTTGGGGCTCCACAGGTCAGGTCCTCTGCCCCCTCCCTAGGCGATCTCATCCGTCCTTGGCCTTCATCTATCCACATGTGGATTATTTACGAATGCGAATCTCCTCCCAAGACCTCTCTTTCGAGCTCCACACCGTATACTCAGCTGCCTGCTCAGCATCTCCTCTTGAATGTCTCAAAGGCACCTCAAACTGCCCCTGTCCACAGTAGAACTGTGGCCTTCTCCTACCACGGGGGTCTTCTTCCGGTGTTCCGTCCTGGCCAATGGCACCACTGCCCTTCCAGCTGCACAAGCAAGAGGTTAAGGGTCACTGTGGGTGGCTCGCTCCACTCCTGCTCTACAGTCAATCCGTCTCTGCAGCAGGTCAGTTTCCCCCCCAGTTAGCTAGTGGACCCACGCCACTCTCTCCTGCTCCTCCACCCTGGCCTCCCGACAGGTCTCGCTCTCATCCTGCTCAATCCATCTGCCACGCCACAACTCTAATGACCTCACACATCCGCATCCTCACCTCACTGAAAACGCTCTGTTGGTTTTCTGTTGCTTTTGAGATCATTTCCCAAATCTGTGACATGGCCCTCGAGACGTGTGGCTGCCCACGTCCACCCTCCTGCCTCATCGCCCACCCTCATCCCCCTCCTTGTTCTCTGGGCTCCAGCCACATAGCCCCTGGGCCTCTCAGTTCCTGGAGCTCACTGTGCTCCGTCCCTCCACAGTCTTGAATCAAGCTGTTCTCTCTCTCTGGAACATTCTCTCACTGCTTGTGTGCCCCCTCCCCCACTGTTGGCTTCTTTGTCATTTTCTCTGATAGAACGTGGACCCGCCTTGAGAACACGTCCTCGGTTTGTAAACCTGCCCATTTACTGTGCCTGTGACTATTTCTGTCACTGGACTCTCAGCTCCTCGGGAGCAGGCACCACGTCTGCAGCTCCTCCCACCGTCCCGGCACCTAGCACAGCGAGTGCTGTTGTCCTTACCTCATTCCACAGATACTTCCTGAGGGCCTATCAGGTTCTAGTCACTGTTCAGCACCCTGAGTCATGTAGTTGTGCTCAAAGAACACTCCTCAGGTGAGAGTGAATGTCCCCTTTTGTGCCTTACCTCCCAGTTCCCTCACCCCCCATCCCTCCTGGAAGGACAGGAGTGGAGGAGCCAGTGCCAGGCCATGAGCCTCCAGTGTGGAAGGCTGGGCTGCCTGCCTCCTTCCCCAGAGATGGGCAAGGATTTCCTGAGGGCTTGTAGCTGTGGCCCTTTCTTTTCTGACTTGTCCTGACAGTTGTTCTTGCCCAGAGGACGTCCATTCTGCCTCTGAAATTTTCTCCCTCCTTCAAGTCCTCCCTGAGCCCTCGGGTCGCCCTCCCCCCACAGCTCCCTGTGCTGGCTGTGCTGGCACCATCTGAATGCTCTGTGGCTTCTCCCATTGTAGGCTGGTCCCATGTGACTTGCTGAAACTCTCTGGGTTTTGGTCCCACAGGAAAATGCGTATGATGATGCTCACAGATAGGATCACTGTGGGAATTAAATGAAGTCACATATATGGGGGTGCTCTGAGCCCTGGAAGGTGCTATGCAGATGAAGAGTTATTATTTTTACTATATCGTCACTTTGCACTGTAAGGCTGCTTCCCTTTGCCCGTGATATGTTCTGTCTCTGGAGCAGGTCATGCCCTCTCCGGATGTCCACTGGGCTCAGCCCGGGGCCGGGTGTGTAACTCAGGATGTGCTGGGTCAGGGAACTGACGATAAAGCACGCTCAAACGCGGCAGAAAGTTCAGACTACCCAGGTGGGTGTCTCTTTGCTCCCTTGTTTCTCCCACTCCACTCCCCTTGGACCCAGCTCCCTGAGTCCTTCGGGCCTCTGCCCTCAACGTGGCACACCCACAAGGATGCCTGGCCTCATCTTTCCATGATCCTGGCTGAGGGGAATCCAAGCCAGAGTACTGGGAGCAGAGAGGGACCCGTTGGTACAGGGCTGAGGCCACACCCTGCAACATTTTGTCTTAGATTCTCCCAATATAAAATTTTAATCCCATTATTTAAAAACCAATGTTTATTGTAGAAAATTTAGAAAATGCAGGTAAATGCAAAAAATTACCCATAATTCCATCTCCCTAGATAATCTCTGTTAACATTTTGTCCCTCCTCCTAATCTTTTTAATGAAAATATTACATATAATAGTAAAAATATTTAGATTATGTTTTTATAATATTTATAATTATAAAATAATCTCTATATTTAAAAAATAGAGATGGGGCTGGCCCCGTGGCTGAGTGGTTAAGATGGCGCGCTCTGCTGCGGCGGCCCAGGGATTCGCTAGTTAGGATCCTGGGCGCAGACATGGCATCGCTCGTCAGGCCACGTTGAGGCGGCGTCCCCATGCCACAACTAGAAGGACCTGCAACGAGACATACAACTATGTACGGGGGGGATTTGGGGAGATAAAGCAGAAAAAAAGTGAAAAAGAAGATTGGCAACAGTTGTTAGCTCAGATGCCAATCTTAAAAAGATAAAAAAATAATAAAAAAAAAATAAGAGAGAAAGAGAGAGACTGACTTTGCTTTTTTCACTTAGTTTATGGTGTTTATTTTCCTGTGAGATTAAATTTTCTTTAAAAATATAATTTTTAATAATTGCACCTGTGTTATCAATAACTTCTTTTGTAATCAATAGAGTAATTTTTGCTCCAAGCAGAAAATGCAAAAAAACATAGAAATATGCAAAGGAAAAAAACCCCAGCCACCACCCATAATTCACATACTCAAGGATAGCGCAGTTGACATTTTGGTGTATGTCCTTCCCATACATTCTCTTTCTAAACCTTTAGTTATTATTTGCGATGGCAGCAGGCTGTCCATAGTCGCTGTTTTCCTTAGAGGTGTGTAGTGAATATTCCCCAGTGTTGGTGAACACTCCTGTGCTCGCCCTTCTTTTTGATAGCTGTAGCCCAGTGCACAGTTCGCATCACTCTCCTGGTGGCTGAAGGGCAGATCTCCAGGTTCCTTCCACTTTTGTCATTATATACAGCACTGTGATGAACATCCTTGTATGAACACCTTTGTGTAAAGCCATGATTATTTCTTTGTACATTGCAGCCTTCACTCCCTTCCAGTGTATTTAAGGGAGGGGCTACCCACAAAGGCATGGGCAGAGTCGACAGAACCGACAAGGGTGTGGAGGCATCCAAAGACTAGCAGTGCTGGGAAGCCATGCGCTCCCTACCCCAGGCCTAAAGTGATGAGGAGAGGAAGCAGAAGTGAGGTGCAGAGGCCAGTGGGGACGTGAACAGAAGTAGCCAGCGTCACTCTCCTCCTGCCCTCTGACCTCCTGCTGGTGTGTGTCCCATTGGCCAAACGCAACGGGAAATGAGAGGGTGTGGGAGCCTGGGGGATGCAGTCCACGGAGACCAGCCTCCTGGAGGACAGAGCTGGGTGAGGAAGGCTGGAGGGAGAATCCGGAGCGGAGGGCCAAATAGCACAGTGGTGGCCCCTGGTCCTCCGTGGAGGGACCCGAGGGCCAGGAGGACTCCACTTCTGTCTATCCCACAGGCAAGGGGCTGCATGCCACACCTGGGACAAGGATCAGAGACTGACAAGAGCCAACATCTGCGGGCTTCCCAGGGCCTCCTCTGAGTGAACATGTACAGTGGCCTAATATGTAATATATAGCCTTGTTTAATCCTCACAACTGTCCTGTGAGGTAGGTGATATTGTTTTTCCCATTTTACAGATGTGGAAACTGAGGTGTAGAGAGATTTAAAATCTTGCTCCCACAGCTAGGAGAGGCAGCACTGGTATCTAAGCCTGGGTCCATGTCTCAACATCCACCACCCTGGACCACACTATGGGGTCAGTGGTTGCCCATCGCAGTGCGGACGGGCCGCAGACCCAGCAATCCGACTTCCTCTCCGCCCGTTCTTTCCTGTGGCCACGCTCTCCAGCAGGGGAACCGAGAAACCACACACCCCGCAGCGAAGAGGAGCCCCGTGAAGCCCTAAATCCGCTCCAGTTGTATTTTCTCTCTATCCTTTGAAAATAAAAATTGCTGAGCGCCTGCTATTTTCCCTGAGACTGTGTAGCAGAAATCTTCTCCTGGGCTCTGACCCTGGGAGTCAGCTTTCCGCCCAAAGCACATTTTTACAGCCAAGTTATTTCTGATTCTTTAAAAGCAAAAGCAGAAATAAAAAAAAAAATGTCTGGAAGGAACAGGCTCTGTTGTAATGTAATGTCTCAGCAAAAAACCCGCGGCCGCCCGTCTCGTGCGTGGCTCCCGTCCTGAAGGCGGGAGGCTGGGAGACGTCTCGAGCTGCAGCGTGGGGGGAGCTCAAGGCTGCAGGCCACCCCTGGAACTTTAATTATTCCAGGGACGTGACAGAGAGGAGTGGAGAAGATGTGGTGTTGAAAGGAGAGGAGCGCACAGCCCGGGAGAGGAACGGACAATTTGCAGATCTGACTTTGAACCTGGAAGGGCCCCACTCCTCATTCGGAGTGAGCTGCTTCCTGGGGCGTCATAAAAATGCCTTGCCTTTGGATTTGTATTTAAAGTCACCAAGAGCATGCGTGTGAGCGTGCATCCACATGTGTGTGTGAAGTTGTGGGGCCTGTGTGCCTTTCTGGGGGGATCACGGGGGCGGGAGCCGTGTGGGTCTTGCTCCCTCAGATATCTCCAGCACCAAGCATCCTTCCTGGGATGAGGCAGGTACTCAATAAGTGTTTGTTCAGTCTCTTGAGCTCCTGCGTGTGTGTGAATAGTCTGTGTGCAGGGGTCAGAGGGGACATGTCTGTGCCTCTCTGTGGAGGCACTCCAGAGTGTCACCTCTCTGAGGGCAGAGGTCTTGGTCAGCCTCATCTGCTGATGTACATTAGGCGTCTGATGCAGTGCTTGTGTGCGGCTGTGTGTCCATGTAGTGGCCGCAGAGCCGGCCTAAGTGTGAGCCTGTGCACAGTGTGTGAGAGAGAGCCTGTGCGAGAGCGAGTGACTTTGGGTATCTTGGTGCCCCAGAATACTGGGCAGTGGATGGAGCTGCATTTGGGAGCAAGTGTACAAGCTTGTTTGTTCAGTGTGGGAAAAGATGCACATGCAGAGAGCAAGAGGGTCAGCGAGTAGAAGCAGAAATATCTTCATAAATACAGCAGGACCCTCTCCTGCAGGCTTGGCCTCTGTGCCCATGGCCATGGTGTGCCTAGATTCGGGTCTTCATTGTGGACCGTTCAGCCACAAATGCAGCTTAGATTCAATTAGGAAGGACCTGAGGGCCAGAGACTGGACCTTCTGGCACAGACACTCATTACTTACTTCTCTAGCTGTGACAGACCCTGCCAACTGTCTTCTGTCTCCCATTTACACTTTCAATGCCATTTTTTCCCCTACTCCAGGCTTCCTTGACATGATGGTGCCTTTAGCATGGACATAGGTCTATAGGCACACTGTCATCTGGTCAATGTCGCCTCCAGACAGCCTGGACTCTGTCCCCCTCGCCCTGCTCCCCCAGGGTCCCCCCACCCTCCCATGCCCCTGATCCCTCAGCACCCCAGCGGGCACCCCCATAAATGGTTCTCTCCTTCCTCAAGGTCAGCTCTGTCTTGGGACTGCTCCCCAACAGTAAGGATGATAAATGGCTGCTGTAGCCTGAGACTGGGGAGGTGACATTTCTCTAGCCTTCCAAGAATCCCCTGTGTGCCCGCTGTTGTTGTCCCGACGTTGTTTTTTTGATCATCCTCGCTTCCTGGGGAGTTCCAGACCCTCTCTACAAAGGCCATGCATCAATCCTGGGAAGACAGCAAGGCGGGGTGGGGGGGTGGGGGGAGCGTTATGGAAAATCTAGGGCATCTGTGCTGCCCGGCATCCTCCATGCAGACGTGGAAACTGAGGCATCGCCAGGCTCTCCACTCCCTCTTCTCTCCCCTCCTTGTCTTATTGTAAGTGCATCCTTTTCTGTCTCCCACAGACGTGATGTCACTGTGCGTTCTCTATAGCACAAGGGGCTTATTAGATGCTAATGTGGTAATGGGTGACTCCCAGAGAAGAGAGAATAGAGCGCTTAGACAACTCCCACTGGTAAACAAAGCCGCTAGACAGGTGTACAGGCGGGGGACTGGGTGGGGGCGGGGTGAGGGGAAGCTTGGAGAACAGAGCCTGAGGGTGGAGTAGAAGGGACCAGGAGAGTCTCTGGGAGCAGCAGGGATTGGCAAAGGCAACAGGTTGGGCCCAGCTGGCCTGGAGATCTGGAAGAGAGGGGTGCTGGGGTCAGGGGTGAGAGCTGGAGGGTGGTCTGCTGGTGACGGTCAAGGTTAGGGACACCCCGAGGAACTGCTGAGGGGGCTCGAAGGCTGGGCCAGGGAGCAGAGGCAGAGGTGAAAAGCAAAGGGGAACAGACTTCTGAGCAAGACGGGCAGGTGGGAGTGGGGCCAGAAGGGTCTCACTCTGGGGTGCTATAGACTCCCCTTCTCTCGGTTGCAGGCTCCTTTCTGCAGAGCCATGTAGGGGGCTGACTTCTTTGCGCGGTGCTTTACAGATTGCAAAGCTCCCTCACATCCAATAACCCCACACTAGCCCCTGGAGGCACGTCAGGTATGACAACCCTTACAGCGTAGATGGAGAAGGCACAGAGTGATTAACCAGTTTTTCAAGGCCAACCAGCAAGGAAGTGGAGATCTGGGATGATTAGTCAGATCTACTTAATAAGTCCCTACTGTGTGCCAGGTGCTTTTTGGATTAGAGTCAGGACCCCCAAAGATGGAACCCCTGCCCTCAAGCATCTTCTCTTCTAGAGGGAGGAAGCAGAGAATCACACACAAAGCTGTCAGTAGGATGCTTTTAAGTACCTATGAAGAAGATAAAATAGGTTAGTGTCAGGGTGGGTGGCAGGATGGTGGGCTTGGGGATGGGGCCCTTTGACCAGGGTGGTCAGAGGAGGCCACTCAGAGGAGGTGAGACATGAAATGAGATGGGAATGATGAGGGGTGGGCATGTGAAGACTGGGAAGAAGGGTCCGAGCAGAAGGAATGATAAGTGCGAAGATGCCGAGACTGGAGAGAGCTGCAGCCAGGGTGTCTGGAGCCTCCTGCCCGAGGGCAGGGCTGGGGGAGGGCGGAGGATGCGGCTGGAGGGTAGGCAGGGGCTGCAGGCAGGACCGTGGCTTTTATCCCTGGTGCTGCCAGAACCCCCGAAACGTTTTACAACAGTGGACTGACCTGACCTGATTCCGGTTAGATAGGTCCCTGCAGCTGTGCTATGGAGGGCAGGTTGGAGGTGGGCCGGGATTACAGGAAGGAGCCAAATTAGGGGACAAATGCAGTGGTCTAGGTGAGAAATGATGGCGACACGGGCCAGGCAGTAGGAGTGGACGGGTGAAAAGGGCTCGGATCTGGGGTACGTTTTAGAGGTAGAGCCGATGAGACTCAGTGATGGATGGGATATTTGGTGTGAGGGAAAGAGGGATTATGGGCAGCTGGATGGGTGTATGGTGGGGCATTTCAGAAATGGGAAAGCCTCCAAGGGGGGCAGATTTGGAGTGGGGAGAGGGAATTTGTTATTCTGTTTTGGTTCGAGATGCCAAATAGACATCCAAGTGGAGATGGCAAGTTGGTTGCAGGATGTGTAATTTTGGCGGAGTTCAGCAGAAAGGTCTGGGCTGGAGGTGAAATTTCAAGGTCTTCATCACATAGAAGGTGTTGGAAGTTGTACGACTGGGTATGATCATCCGGGAGGACTGTAGACACAGGAGAGAAGAGGGCTGAGGGACAGAGCCAGGGCCAGTATGACAACTCGAGGCTCGGGAGCAGGAGGAGGAGGCTGGGAAGGAGCAACGTGTGAGGTTTGGGGGCAACCAAGGGAGGGTGAGACCAGAAGAGCATTTCAGGAAGGGGACAGGGTCACCTGTGTCAAATGCCGTGGAGAGATCAGGTGAGGAGAAAACAGAATTGGCATTTGGCTTTGAGATGTTGGGAAGTCATTGGTGACCCTGACCAAGGCCTTTCATACAGCGAGGTGGGGAGGAGAAGCGGTGGGGTGGGGCAGCAGAGATAGTGCTAACTAGTAATTCTTTGGCTGGTGGGGGCGGGGGGTGCAGGACAAGGAAATAAAGAGGCTGGAAGGCAGTGAGGGATCAAGGGAAAGGTTTTTGCTTTGAAGAATAAACTAGGCAGACATGTTTGTCAGTGGGAATGATCCAAAGAGAGAGAGAGGGGTGATGCAGGAGACAGAGGGAATCGTGGCAGGAGAATGTCGTGGAGAAGGTGAGCCCAGATAGGACCCTGTTCACAGGCGGACAGCCTGGCCCTAGAAATCGACAAGGCCCTTGTTTTCTCCATTTTAGCAGAAAGGAAGGCGGAGAACGTAAGCACAGATGCAGGTAGGCTGGTGAACTAGGGCTCGGAAGAGCAGACGGCTCTCATTTCATCGATCTCTCTACGAAGTATGCAGCAAAGCCGCCATCTGGTGAGGGCGGCAAGCAGAGAAAATGGCAATTTTAGGCATGAGGGAAGTTTTTGAAATAATTTTCTTGGAGAGTTGGAAAGTGGATTTCCTAGGAAAGTACAGAAACGTTACCTGGCAGAGTTGAAAGGTGTGCCCAGTCACAAATACAAACCAGTCAATATGGTGATATTCCTTAAAGGGTCCTAGACAGCAGTTAACCGATGGGTGCAGGTGCCGAGTTAAGTGGATGGCTGGGTTTAGCCAGGGTTGGTGTTTTTTTCCAGATGAGTATGAAGGAGAGAGAGGGAGCCAAGAACATCAAGCGTGCTAGAAAGAGGATGGCTTGGGGTCTGGTCCATGAAATCTGGGCTGAGTAATGAAGGAAAATAAGCACAGTGTTCCATCAACAGTGAACAAGATGAATGGACTGGGGGCGTCTCACTAGGTGGGAAAATTGTTAGCATAGGAGTACTAGAGTGCTATAGGGGATGGAAGCTGGACGGGGGTCCTAGAAGCCAGGAATTCGGAAGTGAGGCAGTTAGGGTGATGATGAGTCCAGGGTGTGACCGTGTGGGGGAAGGTTGGGAAGAAGGGCGGGCAAAGACCTTCGGTGCTACGGAGGGCCAGTGAACTGAGAGGCCAGACCGTGGAACAGGTCATCTACAGGGATACTGACGATGTCGAGGCGGATGGCAGGACTAGTGAGGGAGAGAGACAGTGAGCCAAGCGCTGAGGCCATCAATTGGTGACTAAGCTCTAATTCTTGGAATTTCAAAGTCATCTAGTGAAGTGGTTTTAAAGCGATTTGTAAGACTCTCAGCTCTCGTTTACAGGAAGCATTTTGAGGCAGCTTGAACAAAGAGCGGAGGGGAAAGCATAACTCCCGCTGGCAACGGGGTCGGGGAAACTGAGCGCCTCACCCTCACCTCCCCGCTGAGGGCCTTTGAGAGAACTCTGCGGAATCTTCCATGGCACACAGTGAGAAAATCACCAAGTCCATCCAATGCCCCTTACTGTACGCGTGAGGCACAGGAGTCCCACTTATCCAGGTCACGCTGGTTGTTAGGAACAGAGGCAGGAGTGGCACCCGGGTTTCCTGTCTCCTCTGGACCTGGGTCCCATTCTGTGTTGTTTTCCCTGAGGTTCCTGACAGTCAGGGTTGTAACACAGGACTGATCATGGCATTAGCACGAAGCTCCTCTCCAGCCCGTCCCCAGGGAGGTCTGTTTCATGCTGCCTGGCATTTTCCAGAACTACGGGACAGCACTGTCCTGTCATAGTAGGTGCCAGCCTTGCCGGGATGGCTGAGGGACTCACCCAGCTCGAGGGTCTGCCCTTGGGGGCCAGATCAGGGTCCAGAGATTAACTGCAACCTGGGACGTGGCCATGACTGGGCTCCTAGGACCTCGGCTGGACAAAGGGGAGGCGGGATTGACCCACAGGCTGGAAGTCAGCGCCCAGGAGTGAGGCTGGTGCCTGGCTAAGTGGACTGTCCAAGTAAGAAGTCAGTGTGGCCAAGAGACAGCAGCCAGCTGCAAGGCAGTGGGACAGAGGGCAACTCCCAGAGATGGAGGGTCAGGAGGCGGGCAGGAGACAGAGATGGAGGACTTCAGAGGCCCTGGAGAGCACTGGGGCTTTCGATAGGTCCCGCTGGGCTCACCCAGGGTAAGCAAGGTGCTGCCAGGACTGTGTGGGGGAGCATGTCCAACCCAATAACGGGGGACATGGAGGCAGAGGGCAGTACTCAAAGCCAGCTGGGCGTCCATTTGGGATTTTGAGCCTTCTGTCCATGCACAGTGGAACCCCACTCAGCCTGGGACATAGGAAATAGTGCCTGTGCCCCTGGGAAGGGGCTGGTAAGCATTAAACAGTGTCACTGCCTCAGCCAAAGGAGTTAGGGTAGCAGTCAGGATGCCAAGGACAGCAGAGTACCTGCCAGGGAAACTGAGGCAGAAGGCTGGGATGGGCTGACGGGCAGGAGGCATCTATGCCGGGACATACCTCCCATCCCTGACCCTTCTACTTAGTTTGGACCCCAGTGCAGAGGACTCCGGGATGGCTCCTCTGCCCTGAAGGCTTCTCTCGATATCTGCGCTGCTCAGCTCCCTCCCATGTCCCCTCCTTGGAGGGCCCATCCTTGTCTAAAGAGCTCCCGTGCCTCATTCCTCGTTCCCTTCAAGCTTTAGCTTTCCTTGAAGCACTTATTAGTGTCTGGCATCTTCGAATATGTGTGTTTCCTTGTCCTGTCCACCTTCCACACTAGCCCGAGACTGGAAGCTGCCCCAAGGGAGGGAATTTGGGCTCCCGTCTGTGTCTGTCCAGATGCAGGGGCTGGGGTCAGCCAGGCACTGAGTTGGGAGGGGCGCCACTGTGGCCCCTCCTCTCTCCTGCTTCTCCATCCCCAAGGGTGTTCCTGGTCTGAAAGCTTCAGCGCTCTGTCTGGTTCTGGGTCTGCAGAGAGGCTGTCCCCCACTGTCCGGGCCCATCCAGTCCCTCCTTCCCAGGGGTCCTGTTCCCACTGCCCTCGGCCCCCAGCAGCAGCCGGGTCCTGGCTGCCACGCTGCCGTGCCATAATGCTGTGCTGCTACCACTCCCCGAGAACCTGGCTGTGCAGGCCCGAGGGTGGGTGAGCAGCGCCGGGAGCCTGGAAACCCCAGGCTGGTTGTATCAAGGCCAATAAGCCTCAGTAAGTGGCTCTAAAGATAATCAATTGTTTTCATTCTGAGTGAAACAACCCGCTCCAAGGAAGGTCTATTTAAAAACCGCGCACATACGCCAGATCCATCTTTTGTTAAATTGTTGCCCGCGCTGATCTGATTGGACCTGGCAGGTTTGCTGTGCTTCCTGCTCAGAGACGGGGCTGGGAGGTGAGCTGGGCAGGGGGATGGATTAGGGGGGTGCTGGGGGCGGGGGGTGGGGGGGTGGGGGGGTGGAGGCGGCTGAGGAGGAAGGAGCAGGCAAGGGGGAGGGAACCTCATCTCCCAGCTTCACCCACCTTTGGGACTTGGGAGAGGGCTCCCTTCCCATGGGGAAATCCTGCCCTAATCTTCCTCCTCCGCTGGTCTGAAAGCATTAGAGGCCTGGCTCGAGGGGCCTTAGACCACAGGGTCCAAACCCTTGATATTCCAGAGAGGAAAACACAGACTCAGAAAGGGTAAGCTGCTTACCCAAAGTCACACAGCAAGAGAGTGGCAGAGCGGAGCCTGGGAGACCAGAAGCCTATCTGGTATTCCATCCAAGTGCTGCTGGGGAGGAAATTTTGTCTCTTCCATGAGGCAGTGGCCTTGACAAGGGCTGAGTCACATCTTTCTCCTTCTGTGCCCTACAGGCACGCTCTGAAATGGGTGCCAAGTGGATATTGTTAAATAAGTGAAGAGAGGGGTCCAGGGGCTCCCAGGGAAGGAGAGGCGATACTGTGGGGAGAGAACGGAGCTGCTTGAGCAGATGAGGCCCCAGAGAACAGGTGAGCAGCAATGTTAAAACACAGGGCAGATCAGACCCCTCCTCTGCTCCAGACCCTGCAGTGGCTCCCCAGTTCACTCAGACAAAAGCCAAAGACCTTCAGTGGCCCACAAGGCCCTCCGTGATCCCACCCTGACCCCATTGCTACCCCTCTCTCCTCTCACCACCCTTCGGCCACAGGAGTCTCCTTGCTCTCCCTCCTGCAGGTCATGCACGCTCCCCCATTTTGCAGGTGAGAGCCATAGACTGAAGACCATAGAGTCAAGGACTTGAGGTGGTACTCAAGGCTGAGTCGGGGGACCAGGGAAGCTGGGAAGACAGGCAGGATGCCGGGACAGGCGGGCAATGGAGGGCCGGGCATGCCAGGAGCCGCCCCACCCCAGGGAGGTGGCTGCAGAGGGAGCCCAATACCCCCTCTCTAAGCCCAGGATCAAGTCTCTGACAGCGAGGTCCTTGGGTGTCCCCATCCTGGCAGGCCTAGACCTGAGGGGTGGCTGCTGTGGCCAGCACCAGCCATGGTGAGCTCTAGAGGGAGGGCAGGGAATCGGCAGTGTGGAGAGAGGTTGGCAGGGCTGAGGAGGGCCCCAGTAGCAACAATTTTCCGTGTGACAGTCTTGAGAGTGACCTGAGATTCAGTCCCAGGGAGAGGCATGTCGGCAAAAGAGTTGCAGGTGACCCGTGGCGGGGGCCGTGGGAGCTCTGGGGGTGTCCGTGATTCAACCCTGAGACCAGGGTGGCGGTCGGTGAGCCCGTCCTCTCTCCATGGGGCAGCCGTGCCCCCTGCCCCTCCTCCATCTCTCCACACCGGTGGTGGCCTGAGGCATGGACACGGCCATAAATAACAGTAATAACGAGAGAGTCTGTTCCAAGAGAGATGCTTTTATGAAATTACACTTTTGAAAAGGTTAATTCTTCCATCTCCCCACTTGTCCTCCAATCTGGAGAAGCAAATGTGCATTAATTGGTCCCGTTTCCTCCCAGCCCTCGTGGACTCCCGACAAGATGTCTGCTTCCTGGGCCTGGCTTGGTCCAGGCTCAGGGCAGCTGTGGTCCCCACTGGGCTGCCCACGCGTCCCCGACCAAGGTGGCCGCACAAAGCCCAGTGGGCGGATTCACAGCTCACCCAGGAACTCCTGGCAGAAGGAGGAGCAGACGGGACACAGGGGCAGATGGGACATGGGCAGAGGGGACAGGAGAGACGGGAGGCAGACTTGGAGGACGCGTGCAGGAGCAGCGGGAGGGGGTGAGGTGGTCCAAGTGGGGAGACTGGAGCTGGAGCCCCCAGGCAGACTATGGAGCAGGCAGGAGGGGGGAGTCAGAGAGGGGAAGTGAGTGGAGACAGATGGACAGACAGACATGAGGGAGGAGGCAGGAGCGATGAGTAGGCTCTCTCTGGTCTCTGCATCCCACCTTTTCCTTGCTACTTTCCACTGGATCAGGCCTAGGCAGTGGCAGGAGACAGGCCCTGAGGGAAGGTGTTTACCTCAACAGGAGGCCAGGAGAAGGGGAAAGCACGTTTCCTAGGAGCTCCAAGTGTGACCTGCTTCCCTCCCCCTTGCCTCCTCATCCCTGCCAGGCAGCCCTCTCCTGTCTCCCCACCATCCCGCCTCCCCCGGCCCTCCTCACCTGCCCCCTGGGTGCCCAGCCTCCTTCTCTGGGCCCAGCCTCCCTCCACAGGCTAAGCTGGGGTGGCCTCAGCACGTCTGCTTTGTGTCCCCGACTGTCATTCCTTTGCTGTGCCGCCTCAGACAGGCCCCACTCCACTCTGGGCCTCAGTTTCCTCATCTGTGCAGTTAAGGATCAGACAGACTTATTCAGTCTTCCTCTGGCCCTGAAGTGTGGGGAGTATGTGGGTGGAGCTTGGCGGAAGGGTGCTCCGTTGTTTTGACGTGCTACGGTCTTGTTTTGGTGGGAATGCTCATGGTTTTCAAGTACAATAAGGTGGACGGGCAGGGACACAGGGATGGCAGTGAGGGGCAGACAGGCTGCGTGGGGGTGTCTGTCCGTCTGTCCCCGTGTGTACTGTGAGTATATGTGCATGTGTACAGAGGGGGCATATACTTGGTACATGTCTGCAGGAAGAATGGAGCTCCCATCAGGCCGTGTGCTCCATCTGTGTGAAGTCTTTACTCCAACACCGTGAGAACGAAATAAAATTGAACATAATCAATGCAACTCTCCACCAGCAGGGGCTTTCCGTAGCTGGGTCCGGTCCCCTCCTGGGCTTGGTCCTAACATTTCACACTTCCTAGGGTGTCCCTAATCCTGGTTGTCCCCTAACCCATCACCCTGAAGCCTTGGGGGACACAGAAGTGGACCTCTGTCAAGGAGGCAGAGGAGGCGAGACTCCTTCATACCAGGAGTGGTTCACCTTCAGACCAGACCAGGGGGCTTGTGCCATCACTGGAATTACCCCGAATCTGCAATGGGTACAGGCAGGAAGCATTAATCCCACCCAAAGGTTGTAGGGATCAGGGAGGGCTTCCTGGAGGAGGAGACGTTGACACATAGATAGATTACACTCTGTGGGCCACGGGAAGCTGGGCAAATGGCTCAGTGAAGGGATAGAGTGGCAGGCGCATGTCTGGGTTGTGTGGGGACAAAGGGACAGTTGGTCTGTTGTAAGGCTGTGACTCAGTCGGGTATGAGAAGAGAGAGATGCAGGAAGCCTTCTCATGGGAGGTAAGGCTTAGAAGACAGGTGGGTTTGTTTCAGTGGAGGGGAGGATGGCAGAGCGGGGCTGGTGTCAGGAAGGAGCAGGGCCGAGGGAATGGAAGACAGGTCATGGATGGGGAGGGGACAGGCAGAGGGCCGGCACAGTGGCCCCACTGCCTGGTGGTCCAGGAGAAGGCAGGTCTGGGCTGGAGAGAAGACTCGGGCTGCCTGGCCCCCTCTCCTTGCAGTCTCCTAACGGGCCAAGCCTCCTCTTTCCTGGCGTAAGTGGTCCTCCCTGACAGGCGCTCTTCCTGTTTATTCCTGTTCAGAGAGTGGGGAAGACCTATTTCCCTCCCAACAGCCTATTTATTCTGCTTTCTCATTTTCCAATCCAGTGACTTTACGGCTTTTTTCCTTTGGCTTTATCCTCCCAACAACAGGAGGAGCCATTCCCTTTCCTTCTCGAGCCTGACTGTGGGGGAAACGGGAGACCCTGCTGTGGCTAGGGGGCCTGGGGCCTGCCTGCAGAGCCCTTACCTTGTGCAGTAACCAGATGGGTCTGGGGTCCCACTGCCCACCCTGGGCCATCCAAGGCTGGGACTGGGGCTCACAGCAGCGCTGCTGCTATGGGGCCAGGGCGGCTGAGGGTGGGCAGCTCCGAGCATGGCAATGGATGGTGGGCCTGGGGGCTTCCTTTGGTTCACTGCTGTCGTGTATCTTTCCACACTTCTGAGTTCTTCCCTAGTCCCCCACCCTTGGATCCACTGATGAAACCCACTGACGTCTCCCCGTCTATGTCATGGCTCCTTGGGCTTCCCCATCCCTTCTCACCTTCATCCTTCCTAAAGTAAGAGGTCCCACACCTCTCACAGCCATCTGCCTACCTCCTTGCCTTCTGTTGACTTTGTCGCAACCCATGCATTGTGCAGAGACGGAAGGACAGACTCCACGGGTTGCCGTGTCCTGAGATGAGGAAGGCTACAGGAGTAGCAGGCTCCAGGGGGAGCAGCGTGGGCTTCTTTGTGGCCCTGTTAGGTCTGGGATGTCTGTTAGATGTCCCAGTGGAGATGTCCTGAGTGTTGAATTGCGAGTCTGGAGGTCAAGGTGAAGCCAGTGCTGGGGACATGGACTCGGGACTGTATTTCCCCAAGGGAAAGAGAATAAAGAAAAGAAAGGGCCAAGAAGGGCCTGGAGTGCTTCAACATTTTGCTGAGAGAACCAGCAAAAGAGACTGAGCAGGACAGGCCAGGGAGGAAGGGAAACCAGGAGCATGTGGCACCTGTGTTTCCAGGGTCTTCCTAAGGTGGCTGGTCCCCGATGGTCCTCAGGCCACTTCGTGTATTGGGCTCATGTCCTCAGCGAGCAGACCAGGACAAGCACAACTGAATCAGAACCCCAGCTCCAGCCCTTCCCAGATATGTGACCTTGGGCAGCTTACTATCCCCCCTGGACCAAATTGCTTCATTCCGCATGCAGGAGAGTCAATAAAGCCGATGAAACACCTGGCACCTAGTAGCCACCCCTAAATGTCAATTCCTCTTCCCCTCCTCACTCTTCCTAAAATAAGACCGCTGTGGTGTGCATCATCGCAGAAGGAAGGCCTGTAGAGTCGGAGATATTTGTCTTTAAATACATTATCTTACACTTGCCCACACCAAATCTCATCTGTCACTTTTCTGCCCACTCATACACACGCTCGTGGGATTCTGTAGTGTATCCTCATTGGCTTGACATTTCACTTCCCCCAAAAAACTTAGTGCCATTTGCAGATTTCCAGCTCTCCCTGTGTACTCCCTCTTCCAGAAGATTTATTAGAATTTCAAATGAGACGCCCATCCTAACCACGGGGCGCCTCTGTTGGCCATCCTCCACCCGGAGAAGTGCCCGGCAAGTCTTCCAAACCCCTGCCTATTTCTAACCCAGGAACGGTGCCGCTGATGCTCTGTGCCCCCCTGCCACCCCAGAGGCCCTCTGTACACCTGAATGAGCCACCACAAGGCTTCACTACCTGCTGAATTCCCCAGGGGGTCCTTCTGCTGTGGGGCTCAGGGGTCCTACTCTCTTTAGAGATGCCTCCAGCTCTGGCAGGGTCAGAAAGCAAAGCTCCTTGGTCCATGGATCCCAAGTCTCTCCTAAGATTTTCCTTGTAGGGGTTGTAGTCCTGCTGGGCTGTGCTCAGCCTCCATGGAGCAGACACTATCTCCCCCGGACCCCGCCGTTTCAGTTCACACCAGCTCCCACCGCCTCCACCTGCATCTTTGGCTTGAGGGCCGTCTCTGGCCGCTGGAGCACCCTCTGCCCAGGCAAGGACATAGGCCGGAAGTGCTGGGGAATTTCACTGCTGGAGCAGCCCTCAGACGCTGGCTGATGGACTCTCCCATCCCAGCACCCTCGCCCCTCAGCAGGGAGAACTCTGAGGAGGGTCCTACAGTCATGCAGAGGCCCCAGTGGCACTGAGCCCCAGTTGCCCACCCCTGTAATTTCCTTGCTATCACACCAGTTATTGGCTGCCTTCTCTTCCCCATCTCGCTTCCCCTATGCCCCTCCCAGTGTTTTCAGGGACCACCTCCCAAATAAACTATATGCCCTCCAATCCTTGACTCAGGGTCTCCTTCTGAAGGAGCTTAAATCAACACACTCCAGTTCATCTGCCCTTGACACCCTAGTGTCCTTGGGCTGCAGCTGGCCTGATCCACCCTGCGTTCTTTCGGAGGCTTGACGTCGAGCCCCTGGGCGTCCTCCACATCGAGAGTTCTCCCCAGCTCTGGTGAGCAGCCTGGGCTGGTCCAAGACCTCGTGGGCTGCTGGGCCAGAGGCTTCTCCTCTGGGTCAGAGCATTTCTGAGCATCGCTGTGGATGTCGGAGGAGTTTATCTTGTCACTTGCTGCATTGTCTGCTGATTTATCTCCGTCCAGGGGAGTAGGGCCCAGCTGCAGACAGCAAACATATTGAGTCAATTCCTAATGAACTGATTACTCAGCTTAGCATTTTAACTGCGGCATTAAGCATCCTCTCACCCTCATAAACATGTTGAACTACTGAAGGGATTATGGCTTCCAGGCCGGCCACTCTGTCACTGGGAAAAATTAATCTCGAGATTTAATCAAAGCAAAAACCACAAACTGCAATTGAGGAGGGGATTTTTCTCCCCCTGATGCCCAGGAGCTAGTAGGGAAGTCATAGATCCCTCCGACTTGGGAGTGACCTTGAGCTGTCATGTGGCCCATCCTCCTATGTCTGGGTGCACACCAACCCTCTGGCCTGCTGGTTGAAACCTTTCCTAGACATGACCTGGCTGAGAAATACCCTTTTTGTGGAAAGAAGGGTAAACCCAAGAGGAATTTGGTTGATGACCTTTCCCCTGCACAAGATTGGAAGGCGATGCAGAGAGCAAATGTGAGGTTTTACTTATTCTTAGCTTCTTCTGCTTGTGATTCACTGGGACCCTCAGATCCTCATCCAGGGGCTTTTACAGTAGCTAAGGCTATGTTTGGGCTCTAATGTGTCTTCCCTGAGCTCTCTCGTTTCTCCTGAACTCTGTCAGCTTCTGTGTGATCAGGCTGAGGAGTAAGTGTGGAACTCTCCCCTGGGCATGCGTCGAGGTGTGAGGGCTGGAGGGGTCGACAAGGACTGCATTCCTCCAGGGGAGCAACCAGATGTGGCTTGAAGCTCCTGGTCTTAGTTGGAACGTGCTCACGGGCAGGCCTGTACGACTGGTAAGCAGCAGCTGAGAGCGATTGTCTGTGTCTGGTTGCTGAAGGAGAGATCCCAACAGAAGGCCTAGGGAGGGCCCTAGACCCTGGATTCTCAAGGTATGCTCTTAGGAGGCGGTCCTGGCTCATCTGGGCCCTCACGACTCCCAAGGAATGTCCAGACAGCTGGAAACGCCGCATCTCAGGCTGCATCCCAACCTTCTGAATGAGGGCCTGCTCTTTCCCAGAGTCCCCCAGGTGGCTCATGTGCACACTAAAGTGAGCAGCACTGGCCCAGCCATCGAGGGAGCCGCTGGCGGAGACTGCTTTGGGACTTGGACGGTGGGGGCAGGATCCAGGGAGGGGGCCCCTCCCTCCTCAGTTTGGGCCTGCAGTCGAACCAGTGAGAATTAGAGAGGGGCCAGCAGCCAGGGAGCAAAGAAAAACTGACGAGCA
Organism: Equus przewalskii; assembly: GCF_037783145.1. Classification (NCBI taxonomy): domain Eukaryota; kingdom Metazoa; phylum Chordata; class Mammalia; order Perissodactyla; family Equidae; genus Equus; species Equus przewalskii. The sequence goes on along the minus strand of NC_091849.1, from coordinate 40,225,172 downwards.
GTGACTGCACAGAGGCCTCTGGAAATGAGAGCTCTCAGCCAGCCCCATGCCCTGACCTGTCACCACACTCCGTCCCTGTCAGGGCCCACCATCTGCCTGCTAGTAAATAAATCCTTGCGCCTAGATGACATGGTTTCCTTGGCAGCGCGGGGGGCAGTTGGTACAGCCTTGCTGCTGAGAGGAGGGGGTTAGCCAGCCCAGAGCCCTCTGGATCCAGCACGGGTGGGCAGGAGGCCTCTCACTAACCCTTTGGTAAAGGTTTTGCCGAAGGAGATTGAGAATTCTGCCCACTGTGCGCGCGGAGATGGCCCCACTCCTGGCCGGGAGAGTGGAGGGAGACGGCCGTCCTCTCTGAGCCAGTGCGCTGGCAGGCTCGGGAGGAGACTCCTTGGGTGACCTTGAACTTGGACCAAGGATGCTTTCAGGGATTCAGATGCTCCTCGGGGGTGTTTGGGATACAGCAGCAGAACTTGTCTCAAGGGCTACTGAGACCTGAACAAAGGAAGGGAAGGAAGACCCCGCTGGGGCCTCTGAGCTGCCAGGTCTCCCCTTTCCTCTCCCCTCCTGTGTCCCACATCATGGAATTGCTGCTCCTCATTTCCTGCCACTTCTTGGTTTCTCTATATATAAAACGAGGATGGCAATAGTAAGTGCTACATGGGGCGATGTGGTGATTAAATGAGCTGATTCGCTGAAAACTCCTCAACTAGCGTCTAGCATACAGTAGGTGCTCAATAAATGGTGTCCATTGCCAATGAGATTGTTCTTGTGCTCTCACTGGTTTCCCACCAGAGGTCAAGGCTGCCCCTTCTGGAGACTGAGCATCTCCCACCTCCACCTTCCCCAAGAAGCCCTGTGACCCCGGGACGAATGGGTGAAGTCCAGGGTGGAGGCCATGAGGGTGCTGCGGGCTCTGCCAGGTGCCTCGGCAGGAAAGCCCGGGGAGGAAGGAGCGGAGAGGAGGCAGAGCAGGGAGGGCATTGGAGAGGAGAGAAGGCACAGGGGGTTCATGGAGAGAGAAGGTGGAGGAGACGGGGATGAAAGGATGGGAAGCAGAGAGAAGGGAAGGGGCATCCAGCCAGCATCTACTGTGTGTCTGGTCCTGACACACATTTTCTCCTCTATGCCCCACAGCAACCCTGGAGGTGAGTCTTAGTTGCCCATTGTGCGGAGGAGGAACGCCAGGCTCTGAGAGGTGAAATGACTTGCCCTGGGTCAGGCTAATGAGTTTTCACAGATTCTTTCCTCTCAACCACCCTGGAGCCTTCTGGGCTTTGGTGGAAGAAGTGAGAGCTCCAAAGGACAGACGAAAGGCAGGGGAACAGAGGGGACAGAGGCTGTAGCAGCGACAGCGAGCCAGCGGTGGAGCGGGCACTGCCCCTTCAGCAGCTCAGCCATGTCCCGTGTCCCTGGCAGGCCGTGCTGCCCGGGGAGCTCATTACTGCACTTACCCGCCCGTGCATCCGGTTCCTCTGAAGTCGTCCTCCACCCGTGGCATCCGAGCTGGCCTGGCCAGGAGAAGGGGAGACTAGGCCTGGGGACCTAGAGAGCCGGGGCGAGGGGAGGGTGTGCTGAGATGGGCAGGGCAAGGCAGGGGTGGGCAGGAGGAGGATGCAGGGCCCCGCGGTAGTGGGGGCATGGAGGCTGCCAAGGCCGCTGGAGGGAGCTGAGAGCTGACTTCAGAGAAGCTGGCAGGTGTCGCCATGGCAACCGCAGACCTGCACCATCTTTGAAAAAGAAAAAAGACAACAAGTTTGGAGATTTTATTTGCTGTCTTTGCACCCTTTGCCAGGAGGAGAAGTGGGTTTCTTGGGGAGTGTGGGAGAAGGCTGGGCGTCAGAGGCAGGACCCCCCCAAGGAAAGGATGTGGTTCAACCCCCGAGGAAGGTCTTGGAGGCTCCTCCATGTGGCCTCAGGACCCCCAGGCCTTGGCAGCCTCTCCGGATGCCAGTCCTACACTCTGCCTTCCAGAACCTGTTTTGAGAACCGGGGACCTCCCAGGGGCTCTTCATGGGTCTGCTTCTATGCAGGTCCCGCCAAATGACCAGCACAGAAACCAGAAACCCTCTTCAGACAGGCCCACCAGGAGGGGGGAATTTCAGAGGCCGAGAAGATTTTCCATGTCCCATCCTCCACTCCTGCCTAAACGTACCCCCTCCATCTACATGGCTGTTGACAAGCATCCAAGAGACACAGGGAATAAAAAAAGCTCACAGCCCAGAGTCACACTGCCTGGCTTCACAACTCCAATGTGCCCTCTAGCTACTTGGGCAAGCTGGTTAACTACTCTGTGCCTCAGTTTCCCCACTGTGAAACAGGGACAGCAATAAATCTCCCTCACTGGGATGCTGGAAGGAGGAAATGAGTTGGTGTAAGTAACACTCAGGGCAGTGTCATTGCTTGCTCTGGCCTATGCTGCCTGTTTCTGAAGTCGTCAACCTTGGGGCTGTGGGACTGGGTTCCCAGCCACCCCATCTCCTGCCCTGCACACAGGGACCTCTCAGACTCGGGCGCTGCCACCCTAACCTAGCCCAGGAAGCCCCCAGCACACTCACCGGGATCTGGAAGGGAGAGCAGGAGAGCCCCCCTCCTTGGGTCTGTCTTTCCAGGCTACCCCGGGCCTGGGTGCACACTCAGGTTCCCTGGGCCTCAGTTTCTCCAAGGAGCTTTCCATCCCTGTCATCTCTAAGATTCTGAGCAAGAAAAATAAGCAAATCTAAAGCAAACGGATTTCGACCCTCAGGGGAGGACCTGTCTGCATCGATGAGAGCCTGCACCAGAGATGGCTTCCCAATCAGTGGTTTCCTGCCTCCCACCCCAGCCCTCGGAAGACCTCCCTTCCCAAACCTAGCCAACACTCCTCAGGGCCTGTCGGCAACCGGTGACTCACTTAGATTAGCACAGCGGTTGCAAACAACACGTCAGTGCTCTAGAAAGGCTCTCTGTGGATGTTTTGCCCAGAACCTTTTTTTAAATCTTCCCTCTAGATATATAGGTGATATTATTTTAGGCTCCATCTTCACTACTATGAATTTCAGAGTAATTAGGTTTTACATAAGTGCCTAGTATGATAGTCTTTTAAATCACAAATAATAACTATACTTAGCGAGTGCCTGTGTCCTACCAGCCCCGTGTGACTGGGCGATCTACACTATTGATAATTCCCAGTCGCAACTCTGCAGGGGAGACCATCTTATCCTCATTTCCAGGGGAGGCGTGTGAGGCCCAGAGAAGTCATGGACTCACTCAAGGCCACACAGTGAGCTGGTCAAGGGTCAGGCTTCGAGTCTAAGACCACTCAACCCTAAGATATGGTCCCTGTCTTATGGGGCAGCCTTGATGGTGATAAAGAGCCTAAACTCCTCGCCAGGCAGGTGGGACGGAATCCCCACCTTGCCAGTAGCTACCTGTGTGACATCGCCTTTCTGGCCTCCTGTCCTCACCTGAAAAACAGGGATAATACTACGAAGGAACGTTAAAAAAAAAAAAAGTAAATGTGTTAATATATGCAAAGCTCTTAGAACAAAGCCTGGTACACAGCAAGCGCTAAATCCGTGTTTATTTTGTCCCTTCTAGTAGCCATGAGGCTTCGCCTATATGGGCCTCAGAAAGGGGAGTAGAAAGGTGTCTCCACCCAAACTTCAATTCTCAAGAGTCCTTGAAATTTCCTAGAAGCAGGGCTTAAAAAATTCCACAGGTTTTAAGCCAAAACTATTTTCCCCAACTTATTTCACAGCAGCACAGATTCTTAGGGCTGGCAGGGCCTGGCGAGGTGGGGGAGGGGGAGAGTGGAGCCAGATGGACTCGCGTTAGAATTCAGGCTCCACCCGTCATCAGAGTGTGCCCCTGGCACGTTCTTCGGCCTCCCTGGAGCCCCAGTTCTGGGTGGGCTCTGTGCTGAGGAGGGGAAGCTAGCTGCCCCACTCCTGCCCCCAGGCCGGTCCTGCCACCAGCCCAGTGGGGTTCCTGCTCTGGGTCTTGGCTGCCATACCTATAAATTGAGGTCTTTGCTCCACGTGGTTTTAGCAACACAGACTCAGGGCCCCCTGCCCAAAGCACCCCCAACCCCGAGTGCGTCTCGGAATCCTGGGTGGCAGCACCAGATGCTCATAGCAGGAAGGAGACAAGACAGAGACTTCTAGAAATTCTAGAAAGTGAGAGGCAGAGGAGATCTTAGAAAGTCGCTTAGTCCACCGCTGGAGGAAAGCAGGTCTTCCTAAGTGTGCTTCCTCGGCGCAAGGACGAGAGACGCGCCTCCTGTCAACTGACGATGATGATGATGGGGATGAGAGCTGTAACTTCCTGAGCGCTCCGGGCCTTGTTCTAAGTGCTTTATACTCACGTAATCCTGGGAGGTGAGGACTATTCTCATCTCCCTTGACAATGAGAATAGTGAGGCTCAGAGAGGTTAAGCACGTTGTCCGGGGTTTCCCAGCTGGTACCTGCAGGAACTTGGTCTTGAGCCAGACAAAAATCAAGAGCCTGCCCCTCAACTCTTTGTCTATATTGACTCCTTGGAGGGTAAATTTTCTACACTTCCAGTCCAGAGAAACCCTGGGAAGGGAACGGTGCTGGATGGATTCAGCCGAACTCCATTAGTGTATTGGTTGCGACCTACTATGCGCTCAGCTGGATCGCCAAGTCACTGGCTGGTTCCCAATTAAATGTATCCACATAAAATAAATTGCAGAATCGGCCTCCAGCACGCTACACATGGGCACACATACACACATACACACACTTACCACATGTCCACACGTGGGGAAAGTATACTGAATTCAGAGAACCAGAGCTCCTGGTTCAAGGCCTGCCCTGCTGCTGTGCAGCTGAGGGATGCTCGGCAGATGGCTTTACCTGCTCTGTGAGGGAGGGGGCTGTGTCTACACGATTTGCCCCTGGATGTCCAGTTGTTCTCCCTCAGCAAAGGAAAGGATTATCTCCTTCCTTCTGCTTTCTAGCTGTGTGATCATGGGCAAATCACTCAACCTCTCTGTTCCTCAGTTTCTCCCTTCTGTGAAATAAGGATAACAATTATACCTATTCATGGGGCTGTTGCAAGGATTAAATGAATTGATGTGTGTAAAGGACTTAGAGCTTGGCACAGAGTAATTATGCATAAATATTAACCATGACGGTGGTGATAATGATGAGTACTTTTTGTTTGTAAAATGGGCCAATAATAGCACTTACCTCCTAGAGTTATTCTGAGGACCAAATAAGGCAATAGCACAGAGTATAGACTCAACCCCTAACTCACATCGCGGTCAGAGACAGAAGGGAGGGTGTGCAGGGCTCTGTGCTGGGAACGGCCTGCTCATTCCATCCCGAGGAACAGGAGGCCGGCAGGGTGGGCCCTCGCCTGGAGCCTGGCACGGCAGTGGACGGGACATTTCATCCCTTAGCACCAGCTCATCTCCGTGGCTTCCCACCCTGACGCTGCCACTTAGCACGTGTGACCCAAACTGTCTCTTTAATTATCACATGGAGGAGGAGGAGCTGCCGATGGGTGTACGCTATTCACGGCTTGCTGCATCTGTGTTATGTGCCGCGTGCGTGTAAACAGCATCTTGTGGCATTGTCTGATAAATTAAACATCTCTCCTTCTCTGGCTTGGAGAGGAGTGTCAGGTCCCCAAAGCAGGGTGCGGGTGACTCATGGCCTCGGCCGGCCGCTAAAGAGCTTTGCGTGGAGCTCTTGGAGCAAAATGTTCTGGAAGGGACAGGGAGTGGAGCGTGTGGGCTGATCCTCGGGGTCCGTTTACTGGGAGGAGATGACAGAAAGACGGGATGTGCGCAAAGCTGGCCACTCAGATGAGGCCCGCGAGTTGGTACCGAGGGATGGGCACAGAGCACGAACACCTGTGCAGCCCCGGGTGGGGAGGCCCATGTGGTCCTGGGAAAATGCGCGCTCCACACCACCCCCAAGGCTCGTTTGCCCCCTGGTTCCAGCCTTCTGCCCCAGCCCACCACCAAATCGTTTGTCGAAAGAACCTGACTTATAACTCAGCGGTGCCATCCACTCACTGTGTGCACTTGTGAAAGAGACCTAACCTCTCTGGGCTTTATTTTTCTCATGGGACCGCAGACACTGGGGATAACCTTGTGGAAGGCAGGCAGCTGGATCACGCTGTCCCGTGGCATCCTCGTCAGCTCCGAGAGCCGTGAGCATCTTCCCAGCCGGAAGAGCTCTTGCCTCAGGAAATGAGCCCAAACAAAGATAGCAGGAGAACCATAGGGAGACACCTTTGATGCGAAACCCACCACCTGGATGAAGGCTTTACCACCCCACCGAGAACTAGAGTCACCTGGAGAGTCTTTTTGAAAATGCCCAAAATCCCGATGCTGGGTCCCATTCCCGGTATTTGCGACGTGAGGGATCTGCAGACAGCCCGGGCACTGGAATTTCTAAGAGCTCCCCTCAGGTCTAACGTGCAGCCAGGGTTGAGAACCCCTGACCCAGGAAATCCACTCTCTGGGAATCAGGGTTTGAAGGTGATTTGAAGGTGATTTCCATAAATGAAGAAGACCTAAGATACTCTGGGGAACCAGCTATCTGGCGGTTTTGGCAGCCAGACCTGGGACGTTCCTCAGGGTCCAGCCCAGACAAGCTGGAAACGGGATGCGGCTCCTGAGTCCAGTTCCCACTGAGTGTGGGCCGGGACCAGGGTGGAACACATCCACGGAGCCACCGGTGACTCCTGATGCCTGGGCTGGGCCCTGCTGTCAGGATACGCAGTGTGGTGAGAAAACAGCCAAGGAAAGCATGACCAGGGGGTGGGGTGATCTGTCCCCTAGTAGGGTGTGCACCAGGAATTGGGGGAAACAGGGAAAGGAAGAAATGGATTCTGTCTTGAAAGGTAAAGGAGGGTATCTTGAAGCAGGAGATTTGAGCTGAGGCTTTGAGAGATGTGTACGAGCTTGCCAGGCAGAGAGTCAGGGAGGTAGCAAGATTCCCAAGCAGGGAGTGAGAAACAGCAAGTACTTCAGTGTGTCTGGCCCTGGGGTGCCCCTCACTGACTCAGTGCTTACGGGGCTCCCTGTGTGCCCAGCTCTGCAAAGGGATTTGCAGGTGTGGGTGGGAGGTGGTACCCTCAGGAAAGCATAGGCCCCACCCTTAAAATTTACAGCGAGGCTGGGAGACTCAAGGTTCAAGGTCAAAATGCCTCCACACAAAGGGGATTCCTAGTGGGGGCTCCTAGTCGGCCTCCGTCATCAAGGAAAGCTGCTTGGAGGAGGTGAGTCTGGAGAAATGTACAGGCAGACGGAGGCGGGCCGCCTTGCAGGGTTCTGCAGTGACAGGAGGAGGACAAAGGCCTGCGTGTTTGGTGATCCAGCCCTGGGCACGGCCCGCAGTGTGTGTGGGGCAGGAGGGCCCTGTGACTGAGGGCCAGAGGGGCAGCCTGGGCGGAGCAGCAGCGGGCCGGGCTGGGGCCAGGCAGTAAGGGGCCCTCAAAGCCACATCAGGCCCAGTGGACCCATTCTGGATTTGGCAGTTGAAGAAAACATTTTAATTTTTAATTCAGTCTGGATTACAGTCATCTTTATACCAATGCAACCATAAAATATAATTTTTAATATCTTTTTATGGAGGCAGGAGCCCACAATGGCAAACATGTCTAGGGCCGAGGAACGTCATGACGTCACCCTGGGGCAGCCTGCTTGGCTGGAATTCTAAATCCCTGGTGCTCTTCCAGCCCCACCTGTGATTAGCTGTGTGTTTTTGGGCAAATCATCAACCCTCTTGGAGCCTCGGTTTCCCCTTCTGTAACCTGGAAGCAATAGACCCATCTCGTAGGCGGCACACTCCAGGGGGCGCCGTCGACGTGGGATGCACGAGGATGGTGCTCTGGAATGTGCAACAGGGTGGAAAAGCCCGCAAGAATGAGGAGTCCACAGGGTCAGAGGCGTGAAGCCGCTTTTTAAAAAGCAGCAAGGAGGAGACTGAATCTTGAGGGATCAGCCTCACTGTCTCCATTCTCTGTACCTCCCAACAAATCTTCCCACCAGACCAAAGAGAACCGCTCGATTGCCAGTGCTGATAAAACCCTCTGTGTGCCCTGCCCGTGCACACGCCTCGCCAGCCTCTGAGGCCCGGGACCCCGCCTGGCCCATCCCCACCCCCAGCCCGTGTGCAGGGCTCAGCTTCCTGCAGGAGCCGGCTCCAGTGGGAGCCAGCTCGTGCTTGTCTGTGGTGCTGAGTGGAATCCCCAGATCCTGCCTTCTCCACTTCCCCCACGGGGACCCTGCTGGGCTCGCATGCTGGTCTCTGTTCCCCGAGATGCTCTCTGGGTCCTGCTGCTGTCTCTGGTGTGCTTGAGTCAGTCAAACGTGGCCCAGCCCAGAGACCGGCCTCCCACACACCCTGGGGGCCATGCCAGCCCCTGAGGGCTCCTCCTCCACGTGTGGGGTGCGCATGACTGTTCACTCACGAAGCTCCAGTCTCCAGCAATCACGAGCGTGAGGGCAGCTGGCGCTGTCTCCACTACCGGCCGTCCTGCTTCCGGGTGGTTGACGTGGTGCCATACTCACCCCCCTTGAAGACCCCGAAGAGCACTGGGTCTTCTGGCATCATCCTCTCTTTTGAAGCAGCAGCAGCTGGGGCCAAAAGAGTGTGCAATGAATGGGTCCAATAGTGGCCCTCCACAGAGGGCCACCCGGACCTGCAGAACGTGACCTCATTTAGAATAAGGATCTTGAGATGAAATCATCCTGGATTTTAAGGTGGGCCTAATCCCAAGATGGGTGTCCTCCTAAGAGACAAAAAGGAGGAGACATGGAGAGGCACAGAGAGGGACAGCTGTGTGAAGACGGAGGCGGAGACTGGAGCGATGGAGCCGCATGCTCAGGAATGCCACGGATTAGGAGGAGGCGCTGGAAGCTGAAGAGCGTGGGAAGATTCTTCCCCGGAGCCTTTGGAGGGAGCCTGGCGCTGCCCACACGTGGATTTCAGACTCCAGCCTCCAGAACTGTGCGAGAATAAATGTCCTCTGTTTTAAGCCACCAGTTCGTGGCCCTTTCTTAGGGCAGCCTAACAAAGGACACTGCCACAGAAGAGTCATGATTTACCCGAAAGTACCCAGCTCTCTCTTCTCTGGTTTAAGAGTTTCCCTCACCACGCCGATTCCATCCCGTCGTCCTGACTGAAGACCCCACATCTAAATTGCCAACAACGCTAAGACCACCTTGCATTTATTGAGCGCCTGCTGTGTGCCAGGGCATATCTGGGCGTTTGCATCCCCACGGCGTTCTAGAAGGGCGTGTGTGAGAGGCGATGAGGGCACGGTGGGTCTGGCTGGTCACTTTCTAGTTGTGTATCTCAGGGCAGGTGATGTAACCACTTGTTGCCTCAGTTTCCTCATCAGCAAAATGGGGGTAATAATAGTAATGCCCACTTTCTGGGTTGTAGTGAGGATTAGATGTATTAGCATCTACGTGCCCTTGGGACCGCATCTGGCACTCTGCAGGTGTTGGCCATTGTCATCTCCCATGGCTCAGGGGAGGAGATGGAGGCCCAGGCAGGTTATAGCATTTTCCCGACACAGCTAACAGATGGCTAGGCTGGAGTTTCCCCCCAGGATTTTCTGACTTTGAAGCAGAGGTGCTTTCTGGTCTGATACACACGATCTCCTTTCCGGAAGCTTCCTGGAGACTTGACTTTGAGCTGAGAGGAGGCACGATGTTACCCGAGATGCTTAATAGGTCTTCTTGCCAAGGGGTAGCAGCTGGAGGCTGCTTGTCAGTTTATAACCATCGCTCCTGGCCACCCCTGGGCACGGAGTGGAGACCTGGAGCTGGGCTGGGGCCCAAGGCTCCTCTTTCTGGAGGAGAAAGAAGGTAGACGAGGGACCCGGAGGCCTGGAACGGGGCAGATGAGATGTGAGCTGACCTTGGGAGCAAGGGAGCCAGACTCAGAGGGGCCGGGATGGCCAGGGGCGTGTGTGGTCTTCTAGTGGCGCAAGGAGGACCTCTGTCCCAGTGTCTCACCCAATGAGACCTGTTTCCATCACAGCCTGAGAAACAGGTGCTTAGGGACCTGCTGGGAGTGCAGACCAGAGCGAACGGAGGGTGCAAATGGCAGGGTGGGAAGAGATGAGAGATTCCAGCCCAAGGAGAATCACAGTCACGGAAAGTTGAGAGCCAGCGAAAATGAGGTTTGGGGAGTGACACTATTCTTGCCTGTTTGCCTGCCAAGGTACCTGAGGGTGCGGTAGCAGCCACAGGCAGGGAGAGGCTGAGGAGGAAAAAAACACATTATTGTGTCAAATGATGCTCAGAGTCATGACACATCCAGGGCTCCCATAGGATCTCCCTGGAACCATAGGATGCAGATTCTTAAGTGATTTGTACAGTGTCAGCATCATCGGGAGGAGGGATGTGCATGTGTGCTGCTGGGCCTTCAGAGGAAGGAGGCTGAGGATTCACAGCAGGTAAACCGGAAGCTGTATGGGGACAGAGGGGCACTGAGCAGACATTTCCAAGGGTCATTTGGCAGGACCCCTGGGAATCCTGGGCCGCTGTGCCCTCAAGTCCTCCCACTTGTGTTGAGTCACCGCTGTGGTGAGCAGGTTGGGGTCTCCAGGTGCCAACTCAGCTGGCAGACAAGTGGAAAGTTCAGGCAGCCCCGGGGTCATTCTCACGTTGGAGGAGTAAATCCCCAGATTCCTGGTTTTCACAAACACCTGCCTGCTGTGTCCCTGAATTGGGGGAATCAGCCAGTTGTTTTGACTGGGAGACACCCATCCAGCCCTGGGGGGAAAGGAAACAGAGAAAGGGAAGGGGCTGGAGGCGGGGAGGGGAAGATTGGGGGCAGACGGGGAGGGGACAGGAGAGAGGTAGGGAAGCCCAAGTTTCTATAACCACAGCCTGATTTCCTGTATCCTCTGTGCGCCCAAACAGGGAGCTTATCTTCAAGACCCCACATATGGGATTATTGGGTCCCTGTCAGCGTGCCCACCACCCTGTGGGTACTTGGGGATGTAAGTTCACTATAGAAGCGTGAATAAGTGGGTCTCACTGCCTCTGGGCACTTGGGCACCCTCTCGCGGACAGGCCCTGCAGGAATGGGGTCCCCTGTTCATCTTCCTCCCGACAAGTATATTCTGGGCTGTGTGCCACCAGCAGAAGGCATCACTCAATGTGATGCAAAATGGAACAGCAGCCCCCTGAAGGGGGTACTGTTATTTTCATCCCCATTTCACAGCAGGGGGCATCAGCAAGTGGCCCTGGCCACACTGTCAATAAGGGAGCAGGGATTTGAACCCAGGCCAGCTGCCTCCAAAGTCTCAGCTCTTGACTCCACAGCACACCCCCTCTCATAGGGCAGCTCGCGTGTATCAGGGAGAGATTTGAGCAGTCAGAGTAACGCCTCCTTTACAGAGCTCCCCATGACAGCATCCCTGAGTCATGGCAGTCCAGCCTTCGCTTGAACACATCCGATGATGGGTTGCTCATTACTTTGCCAGGAGGCCACATCCATCTTTCAACAGTTTGGACTTTTGGCAAAGTCATTTGGATGTTGAGCACCAAACTTGCTTCCCTGTGCCCTCCTGCCCTGGCTCCAGTTCTAGAGCCACTGAGAAGAAGTCCATGCTTTTGTGTGGTTCCCCTGAGATCCTTGCAGCCCAGCCCCATACATGTGCCTGCAGTCTTGGATTGAAAAGCTGGGCCCCAGCCCCTCAGCCCTCTCTCCTTCTTAGCCATCAGCTCCCACACCCCTCATCTGTCAGGCCCAGAGCTACTGGACACGCTCTGATTGCCAACATCCTTCTCAGCCCTCTGTCCCCAGGCTTGGGGTCACTCCAGTGTGACTCTGCCACTCCTGGTCCTCGCCTCATCTGTGGGGTGAGGGGCTGGCTCAGGCGGCTCTCACATTTCTCCAGGAGATATTTGAGATGCATCCCCACCCAGTCCTATCCCGTCTCTCACGTTCCACCCCTCCTCTGATGCTCCACCCCTCCCCTGGTGCTCCACCCCTCCCCTGGTGCTCCACCCCTCCCCTGGTGCTCCACCCCTCCCCTGGTGCTCCACTCCATCCCCTGGTGCTCCACCCCATCCCTGGTGCTCCACCCCTCCTCTGCTGTTCCACCCCTCCCCTGGTGCTCCACCCCTCCTTTGGTGCTCCACCCCTCCCCTGGTGCTCCACCCCTCCCCTGGTGCTTCACCCCTCCCCTGGTGCTCCACCCCTCCCCTGGTGCTCCACCCCTCCCCTGGTGCTCCACCCCATCCCTGGGGTGGCCCACAGCCTTGGTGGTTGCCCATGTGGGAGCTGAACAGAGAGAGCAACAGCAGATGATGCAGGAGCTGAGGCAAGAGGAGGCCGCAGGCGCTGAGACTGCGGGAGTTGGGATGGGCTTGGGGGTGTGGTCACCACAAGCTGGGAGCTGCTCGCTGCTCTGCCTTCTGAATTTCTCTCTCTCCCTCCGTCAGGGAACTCCTCTGAGCGAAGGCGGGAAACAGCCTCTTAAATTGTTCATTAAATGGAAAACACTTGGGATCATTTTGCCGTTGGTTTCTATTGCTTGGGGAGGTGAGGAAGGAGGGGCACTGTGTTCTCTTAGATGCACCCCTGGCCCCATGATTGCCCCTTTCCTAGGCCTACATGCCTGGGGACCAAGCTGGGTGGGGCAGGGAAGTCCTAAGTGGGCTTCTGCAGGGAAGATGGGGGGAATGCGTGACAGATGAAGAAACTGAGGCCCCCACACGTGCTTCAGGTACCAAGGGGCCCATGACCACCCAATTTGATTGTCTAGAAAGAACATTCTTCCAGTGAGAATTCAGAAGGAAGGGGCTGGCTGTGGGGTTATAAGTCTGACCCTCTGCCCCAGGCGGGTGACACTGTGGCTGGCAGGGACCCAGCTGCAAGTAGGTGACCAACTCCCAGCCTTAACTAAAGAGATGAGTGGACTATTTACAGAGGGTGGACAGGGGAGGGGATCCGACAGGGGCTGCGCACTCCCAGGCACTACAAGGCAGGAAACAGTTACCCTCCCTGGGCCGGCAGAGCAAGGGGAGGGAGCAGGGGTACCAGTGAGGGCTGCGGCCAGGCCAGTGAGAGGGGCTGCCCCACAAGGGCCCTGGCCACAGAAAGCGGCCACCATGGAGCAGGTGTGAGGGTAGGGCAGTGGAAGAAATACCCTGAGCTCACTCTCTGCTGTCTTCCTGTCTCCTTGGGGTGCCTCCTAGGGACCAAACCCAGGAAAGCCGGAGGGCAGGGGCGTTTGAGAAATGCAGTCAGTGGGAGCCAGCCCCCAGGGGTCAGAGCAGAACAGGGAACGGCTTGGAGAGGGGGCGGACATATGAAGAATAAACAGCATGAGCACTAAAGGTGATGGTTGTATTCATTTCCTGTGGCTGCTGTCACAAATTACCACAAACAGGCAGTTTAAAACAGCAGAAATTTGTTCTCTCACGGTTCTGGAGGCCGGAAGGTGAAATCAAGGCTCTGGTGTGGCGCTTCCCCCTACAGCTCTGGGGGAACCCTTCCTGCCTCTCTGGCTTCTGGTGGCTCCTTGGCTTGTGGCTGTGTAACTCCAGTCTCTGCCTCCGTCTTCACATGGCGTTGTCCACTGTGTCTTTGTATCTTCTCTTCTGTCTCCTATGAGGACACTTGTCACTGGATTCCAGGCCCACCTGGGTAATTCAAGATGCTCTCATCACCTTAACTGGATTACATCTTCCAAGACCCTTTTTGCAAATAAGGCCCCATTTGTAGGTTCTGGGAGTTAGGAGGTGGACTTATCTTTGGGGGGCCCCCATTCCGCCCACTATAATGCTTCTCTCAGGTGAACTCCTGTCCCTCCTCAATGTCCTCTATACATGTCACCTCAGTGCACTTCCAAACTGGCCAGGAAGGGAGACAGGGCTGACATCCTCTCCACTTTATAGATGATGCCAGAGGGGAGAAGAGATGCGCCTGAGCGGGTGGGAGTAAGAAGACGAGGCACACTGGGAGCGTGGGAGTGCAGCTGTCCTGTGCCGTGCCCCCCCTCAGCAGGCACAGCTGAGCCCTCGCTTTGCTCCTCCACGCTTTGTCCACCCCTGCATTAGTAAGGTTTTCACTGTGTGCTTTTTTCCTCTTTGGACTTCAAGTGCCCAGACCTGGTCTAATCTTGTGCCTCACTGGTCTTGTGTGACCCACTTTTATTTGGATACTTGGTGAGTTTTCTTTAGTGATGGATCAGTATGCACAAACTCACCATCCCAAAACAGCTTGACCATCGCCTCCATCCAGTCCCAGCCCATCCCACGCCCCTCCCCCGACCTGACCCCTCCTCTCTCTGAATCCTGGCCGTGCAGCTTTGCTTTCCTTTCTGTGTGGTCTCACTGCATGCCTTGCTCATGGTGTTTCTTTTCTTAGATTATGAATATTTCAGGCACACAGAAAAGTGTAGAAAATAGGGGACTGATACCTGCCTCACTGAGCTGTAAATGCAGCAAATAATTTTGGAGCACCAGCTTTGGGGCTGAAGCCTGTGCTGGGCTCAGGCTGCAAAGATGGCCCAGGCAAGCCCCACAGCCGGCCAGGTGGGCATGGGAACAGGGCACTGTGGGATCTCCCAGCGTTTGGGGTGGGGGAAGGGCAGTGGGACAAGGACCTGTTCACTCATCTGTTTCTGACTCTGGGCTGAGAATTTCTGGATGGCAGAGGCCAGATTCAAAGAGTTTCATCTCTGAACCCCCACTGCCTGGCAGAGAGCGGGTGTTCAGTAAACATTTACAGAATTAATGACAAGAGCATTTGGATAGACAGTAAACCTCCCGTTCTAGGTCAATAGGGCCTGTGGTCCACTAAGGAGAGTCATGAGCAGGGTTTGGGGGTAGATGGGTCGGAAGAGTTGGCAAGGCAGCCCCCACCCCAAGTCCAATTCAGGGGAATCATTCCCTGATGAGGCCACTGTATCCTTTTCCACATTGTGACGTGTTACGCTGGCTTGTGACAGATATATCCTATAAGTGCATTCTAATGCTCCCACTAGGAGTTCCCTGAGGCCAGGGTTTGGGAATCTGAGGTTGGAGGCTCGGTGTCCTGCATCAGAATTGGAGATTCCTGAAGCACAGCTGTCACCCTCATTAGATTGGCAGCTGCCTGTGACAGGGACTAGGTCTCTTCCATCATAGTGGGAGACACCACTAGTCAGGTCTGTCCACCCTATCAGACTGGGGTGTCCTAAGGTTCAGGTGTCCTTTGCCTGATAGATCTTCCTGGAATCAGTGGAATCAGAGGTCCTCTGAAGACAGAGCGGGTATCTCCCCCATCAGACTGGGAAATCCATGAGGCTGGGGTGATTTTTCTCCCATCGGAAGCTCCTGCAGTCAGAGCTCTCTCCTCACCATTGTGTAGAGAGCACACACTTTTCCCTATGTGCTTCCAGAGAGAGGAGCCAGCTCCTGCTTCCTGCCCCAGAGATGTCCTGGATCCATGCCAGACCTCTCTGGGCCGTCCTTGTTTTCTCTTCTTATCACCCAGCCTGGAGATAACTAAACTTCTAAATCCTTGTAGCATCACTCTGGAATTTGCCAGGAGTCACTTACCATGTCCCCCAGACACTGTGTCTCCAGGCTGGGGCAGCTGAGATGTGAGCGTGGCAAGGCTGCAGGGGAGTGCAGTCCCAGGCCTTGGTTCTAGCTCAGAGCCTGCTGCAAGGTCTGCAGGCTGAGTCCAGCCTCTGGGGACACAGGCAGCTGGCCCTGCCCCTGGATGGGACCTGGAGGAAGTTTGTCCCCTTGGTTCACAAAGTGACATCAAAGAAAGAACATCAGGGACCTAGGTAGGGGGCAGATGGGAAGGGGAGAGGGCCTCATTTTTGGACCACACACACATACCTCCCCACCCCCATCATCATCATCTCATCTCATTCAAATTTCCAAATATTGAGATACGTGAAACACGTTGTCTTCATTTTGCGCATGAGGAAATTAAAGTGGAAAGAACAGCGGCTTACTGGGGTGTTATGAGTGGGAGCAGAGAAGCAGAAGTGAATCAGAATACCTATACCTGTAAATCTCATGTTTTGTCCAGCCCAAGACCTTGTGGCTTTGCCCTCCAGAAGGGGCAGTGCTGGTAGAATCTTGAGTGGGGTCCTCTCCTGTCAGTCCACATCACCTGATGGTGGAGACACCCGCTCATACAAGGGTTTTGTTGGATATGAGGCCAATGGGTGTCTTTCAGGTGGGTGTCCTGCACCCCCGCCATTACATCAGGGGCTCCTTAAAGAAACCACTGAGACTCCTCCCTCAGACTGGGTGCTCCGGGGGCAGAGCTCTGTCTCCCCATCTGGGGCCTCCCCTCGAGAAGCCCTTCACTGCAGAAGGTGCCTGACTGCTGATGACACTGGGAAGACCTCTGCTGAACCCATTTATGGCTTCTCCAGCTTTTCCCTCTCATTGGCCCTGCTCCCTGGTGTGGTCTGGTCCTCTTGTCTTAAGATCGGAAAATCTCCAAACTTCATATCTAAATGGGCCTGTCAGGGTCATCCCATTTATTCTATCTCTTGGGTCCTCTGCAGAGAACATCCCATGACCTCACATCCAAAAAAGTGCATGGTGGCTAAAGAGGGGGACAGTCCATCGCTAAGACCCTGAAGGCTGACTTCTCCTCTTGCAGCTCCACCTTCTTGTTCCTTCCAGGTTCAGAGTAAGAGCCCCTGGTAGACCGTAGGGCCCTAAGAGCATTGTCCTTCACCACCGGCACCCCCACCCCCGCATCCTTCCCTAACCTTTCTCTCCGGGTTACAGCCTCCTGTTCCTTAGGTGCACCTTTCTGAGGCAAACAGGAGGCGGGTTGGAAGTCACAGCCATCCTTCTCTGGGTGGCCAGTCTGAGCCCACTGCTCTTCCACCTGCGCTCCCTCCCCTCTGTTCCATCCCATCCAGCCCTCCCCTCCCTTTGAGCAACCACTGGGCTTCCCTTCACCCCTGGGAACTGGGGTATATCCCTTGAGTCTCTAAATTCTCATAAATTTGATAATTTTTGGAACTTAATCACCCCAAAAATCCTGAAGCTGTAGGTATCAGACCTGGGTCAAATCCTAGATGGGTCAGGAGAGCCCAGGTCTTTTTGCTCAAGCATCTCTCTAGCCCCTCTAACTGGTTAATGTTTATGTTGGATTCCCCCAGAAGCAACTGAGGCAAGAATCTGAGGGTAAGTAGTTTATTTGGGGGTGATCTCAGGAAGCATTGGTAGAGAAGTAGGGAAGTGAGAACAGGAAGGACAGGAAGCCAATATGGGGCATTAATGGGCAGTTACTGATTTGAACAACTGGGACTCGCTCCCAGTGGGGACCTCCAGGGGTGTATTAGTTCCCTATTGTGGCTGTAACAAATTGCCATCAACTTAGTGGCTTATAACAACAAATTTATTGTCTAACAGTTCTGAGGTCACAAGTCCAAAATAGGTCTCTCTGGCTAAAGTCAAGGTATCCTGGCTGCCTTCCTTGCTGGAATCTAAGGGGCAGAATCCATTCCTTTGTCCTTTCTAGCTTCTAGAGGCTGTCCTCATTCAGTGGCTTGTGGCCCTATCCTTCAAAGTCAGCCACAGCAGGTCCAGTTCTGTTCACACTGCATCACTCTGACCTCCTCTTCTGCCTCCCTCTTCCACATCTAAGGACCTTATTGATTACATTGTGCCCACCAGGATAATCCAGGATAATCACTATTTTAAGGTCAGCTGATTAGTAACCTTAATTACATCTGCAATCTGAATCCCCCTTTGCCAAGTAGCCTAACATATTCACAGGGGGTCAGCATGTGGACATCTTTGAGGGACCATTATTCCACCTACCAAAGGGAATTGTATAGATCACACCTCAGAGCTGTCCCACCCAAGGGGTGAAAAAGCCTGGGTATTTATCCACCAGCTCTCATCCAAGCTTGGTTGAAGGGGGAGGTAATTTCTCAGCATTTCTGGCCTGTCCAGCCTAGCTTAGTGAGCTCCTGTGGCCAGAGAGACCTTCAGGCAGAGTCACAGATGCCTGAGTAGGAAGCCATCAGTATGCATGGGATTGGTGAGCACTGAGGGGATATGCTACAATTCGTTAATCTAGTCATTCATCAAAAGTCTGAATGTCTGGTTAGGCTGGATCTTTACCAGATCCTGGTGAGAGAATGAGGAAATCAACACCAGTCCTTGCTCTGGAGGGTTTCACAGTCAAGTAGGGGGAACAGACACATAGGAGATAATTATAATGCCATGTGGTAAGCATAGTGATAGAGACCTGAGCTTGGAATTTAGATGGTCTGGAGTGGGGCTAAAATGTAGATCAGAGAAGGCACCCGCAGGACTGAAGCCTGAGTTAACACTGAAGGCCATTGAGTTGGCCAGACCACTAGGACAGGTCATTGTTCCAGGCGAAGATGATGGCATGAGCAAATACACCTGAGCAAGAAATGGCGTGATGTGTGCAGGGAGCACAGAATGGAGTAAATTGCCTGGCTTAAAACACTGGGTGGGGAAGGGTGGGGATGCCTCTGGAGAGTCAGGCAGGGGTGTGGGCATGGGGCACTAGCACCCACAGGAAGAGGTTTGAACACCATTCTTGCAGCAAATGGGAAGCCATTGAGGGTCGTGAGCCAGGAAGGAAGTAGCCAGATTAGCATGCTTGAGAGGGCCCTCTGTCCCCATTGTGGAGAACCCATATAAGGTAGCGAGGCTAGAGGCAGGGGAGATTAGTCTGGAGCTATTGCAGTGATAGAGGGGAGAGGAGAGCCTCCGAATTAGGATTCTGGCTGCAGAGGTAGAAAGGCATTTGTCTGTATTCTAAGGCCAGCTCTGTTTGTAGATAAAATACTATTACATTAGTTAGAACAAAGTATGACTTTGAGTGACAAGAAATCGAAATTGGACAATAGGAGTTTATTTTCATCTTACATAAAAGCCCAGCTGGACAGTCCGGGCTCCTTCTACCTGTTGCCCTGCCAGGTATAGCCTCCATTCTCAAACTCACCTCTTGGTCCAAGATGGCCAGTGCAATTGCAGCCATCAGATCTACATTCTAGCCAGTCAGAAGGAGAAGAGGGAAGGGCCCAACTCTTCCTTTAAGGACACTTCCTAGAAGTTGCCCACATCCCTGCCACTTATAGCCATTGGCCAGAACTTAGTCACAAGGCCACACCTAGTTGCAAGAGAGGGTGGGAAATGTTGTCTTTTTTCTGGAAGCCATATGCCCAGTCACAGTTCTCTTACTACAAAAGAAGGGCCCAGTGGACACTGGAGGTAACTGGTTGTGATGCAGTAATGATGGACATGTGCATTGTGGCCCCCCAGCCTCGCTTCCACTCTTTGTTACCTTGGGCGCCTCCTCTGAGGCTTGGTACCCTCCCTCACCCATAAACAGAGATGTAGGATTCTTGTGAGAATCCAATGAGATAATGGTCACCAAAAAGTTGGTAAACTGTAAAGTACTGTCATTTGTGAGGTATCTTTACTGTAGTAGTGATCATTGTGGCCCCATTGACGAGTCCGTATTGCTTTACAAGCACTAAATGAGAGATACAGATCTAGAGATGCCTGACGTCAGTGAAAACGCTTGGAATGGAAGAGAGAAAAGAGGAGGTGGTGGCAGGGCTTCTAGCAGACAGAGAGAGCTTCGGGCAGGGAGGCTGTAAATCAGGTCCTGAGGGCACCTGCAATGTATCCTGGAATGGGGTCCATGTGTCTCTGGAGGAGACATCCCCAGCTAAAACCAGAGGTTGTACCTGGAATCCTGCAAGAGAGTGCAGAGGAACTTGCATGCCTTCCTCTGTAATCCACACGCTCCTGCCAGCCCCCCTCCCCGCTCTCCTCCATCCTCCAAGCCGCCTCCCCGCCTGTCCATGGACCCGAGCCAGGGTGAAGATCCATTGCCTAGGCCTTCTGTCTCTGTTCGTCGGCAAATGAAGTCATTTCTGGGTTTTAGCCGAGGTGCCCTTGGTTCTTTACAGTAATTTTTGCTCTATCAGTAAAAGGAAAAGTATTCATTTCACGAGGGTGTGTGCAAATGGCACGTTTTGCCTTCGCTCAGCCTTAATCAATACTGGGACAGGATTAAGAGGTCTCAGCAAGTCTTGTGATCTTACCTAAGCTAATAAAAACCGAGTCTACATAACGACAGACGAGACCTTAGCTAACGTACTTGTAGATAGCTGATAACTATGTTTTTCTGTCTTACAACACATTCTCTCTAGTCTCCTCAGGTATTGACTAAGAGTTTGGTTTTTCAGAGGTGAGGACAGTCCATCATTGCTATTACAGTTTAAGATTTTATGTTGTCTTCTTTCACGTCACCCAAATTACATTGACCTTCAGCCCTAAACCTGGTCATCAGTAATCGCCATTCCCCTCCTGCTTTATTTTCTCCTCAGCACTTACCGCCTTCCATTATGCTGTTTATCTGTTTATCTCATTTATTCTCTGTTTCCCCAAACTGGAATGCAGGCTGTGTAAAGACAGGGATTTCTTTTTTTTTTTCTTTCGGTCTTGTTTATTCACTGCCGGTTCCCCAGGGCCTACAACAGTACCTGGCCTTGATAGAATTAGTGGCAGAAGCTCCATAAATTATTTGCAGCAGGAAGGGTGGAAATCACCTGTACAATTGTTGGACATGCAGTACATGTAATTTCTAACATCACTCTTTGGCTCTAAAATTCTGTGTTTCCAGATGCTGGGTATATCGTGTTTGTTTCCTGAATGCCTGGCTGGTTGATTAAATACAAGGATGAATCAAATGTTACGTTACAATGATGGAAAATAATGTCACTGTTCCATCCAATAGCCTCGCCTCTCCCGCAGCTGTTCCACAGACCCAGCTGGCCAGAAGGAGGGAGGCACAGAGAACAAGCATACATTCTCTGCCCTTATCTCTCCAGCACACGGCCAATGTTTAAAATAGCATTTAATGACCATCACATAAAGATGTCACTGCGTCAGCGCTGTCCCCAAGCAGTTGGGAGACTGTGAAGCCCCCTCGTCTTTCTGTGGTGATCAGTCCCAGGGACACAGAGGGGGCTTCCAGGGTCTGCTCGCCTATTTCATCTGTAACCCAACTCCCTCCATAGGGTATTCTGCTAAATACACCCTCTCCCTTATCGGCCTTTCCTATGGTACTGCTCTTGCTGCACAAGCCAGACAATTAGAGGTAATTGGGATAATCGGCATTTATTATGGCAATTTGCATTTCTACAGCAGGCAGCACAAAACTTACCACCCGGCTTGGGAATGTGCATTTTGGAGCTGGGCAGAATTCAGCTCTCCCTCCATTCTAAAGCACTTTTAGAGCCCGCAGGATTTGCCCCTCCTGTGCTCAGGGAGGTCCTTAGGGTTGTATTAGGTGTGAGTCTCACTAACCAATCAGAGGGGAGCATGCAAATTAGGGTCTGGGCACCAGGGATGCAGCTCTTCCATCATCTGGGGCCTGGGGAGGACTCCACTGCCTGGAAGGAGCCCTGGGTCTGTGGCCAGACCCCTGGTGACTGATTTTTCGCTACATTGGCCAGATGTTTGACTTAATTGACAGAATTGTTTCGCTGCCTCAGCTGAGTAACTCAAAGCTCAGGCCTGCTGTTGTTCCTAGGAACCTCAGCAAGGCAGCCCCCGAGATGAAACTCCACACATGCACCCACACAGGGGCTTCTGAACTGGCGCCTGCTCCTGTCCGCGGCCCCCTTCTCTGGTATGGACACTTCCCTTGTGCCCAGCTTCCTGGGCACCCGCTTGTCCCTCTCATGAATGAGAGCAGCGTTGTGCAGTGGTTGTAACTCAGCTCCCTAGTGCAGCTTCCTAGGTTAGAATCTCTTTCCACCAGCTGTTACCTGGGTGCCCGGGAGCAAGTTCATTAACCTCTTTGTGCTGCAGTTTCCTCATCGTTAAAGTGGAGATAATGATAGTCTCTGACTCGTAGGGTTGACATAAGGATTGAGGGAAATGATGTGTATGAGTCCCCTAGCAGAATACCGGAGACAAATGTCAGATGTTCTCATTAAAAGGCCCTCTCTCCAGCCACACCACGAGCCTTCGTTATTCATTTTCACCAACCACCTACAGGACACGAAGTGACAAGTGTCCCCAAAGAAGCACAGATAAAAGTGCTCTAGGAGTTTGGAGAAGGGAGCAAATTGATCTGGTTGTAGGGGACATGCAGGTTTTTCGAGGGAAGAGGTGGCATTTGTTCTGGGCCCTGAAAGACTCATAAGATAGGACCTGCAGAGATGAGATGAGGCCATTAGGAAGCAGGAAGGGGTGAGATTTGCATGAAGAGAAGTCCACTGTACAGGCCACATGTTTGTGTCTGTACCTCAAATATCTCTATGACATAAAAAGACAGCGTTTACAATTTAACTGCCATTTACAAAGGAGTTATACATCATATATGACCTCCCTGAGCCTCTTACTCTATTTCGTCCCCCCTGGGCAGGGAGACCAGGGGAACCTGCCATCCCTTCAGTGGCAGCTCCTCTGGTCCAGGTCTTTCTCCTGTGACAACTCCATCATAGACTTTGTCCACTTTGTTGAAAACGTGTTAGCCAAGGTGGAGAGGCAATTTCATTGGATGATTGGGGAAAGTGAGGAGAGTTAGACGGTGGGACCCACAGATCACTAGATCCTTTAGGGCCCCCAATCTTCCTGCTAGGACCTGGCTTTCCTTCTTAAGGAAGGTAGAGATCTTTAGCCAGGCTCACAAACAAGAAAAATTGTTTTCATTGCCATTGGTCCTGTGGGTTCTTGGAAAGTATGTGTGAAATAAACTAAACCATTTGCTGCAGCATCTTTTTATCCAGTGTATTAGTTAGGATAAAGGTGAAGTTTCTGTAACAAAGGATCCCAAAAGTGAGTGGCTTAAATAAGATGGAAGTGTATTTCACTCTCACATAACAAGCAAGCTGGTTCACGTTGGTGGGGCAGCTGTGATTGACAAAGTCATTCAGACCCAGGTTCCTTCTATCTTGTGGCTCAACTCTCCCCTTGGGCATTGTGCTCATCTGCATGGTTGGAGCTGCGTGGCTGACACATTTGCTTTCCAACACATGGGAACTGGAAAGAGGAGACTAAGGGCTTTCTTTAAAGCAAGGGAGGTAGAAGTTGCACTCATCAGTTCTGCACCCTTTCCTTTGGAGAACACAGGGTCACATTGTCACACTGCACCCTACAAGGGGCTGGGAAATAGAGTCTCTGGCCAGTGCCATGTGCCCAGTGGAGCCCTGGGGGAGGGATGGCGTCTGTTAGCATAAAGAAGCAGGGTGCTCAGTGGTTCTGCTCCATCTGACTGCTGGGGGAATAGAGAAAGCTGAGAGTTCTTGGTGTTGCTCTGGACCATCACCTGCCAATGGAGCCAGGACTTAGAACCCAATATGCGGATTCCAGTGGACAGCTCTGGGCTGAGCACAAAAGGGAACATGTGTTACTGTTTTCTGAGCGCTTTGGGCTTTTCCTGCTCCTCGCTAGTATCTCTTTTCACAAGAATGTCCGCTGCCCAGCTCCCCCACCTGTCATGCACATGGGCTGTCCCAGCTTGCATGTAGGAGCAGCACCAAGTGGCAACCAAACCTCCATGCTGGCGAACTGCCCATTCTCTCATCCACCCTGACATGATTTATATATTCATGTTTATAAAGCAGTTGTCTGTGGTTTCATCTGTTCCTCATGGCCACCCTAGGATGAAGGCTGGACAGATTTTCTCCACATGTTATAGAAGAGAAGACAGGCTTAGTAAAGACAAGTGATGTGTTCATTAGAATAAGCTAGTTATGCTTTCGTAACAAGCAGCCCTCAATCTCAGTAACACTACTCAACAAAGGTTTACTTCTCACCCACACAAAATCCTCTGGGGCCTGAGTGACTCTTCAGGGCAATATCCTCCGTGTGGTCCTCAAAGATCCAGGCTGGTGATGGCTCCATCATCCCGTAGCTTCACCATCTAGAACGTGCACCCTCTTTGGTCTTCATGGCCGGGCAAGAGAGAGACTAGATGATCGTGTCTGACAATGACACATGTTGCTTCTGCCCACATTTCATTGGCCAGACATAGTCACAGAGCTCAAAAACCTGCAAGGAGCTCAGAAGTGTTGTCTGGAGGGAGAGCTGGGTATCACTGAACACCAGTCATATCTACCACAGGTATTTTGCCCAAGACCCCATGGCAATCATGGCACCTTAAGCTTTTTTTAAGAGTTTTCTCATTTCTGATATAACCCGAGGCAGACAATAAGGCAAGCTCCACTTACTTCGCCCCAGGAACGACAAATATTTACTTATGTGACTGACAAGTTAGTCATTTTGGGGAGAAAAGGCCTATTCCATACCTAGAATCTTCTTGTAAGATGCTGGGCCTTCTTCCAGAGTAGGCAGCTCACCTACATTTCAAGGCCCCAGATCCGCATAGCTAGGATCCCTCCTTTGGATTAGAGCTGAGGGAACCCCTCTTGCAATGCACACTTTCTTTCGGCTTGGAGACAGGAATGGACAGCTATCCTCACCCGTCTGTACCCCCATGTGGCAATGATGCTCTTAGTGGGGAGGGACTGGGAATGAGAACAGGTGTGTTTCTGTAGGGGAAGAGGAGGAGGAGGGAAAGAGGAGAGGGTGGTGGGAGGAGGGGTAGTGGGGAGAGTGTGGGGTGGCTGGAGTGGGGGATGATGGCCGCCTATCCTTCGCTGAGTAAAAAGCTGAAGAGTATGATTGACCTGTTACTGCTTAGAGAAAAGCACGCATGGGGTGAGGATTCTGGAATGCCATTTTCCCCAGGTGCCAAAATTACTGCTTTTGAGGTTTGTTCTCGTGACCTTGAGCCAAGGAGCACAGCTACTCCTTTTTCATCCTTCTCTCTTCTGCCCCTCCTTGGAGGGAGTCAAGAGCCTGAGGTCTGGGTCCTGGACAGCCATTTAATAACTGCGTCCCTATGGAGAGGCTTCAATGATCTGTTTTCATTTTCTTCATTTATAAAATAGAGATAAAAATGTTTTCTCTTGGAGTTCTTGGAGAATCAAACATGCCAACAAATATACCAGTTGTATTAACTATAAAGCGCTCTGCAAACTAGGGGTTACTATTGTATCATGGTCATCATTACCATCATCATCATCAGCATCATCATCAACATCATTGTTATTTTACTCCACATGAGAGAGCAGAAGATACAAAGACAGCAGCAGTTTTAAGGATCCGGAATGGCTAGAGTCTGGCTATTTCTGCCTTAGAAAACGAATCTCGTTGGCGTACCTGGATCTGGTTTCTCTCAGTCTCTCTTTCCTAGATCCACTTCCCCATAGTTCAGCGTCTTTCTCCTCTGGCTTTCTGAGCTGTTAGCTGTTAGCTGCCTCCCCCCTAGTCTGAGTGAATTCATACTTCTGGATATCTGTATTAGGTTTCTATTGCTGCATAACACGTGACCACAGACGTCGGGGCTTAACCAACACAGCTGTATTGCCTCACTGTTTCTGTAGATCCTCTGCTCAGGGACTCACATGGCTGAAGTCAAGGCATTCCCATCTGGAGGCTCAGCTAGGGAAATATCCACTCCCAAGCTCTCAGATTGTTGGCAGAATTCAGTGCCTTATGGTTGTAGGACAGAGGCCGCCACTCTCTTATTGGTTGTCAACTGGGGGCCTCCCTTAGTTCCTGGAGGCTGCCCACTGTTCCCCGCCCTGTGGCCCTCTCCACAACATGGCGGTTTGCTCCTTCAAGGCTGGCGCGAGAAATCTCTCTCCGATTTTAGGAAGGGTTGAGTCCCTTTCAAGGCTCACTTGATTAAGTCAGGCCCATGCAGAATAATCTCCCTTTTGATTAACGAAAAGTCAATTGATTAGGGACCTTCCTTAATAAAATCTGAAAAACCCTTCTGCCATATCATGTGACATAATCACAGGAGTGATATCCCCTTGTATTCCCAAGTCCCCAGGGCTGGGACCCTCAGAGGTTGTTTTGGAATTCTTCCTACCGCAGTATCCCAGAAGTCTCTGCTTCTGGTCCTCAGTTCTTCTCTCAGATTAAGCTGAGCTCCAGTCCAACAAAGGCTGGTACCCTAAATTTGGACGACACAAAGAGGCCTAGAAACAAGTAATTGCCAGAGTGGTTGTCTCATCCTGGGGTTCCTAGAAATCGGAACTGGGGGCAGGGATTAAATACTGATGCCTATTTGGGAGGTACAGTCCCAGGGCAGTGAGAGTGAGGGCAAAGGGGAGAAAGGCAGAGGACAGGGAGCACTGCATGGTGATGTGTCACTGGTCACTGTGACGGCTACTGCTTCACAACAGCCAGGAGGAGGCAGAGCTGACCATTTGTCTGATGCACCTGCTCAGTCACGCAAAGCCTCTCTGGACAGGTTGCATGGAGAATGCTTGCCTTGGGGGCAGGAGAGATGAAGTCCTCCTCCTGTCCCCTGTTTTCCATTGCCAAAGTTCGCTCCGTAGAGAGTTAACTCCCCTGCACTTCCAGGTTGTGTCACTCGTCCCTTTGGGGAGCTGCTCTAGAAGCTGGATCTCATGCCCTGGGGTCTTGTTCCAGTCCACGCTTGTCTGCATGGAGGTGTTCTGCCATGGTGGCAGCTGAGGTGGAGCAAGTGGGTGATGGTCTGGGAGGCAAGTGAGGCCAGGAGACCACGGCGTGTTTGGTAGAGTGATGAGAACTAATGTCATAGTGAGGCCAAGCCCAGCACACAGGGAGGAATAGGAAGGGGTCACAGAGAGCTCATGCTGGAGGCTGGGGGGGAAAGGTCTCAAAGTCAGGGACAGTGGGAACACAGAGGAGGGGGGAGAAGCAAGAGGTATTCAATTATTTCAAGTATTTCCTTAAAAAAATTTCTAGCTTATACAAAGATAGAGAATGATGATAGATAGATAGATAGATAACGTATGCGTGTGTACTTTTCCAGAGTACAAATAGGATCTCATGATACATTTGGTTTTTGCAAGTCAGTATTTCACATAGGAGTGTGCTATAGGTGAACATTTAAGCTATGTACAGTCATTGGCTATTATAAACATCACTGTAATGAAATCCTTGTGCCAACTTCTTTGTGTAAATGTGCAAGTATCTGTGTAGAATAAATCCCTAAATGTGGAATAGTGGATGCCATTTAAATTTCTATGGATAAAGCCAGATTTTATTCCAACAAGTCTGTCTTAATTTGCATCCCCCTGACCCCTACCCCAACAGTGTTTCGTTGTGCTTGTTTGCCCACAGCCCCACCAGCACTGGGTATTAAGTCTTTACCAACCTCTCAATGAGAAAGGATATTGAAATGTTTTCATTTGCGTTTCCTTAATGATGAATATGGTGGAGTGTATTACACATGGAGGGAGTTTTAAAATAAGGAAGTTCTGGCTTTTTACCTGTCCACTGGATCTGGCAGTCTGTCCTCTTGGTCTGGGGCATCCCAGCTGGGCAGGGGACCCACTTCAGGGAACCTGAGGTCACTCCTATCAGGATGAGATGGAGCAGAGACACAGCCCAGCACAAAAAGTGCCAGGGAGCTGGAGGCTAACCCCAGGCAGGAGAGGCTGGGAGTTTTCAACCTGATGGACGGTGGACAAGGCTGGACAGTCACAGGCCCATTTGCTGGGAGCTCTGGCATCTCTGGGAGAACCTCAGAATTAGTTTGCTGCAGAGAATGGTGTATGAGAGACTTTCTGTTCCCGGGTGCGAAATATGCCCCCAGCTGATCAGAGACCCTGTGAGGAATCTGTGAATAAAACTCCAAACACTCCTGCCAAACACCCGGTCCTGACCTTGCTTCCCTTGGGGAAATGCCTTTGGGAAAAAAAAAGGTTTTGAACCCAGAGGAAAGAAGCATCTGGACATGAAAGCCAACTGGAAGAGAGTTGTGTGTTTCTGCGTCCAGGCGGGGGAAGGGAGGAGCTTCCACTGTTTGGCGTGGTGTGGCGGGAATGCCATCGCCAAGGGTGGTGGCGTTGGTGTGGTGGCATCAGGCTTCTATGGTGGTGCTTCACTCTCCAATCTTTAAAGTCAGAGAGAGCTGAGAGGCCATTCATCCATCCGCTTAGCCAGATATAGATTAGAATATCGATGCCAGCCAGTCAGTTCCCTTTTCCCCTTAATAGTGTCGCCACATCCTCACTCTCTAACTCTCCTTTTCCCCTCTGGACTTTTCCTTCCACCCTATTGACACAATGAATAATATTTCCAGGGTGACAGTTCCTTACAGGGCACCACACCTTCCACCTGCAGTGGGGAGCACAGTGATGCAGGGCCCTAGAACATTCCCCACGGGGGAAAAATCACCTGCTGCTTCATCTCCTACACCTGGCAAGGGTCAATCCTATTTTACGTAGGCTCAAGGCTCCACCATGTCTCTTGCCCTGCGGGCTGGTGTGAAATGCTGGAACGTCTGCTTCTAAAGTTCCCCTTATTCCGTATTCATTCCTATTCTCCTTCCTTCCTTCTCCCCTCCCTTCTTCCATTTCTCCTTCCTTCCCTTCTTCTCTCTTCCTCTCTCCCCCACCCTCTCTCTCTGCATTTTCCTCTTCTTGTGATAAGGAGATGTTGGGGGAGAAGGATAATTCTATAATGCTCACGCAGTTGGCTTCAGGGGACCTCTCTAATGTCACCAATCAGTAATTTCTCTCCTGTTCGTGGTCTGTGTGGCTCCTCTCCGAGCCCTGTCACCCATCTGTGAGGTTTCCTGGACCTTACATGGTCCAATCAGGAACAATCAGGTAGGTCCAGTCCTTCGGTTCTTCCAGCTTCCCACGTGGAGAACTTAGGGAGGGCCACACTCATACACCACAGATCAAAATGCACATCTCTCTCCCCGACATCAGGATGCCCTGGGGTAAGAATTCACTTGATCTCAGAACTCACCAACGCAGACAGTGACATTATAATCTGACTGGTGACACCACTGGCTATTGTGGTTTTGACAGCGGATGGGGTTCATTCTGGATCGTTGTTGGCTTAGGATGTCAACAGTATCGCGGGAGCAAACCAATGGCATGGTTGACCCAGGATGCGATTGGCCTTGGACGTATGATATTGACCAGCCATGACTCTGGCCTGAGGCCAGCTGATACCATGGATGTTAAGTGGGCTGGCACAGAGAAACTCTGACATGCATTGTCACATTACACAGCAGTTTTAGCCTGTGCCTCGCCCTTGGTTCCTGAAGACTTTCACTGGGGAGGTAAGATGGGACACTTGAGAAGTCCTCCCAGAGTCCTCTACTAATGCCCCTGGCCTCTTCCCTGTGCCTCTGTTTCTCCTTGTGTAGGAGGGAAGAATAGTGATGCCAGTAGCGACCTGGGGCGTCCATAGTATTGTTTTAGCTGGGAGAGGTACCCTTGGATGTGACAAGATGAAGGAGTGATGGTTCCTGGAAGATTTCCCCCCAGCCGCCAGTGGAGTTCTTGCTCATGCCTAATCTGGAAGGGGGCAGTGACATGTCTCCTCATCAGCTCTCTGCAGCCAGAGTGGCCCAGGCCCAAGGGAACGTACCAACAGGGCCTTCCTCCTGTACTTTAGGATCTCCTACAGCAGGCCTCTTGTCTCCCCGGTCACTCAGAGCTCCATGTGCAACCAGGGAGTGGAAGAGGCCTTGTGCGTTTTGAATAATGTGAGGTTCATGCAAGGATGCTGCTTGGTGCTCTGTCTCCTTCTCATAATTGTCAGAAAACCAGGATCAACACAGCACCAGTGAATTCTGGTAATGAAATGTCTGCTCTCCCTGACACAGGCCTCGTGGCCAGTCCAGAGAGATGCTCATTAAGTGAAAGTGCTGATAATTCAATCACCGCAGAGCCAGACACAAGCAGAAGGTGCTGCCTCTCGGGGAAAGAGCTCGTCTTGACCCTCCCTCAAGTTCTGTACCTCCTGCCGCCGACTCTCGAGCTGGGGCTGGTTTAGTCTCCCCAGATCAGGCACGTAATGCGGGTCTCGGGAATTAGAGCTTGTGCAGGAAGAACACATCTAGAAATCTCCAGCCTCATTTCACAGAGTGGATCCAGTCTGACAAGTAATGGTCCAAGATCCAACAAGGCTTTGTTTCTCTCTGGCTTCTAGAATAGGGGTTCAACTTTGAGGAAAATCACCTCCACTCAGAGAATCTGATGAAAGTTGTAGACATTCTTCCCAGAAAAATGCATGATCACACAAAATTTGAAACACAATTTCAATAAGTTCATGGACCCCAGAATACCTTCCTGTGCTCAGTGATGTCACATATATCTAGCTCCCTCAGCTGCACTTCCCTCCAGTTTTGGGGGAGCAATGATAGTAAAGCCAATAGTAATGTGAGTGGAGATGCCTTGGGGCTATCTTTGAGATAAATGGCATGTACAACCCACATCTGTGCACGTCTAAACGCTGTCCATCCTCCAGACCTCATAGCAAAGCCTCTGAAATTCGTCCCTGGTCCTGCTTCCCCCTCCTTCATCTGAGAACCCAAAGAACTCTTACCTCTAATGATGATGATCATTTTCTTCTTACATTATTTGTTTATATGCCTCTGTTCTTTCTAAAGGAGACTCATTCCCGGGGTGGGGGGCGATCAGCCATATTTGTTTCATCATTGGTTGTCCCCCAGCAGCTATTGCAGAGTCCGGTATGTGGGGAGTGCTCAGGGAATGTTCTCTGGATGAATGGATGGATGATGAATGAGTGTCCTCACGTGGGGACAGCCTGTGTACAACCAGTCTGCACACAGTGGGATGAAGCGGGACATTGACAAACAACACCCACTTGGCCTTCCTTGCAGGCTTCTGGCATAGTTGCATCTCCCGCACACACCCACTCAGGGACACAGAGAAAGCTGTCCCTGAGAGGAGTTTCTCCTTCTTCCCTCCCTTGCAATATGCTCGGGGGGCCTTTGACATTTAACTTTAGCGCAATTTGTTTGTTTTCACCCGAGTTGAAAATACCAACAAATGTCAACCGCCTTCGTTCCTCTCTCCCAACATGCGACTTTGATGGGTGAGGAGCCAGCGACAGTAATGAGCATCTCAGGTCTCCATGAGTTAGCAGGGGGGCACAGAGCTCTGGATAGGTAAGAGGTGGATGTGGAGGTGGTTCCAGCAAGAGAAGGTGAGCACAGAGTTAGGGATGGGGGCAAGGATGCCTGCCGAGGTTGGTGATGGAGCAAGACAGTTGGAGAGGACAGTCTCTCGACCAGCACTACCATGGGAAAAGATGACTTGATGGTCCAAGGCCTCTCGCTGTTCTAAGGACTTTTCCGCACTGCCCTGAAGGCTGTCTGAGTGTCCCCTGCATCTGGGCCACCTCCTTCTTTCTGCCATATACATTTCTCAGGGGTGGAGCTGGGATGCCACCTTATACTTTTTTGGAAATTATACCAGTTAGAAATAGATTTCTTTGTGAGTAATAAAAAACAAAACAAATAAAAGTGGCCTAAGTGAGATAGAATTTTATTTCTCTCTCATGTAAAAAGTACAGGGAGTGAGGTCTGTGTTTGTGTGAACAGCATTGTATCATGTTGATTTCCTGTTTTGACAAGGTACTATGGGTGTGTAAGATGTTATCTGGGGCAGGGGGGTGAACAGTAAAGGGAACTCTTACTATTTTGTCCACTTCTCATGGGTCTTAAACTATTTCAAAATAAAAAGTTATAATTGAAAAACAAAAAACTGCAGGGAGGCCAGGGCTATGTGGTGGTGCCGTGATCACCATGCACCCAGGTCCCTTCTGTTTTCCGTCCTCAACCCATGGGCAATAACTCATGGACCAGGATAGCTGCTAAGCTCTTTCCATCTATCTGTATTCCGGTCACCAGGAAAGAGGGAGGAGCAAAGAGGGATATGCCCTTTCTTTGAGGACACCTCTAGAGTATCACATGCTACAGATTTACTTACAGCTCATTGGCTAGAACTTAGTCATATGACCACGCCCAGGTACAAGGGAGGCTAGGAAATGTAGTCTTTGTTCTGCATGGCCTTGTGGCCTCGTAACACTTGGGCATTCTTCCTGGGGAAGAAGGGGAGAATGGAGTAAGGGGACAACGAGCAGGCTCTGCAGAGTTACCCCTGGAGGAAGAGCACAGCACTGGGGCACAAAAGGAAGAGCTGGTTGATTTGATTGCCTCCCAGCTCTCCAGCCCGACTTCCCCATTACCCCTCCCAACTATGGCAGGAAGTTGCCCTTGTTTCCTTCCTTTAGCAAAATAGACTCAGTCCTCCTTCCCTGGTCTAGAAGCCTCCATCCAATCCCCTGGGCTCCATATGGGAACTTAAGCTAGCGGCTTTCATCTTCCCTGGATCTGCTTTACGTCAGAGAACAGGAGGCGCTTATATGATGTGAATTAGGAGAAATGATTAGACTCTCCCCAGCCTTGCCATCTCTCCAGATACCACCCCCACAAGCCAGGGCATAGTGCCTACAATGTCATTAGGGACTCGGTCCCTTGTTTAAGGCAATGCAGAATTCTCATTTAGCCTAATCAGCCATTAATATTTTAACCACTGATTTCTTTGATCTTCTTGAGTATTGCAGTCAGATAAGGACCCTGCAAGGATAGGGCTGGAAGAGGGTTCGGAGATCTCACTGCCCCCAAACACCCTCCCCTTGTACATTTGAGGCAACTGAGGGTAGTAGGAGTGACGTGGATGGCTGTGGTCACACTGTGGCAGGGGGGTTCTCTTTTGGCTTCAAGCTCCCTCCGATCTCCTGATTATCTGAAAATTATTTTTTCACCCTACCTGTGGCTGGTCGAGGTGAAGTCTGGAGAGAAGTACTTACTCGCTGGGCATTAAACCCTGAGGGTTGCAGGAGAAACACAAACCTCACTGCCTCAAACAAGCACCAATCCCGCTTCTCCCATTCACAGCGAGAAGCCGTGAGCCCCTTCTGCAACCAGCAAGACCCTGAGTCCTGAGGCCAAGTGAAGTGGACGTCAGCAGGCATTCTCATTCCCTCCCCATGGGGACGAGTGTAAAGGACACTGCCCAGGAGCACCCAGACTCCTGATCTCTCACCTGCCAGTGCTCTAACACTGGGAGCACTCTGACCTTTGACATGCCAGGGTGGGGATTCCCCACCCTGAAACTCTGAGGTGAGTTCCCTTTCTCTCTCCGTTAAGCACTTGATAATAAAGTGACTCTAACTACTGTTTGGCTAGAGCCTTCCATATGTTTTTTTGATTGGCTTTCCGGGAGAACATAGGTGAGCCCCGGGGTCCCAAGACTCTCACGGTATCTACAAAGCTCTCTGAGAGCGTGGATGGATGAGTGGTCACTTACTAGGATGGGGACTCTGGGCAAGTCACCTAAACACCTCTGAGCCTCATTTGCTTTACCTGTAAAATAGAGGCAATTAACTCACATCCTGCATAGGGTGGATGGGAGGATGAAAGGGTTAAAGCATAAAATGATTAGAGTGTAGTTAATGCTCAGCAAGTGTTAGAATTAGATGATGATGATGATGATGATGTCAATGTAATTGATACTGAATCTCTTAATCTCAAGGTCTTGTGTCCATGCACAATAAGCCAATCACGAGGCACCAGGGCTTGGAGATGGAGAAAGGTTTATTTGAATTGGCTAAAACAAGAAGGTGGGAGGGTAGGTTCTCTCAAACCTACCTTACCAAAAGAAGAAAGCAGGGGGTCTTTATAGAGCTAAGGGGCGTGGGAGGTAGAGTTTTGGAGAAACAAAGGGGAAGACTGTGTTTTTTTCTCTCCAGATAAGCTCTTGGGCAACCAGACTTCTGGGCGTCAGCAGCAGCTGGGGGCTGGTTATCTGGTGGTCATAACCTACGTAAAGGCATTCTTTTCCTTCTGCCTAAGAAGTTCTTAAATCCTCGTGACCCTTGAGTCAATTCTTGGGTTAAAGAAGAAAACAGCAAATTAATAAGATTAACTTCTTTTCATCTGTGTCTGTGTTGGGAACAATTTTAAAGGGTAATCATGTTCTTATTGAATATTTACAGTAACCCTCAGGTGCCCGGCTTCAATGATATCCACATTTGAAATAATGAAGAGTGAGAATTATTTAAGCCAAATTCAAGTATTTTGCCTTCTGAGAAGTCCATAGAAAAATATAGGTTTGGGGACAAACTTTTTAAAGATTCTCTAGTCCCAGGTCTTGAGTTAGTTAGGGGGAAAAAGATATTACCAGATAGGGACAGCCGTGCCTACAGTGATGCTAAATGGTAACCAGATTTGAGGAAAGAAGAGACTGAAGTGAGTGTTCACTCATGAGTCTGTGGTTAACATTGTAACAGCACAGCAACTTTAGAGCTAATTAATTCCCACATTTACATAGAGGAAACTGAGGCACACAGTCGGGTCGTGATTAGTCTGAGGTTAATGAGGTCAGTGAAGTATTTAACCATTGCACAAAGGAAGCATAAATATAGTGTTCATGAAGAACTACTATCATGATGAAGAAATATATGACTTTGCTACCAGGGAGCCTGACTTTGAGGGGGACGCGGCCCCGCCCTCGGGGAGCCCCGGTCTGAGGGGAGACGCGGCCCTGCTTCTCTGTGAGTCCCAGTTCTGGGGGGAGGCAGGGCAGATTTTGCTCTGTCATCTGTCCCCTGCCCTGCATGCCTCTCCCCCTTCCCTCTGTACTGCGCTCTCTGTCTTGCCTTCAGTAGATTGCAGTCTCCCAGAGGACAGAAAGGAGCCATTCATTGAGAGTCTGTATGGAGCCCAGCATAGCAGACGCTCAATAAATATTTATGGCTGCTAATGATTTAGCGCAATAAATACACACATAATCTATGCGACAGAAGCCTAAGGAACGGAGCACATAGCAGCTGCGCTGGCAGGGCCATTGCTGGTAAGGAACAGACTGGGGAGGGAGTTACTAAGCAGCCTGAAGTGATCAGAGAGGACGAGTGGGAGACCCTTTCTCCTCTGTGGTCCCCATAGTGTCTTTGCAGAAAGTACCCTGAGCTGGGCTTCATTATGACTCTCACAGACTCAAGGCACTTTTGCCTTCAAAGGCTCCTTCCTGCACTGAAAAAAAATTCTCTCACCGCCACTGGCCACCTCTCCCCTGGGCTGGACGCAGCTTACCCCCAAACTACCCCAGGCCTAACCCTGGAATGGGGAGCAGCCAGGTTGGAGGAGGGTTTGCTGATTGCTCCACAATCCCAGCTTTTCTTGCATTAATTCCTACCCATGTCACCTGCAACAACAGAATTCCTAAATTAGTGGCCGAGGTCCCAGAGGTGCTGAGTTCTAGGAATAAGTTTTGAATTTTAGGTTTTTATTTGAGTGACAATCTATAGTCCATTCTTTACAAAGCTTCTCTTTGAGAACAGCCAGTTGTGACTTAAAGACAATCACAGAATAAGAACTATTATTTTTTTAGGTTTTCTTTTTATTGTGGTCATAATAGCTTATAACATAGTGAGATTTCAGTTGTATATTGTTAGTTGTCATACACCATATAAGTATGCTCCTTCACCCCTTGTGCCCACCCTCCACCCGCCTTCCCCCAGTAACCACTAATTTGTTCTCTTTGTCCGCAAGTTTGTTTATATTCCACACATGAGTGAAATCATATGGTGTTTGTCTTTGTCTGGCTTATTTCACTTAACATGATGCCCTCAAGGTCCATCCATGTGGTTGCAAATGGACAATTTCATCTTTTTTATGGCTGAGTAGTATTCCATTGTATATATACACCACATCTTCTTTATCCAGTCACCAATCAGTGGGCACTTGGGTTCCTTCCACTCCTTGGCTATTGTGAATAATGCTGCAAAGAACATAGGGGTGCATAAGTCTCTTTGAATTGTTGATTTCAAGTTCTTTGGATAGATACCCAGTAGTGGGATAGCTGGGTTGTATGGTATTTCTATTTTTAATTTTTTGAGAAATCTCCAGACTGTTTTCCACAGTGGCTGCATCAGTTTGCATTCCCACCAGCAGTGGATGAGGGTTCCCTTTTCTCCACAACCTCTCCAACATTTGTTGTTTTTTGTCTTGGTGATTATAGCCATTCTAATGGGCATAATATGATATCTTAGTGTGGTTTTGATTTGCATCTCCCTGATGATTAGTGATGTTGAACATCTTTTCATGTGCCTATTGGCCGTCTGTATATCTTCTTTGGAAAAATGTCTGTTCATTTCTTCTGATTGGGTTGTTTTTTATCAGGTTGTTTGTTTTTTTTTGTAGTTAATTTGTGTGAGTTCTTTATATATTATGGAGATCAACCCCTTATCGGATATATGATTTAAAAATATTTTCTCCAAGTTGGTGGGTTGTTTTTTCATTTAGATCTTGGTTTCCTTTGCCTTCCAGAAGCTCTTTAGTCTGATAAAGTCCCACTTGTTTATTTTTTCTTTTGTTTCCCTTGTCTGAGTAGACGTGGTGTTGGAAAAGATCCTTTTAAGTCTGATGTCAGAGTGTACTGCCTATATTCTTTTCCAGAAGTTTTATGGTTTCAGACCTTACCTTCAAGTCTTTGGTTCATTTTGAGTCTACTTTTGTGCATGGGAAAAGATAATGGTCTATTTTCATTCTTTTGCATGTGGCTGTCCAGTTTTCTCAGCACCATTTATTGAAGAGGCTTTCCTTTCTCCATCCTATGTTCTTGGCACCTTTGTCAAAGATTAGCTGTCTGTAGATGTGTGGTTTTATTTCTGGGCTTTCAGTTCTGTTCCATTGACCTATGTGTCTGTTCTTGTCTGAGAACCATGTTGTTTTGATTACTGTAGCTTTGTAATATGTTTTGAAGTCAGGGATTGTGATGCCACCAACTTTGTTCTTGTTTCCCAGGATTGCTTTGGCTATTCGGGGTCTTTTGTTGCCCCATATGAATTTTAACATTCTTTATTCTATTTCTGTGAAGAATGTCATTGGGATTCTGCTGGGATTGCATTGAATCTGTAGCTTGCTTTGGGTAGTATGGACATTTTAACTATGTTTATTCTTTCAATCCATGTGCATGGAATCTCTTTCCATTTCTTTATGTCATTATCGATTTCTTTCAGTAAAGTCTTATAGTTTTCCTTGTATAGGTCTTTTACATCCTTGGTTGAATTTATTCCTAGATATCTTATTCTTTTTGTTGGGATTGTAAATGGGATTGTATTCTTGAGTTCTTGTTCTTAGTTTGTTATTAGAGTATAGAAATGCTACTGATTTTTGTAAGTTGACTCTCTACCCTGCAACTTTGCCATAGTTGTTGATTATTTCTAATAGTTTTCCGATGGATTCTTTAGGGTTTTCTGTATATAAAATTACGTCATCTGCAAACAGCAAGAGTTTCACTTCTTCTCTCCCTATTTGGATTCCTTTTATTCTTTTTTCTTGCCTAATTTCTCTGGCCAAAACCTTTCAACTATGTTGAATAAGAGTGGTGAGCATGGGCACCCTTGTCTTGTTCCTGTTCTCAGAGGGATGGCTTTCAGTTTTTCCCTATTGAGTATGATGTCAGCTGTGGGCTTGTCATATATGGCCTTTATTATTTTGAGGTACTTTCCTTTTACACCCATTTTATTGAGAGTTTTTTTCATGAATGGATGTTGGATCTTGTCAAATGCTTTCTCTGTGTCTATTGAGATTATCATGTGGGTTTTTTTCCCCTCATTTTGTTAATGTGGTATATCATTGATGTTGATTGATTTGCAGATGTTGAACCATCCTTGTGTCCCTGGTATAAATCCCACTTGATCATGGTGTATGATCTTTTTAATGTATTGCTATATTCGGTTTGCCAATATTTTGTTCAGGATTTTTGCATCTATGTTCATCAGTGATATTGGCCTGTAATTTTCCTTCTTTATGTTGTCCTTATCTGGCTTTGGTATCAGAGTGATGTTGGCCTCGTAGAATGTGTTAGGAAAATTTCCGTCTTCCTCAATTTTTTGGAATAGTTTGAGAAGAATAGGTAATAAATCTTCTTTGAATGTTTGGTAGAATTCTCCTGAGAAGCCATCTGGTCCTAGACTTTTCTTTGGGGGAAGGTTTTTGATAACTGTTTCAATCTCTTTACTTGTGATTGGTCTATTCAGATTCTCTATGTCTTCCGAGAATAAGAATTATAATGAGCAACCCTGTTTTGAGATTCATGATGTACCCAGCCCTGCTTAAGTGTTTTATGTGGAGTGACCCATTTAATCTTCACAACAACCCTATGAGGTTATCCAGCCTTACAGATGAGGACGCCCAGGTACTGGGAGGTCAAGCAACTTGCCCAAGACCATGTAGCTAGTAAGTGGTAGCACCAGGATTCAAGTGCAGGTGAACCCTTCGCCCACAAGGTGGCTGGACACCAGAGTCCATGTCCTTACCACTAGCCACCATGCCTCCAATCAAGCTTCTTAAGACGGTGCTTCTCAAACAGGAAGAGTCTTGGAAGAGTCTTCCTTTAAAAGGTTTCTGTAATTACCCAGCTTTGTTAGCTCCTTCCCTATATACCACAACACTTTGAATCTTTGTTCTTCTAGAATATTCTCCTTAAGACAATCAGCCCTGGCTGCTGAAATCCTACCACCTATCATTCAAGGCCACAATTAGCGCCACCTCCTTCAAGAAGTGTTCCATTGCCCTAGTTAGGAGGGATGTCTTCTGAAGAATTCCCATATCATTTTACCACTTTCTTTTCTCTCCAGCTTGAGAATAGTGCCATCCATGGTGGGGTAGGGCATCTCTGAGCTG
The DNA here is from genome assembly GCF_037783145.1 of Equus przewalskii. Taxonomy (NCBI): domain Eukaryota; kingdom Metazoa; phylum Chordata; class Mammalia; order Perissodactyla; family Equidae; genus Equus; species Equus przewalskii. The sequence continues at coordinate 40,186,625 of NC_091849.1, read as the reverse complement.
GGATTCCAGCTCTGTCTTTTGTCTTAAGTCATTGAGCAAGTTACATAAGCTTCCTGAGCCTCAATTTCTCCACCTGTAAAATGGGCAAGTCGTATTGCATTATCAGGTGATTTAAATGAGGTCCCATGTGTAAAGTGCTTGACACTCTGCAGACACTCCCCTCATCTCCTGGATTTCAGTTATCCGGGGAGGTGTTTGTAAGTTCCTCCTGAGAAGAGGGGAGTTGTCCCCTCTGGCTCTGTCCACTCTCACCCCCATGTCCTGCATGTCCATGGGGAGCAGGTGCTCAGCAGAAGCCTGACTGAATGATTGAGTTCCTGCTGCTGAGTCAAGCACGTCCCTGTGCCAGGGGAATGGGGTGGAGGGTCCTAGGAGGAAGGGATTGTCTACAGTGTTCCAGATCTGGACTCCAGACAGTCTCCAGGGAGGATGCCAAAGGGGAAAAGAAGGAGAGGATGAAAAAGACAGGCTGAGGCAGGGGAAATGGGGAAGGATGGAAGGTTATGCAGAGAAAGGAGAACGGGGGAAAAAGAAGGAGATAAAGGGAAGGGAGAAATAAGTCTGCAAACTGGAAAAAAGAAAATAGAGAAGCCCTATGAGGTTTCCAAACTTGAGGACAGAAAGGGAGACAGTCAAGGTCTTCCATTTCCCGCACTTGAGTACTGGGGTGGGGTGGACTAGGGTGCTGAGTGGTCTGAGTCTTCATTTGTTCCCCTCCCAAATCTCATCAAACTGAGGCTAGAAATGGACTTGAACAGATGAAACCATCCCCCCACCCCACCCTACCCACCCACATCCCTAGTTGCCCAGGTGGGGAAACTGAGGCACAAAGAGGAGAAATGGTTTGCTGCGGTCCAGGGCAGGGCTAGGATGGGGACCCAGGTCACAGAACCCCTGGACCATCCTTTTCTTGCTGTATCAGGCTGTGGGTGGGAGTCAGGATGCGCACATTCCGACATGAAGAAAGACAATATTAGGAATGCAGAAAGCAAATCCCAGGGTAATGGAGCCTGGTGTTTGCAATAAAAATTTAAATGTGCCATCCTGGTGGCAATAGCAGCTTTTATCTGATCAGCCTGTCAGTGCTTAAGAAGTCTGGGTTCTGTAAATGGCAAAACCAAATTGAATTCATATTTACTGCCCTTGAGTCTCCAGGGTTTATTGTTTCTAGTGGATTACTCTCTCTCTTTCTTCTCTTCCGCCTTTTTCCTTCTCCCCCTCCTCTTCTTCCTTCTTTTTCTTACACTTCCAAGTGGCTTTATTACCCAACAATTGATTTGGAAAGTTGACAAGAGAGAAGGGCGCTCTACTGGTGTGCAGATTATTTTCCACTCGCTCCTCCAAGTAAACTCTCCACTGCATCTGCCCTGCCCCATGCCCGGGAGCCCGCTGCATGGACAGCTCCCTGCAGGCTCCCTTGCCCTCTGGCTTCCTGGGTTTGGGTACTGGGAGGCCCCAGCAGGAGGTGGGAGGGACGGGTGAGAGAGGGGTGCCTATCCCCCTGGCCGGCTCCCTTCCAGGCCATAGTTTGTCTCTGGGTCATATCCATCCATCCACCAAGGATCACAGATCCATCAGGTAGCTCCTCTCCGTGGCTGTCACCTGCCTGTGTCCTGAAACTGCCCTCTGTCTTTGCCCCTCAGGCCCAGGGGTGAAAGAATCAAATCTCCCCTCTGTTGCCAGCCCCTGGGAGCTGCATCACCTGCCTAGGTTCCCCTGACCTGGTGGACGTCTCTGTCCCTTCATTAAACTACCTCCAGGTACCCCTTCGATTCTGTCATCTGTTTCGTCCCAGCACCCTGACTGATAATGTGTCTCTGCCCCTTCTCCCCAGAACTGGGGGGATACAGGAGAGCAACATAACGAAGAGCAGGCAGGGGGATTCTTTCCATTAGATTTGTAGAAAGTCGGGGAAGCCGCAGGGCTGAAGCTCAGCCTGGTCTATGGGGTGGCGTCTTATGTGTGTGGGGACAGAGATGGCATACCGGCCCAGCACCTCCTGCCCCTAAATGGACGGGCCGTCCTGCCCCACTTCCCATCTCGCCCTTTAGCAGCTGCTGGGCAGGGACATGAGAGATGGGCCGGCCTCTCGTGAGACCCCACAGTAGGCACATCCCTAGTCTGGCCTTTTCCCATGTCCTCTGTGTGCTGAGAGAATCCGTGGGGGCTGTATGACAGCAAAAGTAGCCCCGATGGAGAAGTCCTTTTGCGTTCGTGTGTCGCCTTGTAAGACTAGGTTGTCTGACAGGTGAGGACTCTGTTCCAAGGCCAAGGAAAGACCAGATCTGGAGGGCAGTGCGGGCTCGTCTGTGGCTGTGCTCCCGTTGCAGCAGCCCCTCCCCGCCCATGAACCTGCGAGAGGAAACAAGCACAGAAACTCCCATCAAGAAGCCAATTTGATTGTCTAAATTCTTTTTGTTTTAGTAATCAGAGGGGTTATTAGGAGAACAAGATTAAATATGCCGTGTTTGCCGTCATTCCAAATGCATAACAACAGGGCAGGGTGATGACACACGTCTGTGCGATGAGCGCTCCTCTTGCTCAGAGCCACAGGAGGGGGGGTTGGGGGGGGGGTGCGGGCTGCCCCTGGGAGGCCCAGCTGGGGACTCACTCACGGGGAAGGGCTGCTTCCCGGAGGCCTGGTCCCCACCTGGGCCCCCAAGAGTGGGGTAAGGAAAAGGGGCTGTGAGGGGAGCAGGAGGCCACTGCTAATATCAGCCTGGGATCCCAGAGGCAGAACTGTGGGCAGATGCTGGGGATATAGAGACTAGACTCAGCCCCGTCCTCAGGGAGCCCCGGTCTGAGGGGAGACGAGGCCCTGTCCTCAGGGAGCCCCAGTCTGCTGAGCGAGATCCAACCCCTACCTCTAGTGACCTTCAAGTCTGACATCCTAGTTAGATGGCGACCCATAATTATGTCCTGCAGCTGGAGTGACCTTTAATGCTATCCAGCCATTGCCTACCCTGTAGCCTGGGTGGCTTGAAGAAGAAAAGCCAATTTTAATTTTAGCTTGAGCCAAACATAATGAGGAGAGTAAATCATAGAGTGAACGTTCCCCGGCCAAATGGAAATGAGTTTTGGATTATCTGCCGCTTTGAATTATCCACCCCACTGCTCCCTTCATTAGCCCAGTCCTAGAGAGGACCACACACTGAGGTTGCTCCCCTGAGTGTGGGGACCAGGAAAAGGCCAGGGGCGCTTGGAGCGGGGGTGCTCGTAAGTCAGAGAACTGGGGCTGCTCTGAGACTCCCAACAGAGGAGGATGAAAGGGTTAAGGCAGCGAGGACTCGGTCTTTGGATTTGATTCTGCTGGGGGAGTCCTTGGGCAAGGGAAAAAGGACCAGAAAGGCTCTGGTGACTGGAAATACATCCCTCTGTACCCACATTCTCCCTCTCAGCTAAGAGAGTGGTCCACCCAGGTCCCCAGAGCTGGGTCCTTGCTTGAGGCTTCAGGTGATGGAATCTAAAAGATGCTTGAAACGGGGACAGGGGGATTTTTGAGAAAGAATCTTGAAAGTCATGACTGAATCAAAGCAAAAATCTCTGTGTGAAAAAAATCACACACTCACACGTGAGAGCAGGAGTGAAGGCTGGCAGGTGGTAACAGGGAGGAAGGCCGAGGCCTGAACTGACGCTGAGAGCTGCCAGCCCCGTGGGCTGTCTGTGTCCCCTCAGCAGGGACAGATCACAGGCAACCATGGAGATTAATGCATTTGTAGTTGACAACACGGCAGCTAAACAGCATTTGTTGCCATCAAAGCTGAACAAACAAGCTTCTCCCTCTGCCTCACACAGCCTCGACTCACAGGCAGCCTCATTCACATCCAGGCCCACATTCTGAAAACCAGGCCTCCTTCACCCGCCCACACAGCCCTCCATTCACACACACGCACCCGTCCTCTCATCACCTCCATTCAGGCGACACCCCCTCACTCACACCGAGGCGCCTCCAGGCTGTTCTGGCAGACGCCCGCTTCCTCACACACACACCTCTTCATTCACTCCCAACCTCCACATTCACACTCCACACCCATCCCCACATGGGCCTCCCTCATTCACGCACGCTCATTCACACGCTGGCTTACACGCGTCTCCAGATAAAAGAGGGCTAGTGCTCCACAGCCCTGGGGGTGAACACACTGGGTAGAGGATATTTTCCCTTCAACTATTAACGCCAATCATTTGCGTGGGAACTGAGGTCCCCTTCCTTCATGGAGTTGCTAGTTTTAGTCATTGACGAGAATGTGCACGGTTGTTATATCATTTTTTATTTCCGTGTATCTGACATTTTCACAGTGGCCGGAGCTCATTTGGTACCTTATGTAATAAGGGTTATAATTAAGAAGTGTGCCTTGGGCTGCATTCTCCAGAAACAGACCTGAAAGGACCTGAAACAAGCATTTGCGTGTAAGTGGTTTATTTGGCCGGTGATGGCAGGATGCATGGGAAGAGGAGTGGGAGGTGAGATGAGGAAGGGAAGGCAGCCAATACAGGGTATGTTAGGGGCAGGTGACAGCGAAGGGTCACCAGAGCTCAGTGCTGCTGGGGACCTCTAGGAGACTGTGTGGAATGTGCCTCAGAGATGTTCCGCCCCGGCAGTGAGGAAGAAGTTGAGGTATTTGTCTTCCATGCCCCTCTCTAGCATTGGTTGGGAGCTGCTCTCTGGGGCATTACTTCTCCAGCGTGCCTGGTCTGCCCCAGACAGGGGCAAGCACGCTCCTATAGCAAGTCAGCACGTGCAGGCTGTCAAAGGTGCCAAGGGGTATGACTGCCCATGCTAGAGCACTCACTCATTCATTCACTCATTCATTCATTCACTCATTCTCCCAGCAAACATGTCCTGGGTGCCGACTCTGTGCCAGGTACCAGGCTTCCTCTGGGGATTCAGAGTTGAGCAAAATACAGTCTCTTCCAAGAAGGGGTTCCCAGGTGGTTGGGGTAGAAGACAAGGAAACACATAATTACGTTGCAGCACAATAAAAGCTATCATGGATGCATTCACGTGGGGACATAATGCTGTCATGGAGAACAGAGAGGAAGCGGTTCTGAGCTTAATAACTTACTGACGACAACCACAGCTTATCTTGCACAATAGAAGTTGAAACAGAGCCTAAATGGTCTCATTCTGCCCTTTGGATGTTTTAGACATTATCTTCCCTTTTCTGTTGCCTGTGCTGTCTAAGACTGCTCTTTTTGGCTAGTTTGTGAAGAAGTTTGGGGATTTGGGATGTGGCCCCTGTCTCCACGGCATTGTTTGGGGACAGCACGGGGAATGTTTTTGCCCTTCTGTGTGGGTGTCTTTCTGCAGACAAGAAGCTAGGACCTTCTCAGGGAAGGGGTCTCCCTTGGGGATTTGGCTGTCTCTGTCTCTCTCTCTCTCTTCAAAATAGAAGCTATGGCTTCAATAGCAAAACGGCAGCTCCCTGAGGTCAAACTGGAAGGGAGCTTGTTGAGATCAAGGGTGATTCTCTCCAACACATGCTCATTCCGCTTGCCCCCTCCCCCCTTTCTCAGGGGATCCCTATATAGTCATGCGCCGCATACTGACATTTCTGTCAACGACAGACCACATATGGACAGTTGTCCATGAGATTAGAACCATAGAGCCTAGGTGTGTAGTAGCCCATACCATCTAGGTTTGTGTAAGTGCACTCTGTGATGTTCACATAATGACAAAATTGTCTAAGGACACATTTCTCAGAACGTATCCCTGTCGTTAAGCGACGCATGACTGTACAGGGTAGCATCAGAGAGGGCGTTTGGAAAATCAGCTCTCTGATGCTAACTCGTTTTTCTTACACTTAGAAGCAGCCCCAGACTGTTGCTTCCAGAGGGTCTGGGAGGTGGAGGTGCTGGAGACGGGGCAGGGCAGAGCTGGAAGCCTCACACTGGAGCTGCACACGGGGCTTGGGGCAGGGCCAACACCTGACAACCCCCAGACAGGAGAAGCAGCCCATCAGCCGGGGTCTGGGAGTTAGTCTCCTCTCCCGTCCCTTTGCTCCAGAGCTGGCCCCTCCAGGGCTGGCCTTGAGTGGTGTGATTTATGGGAACAGCAAGTGCTCCAGGAGGGGAGGTCTAGAAAGAAGGCTCAGGCGGGTGCGTCTCCTGGTAGACCCGAACCCCTCCCACTCTTAATTCACCCTGTCCCACCCCGGAGCACCCTGGAGGGGCCGTTTCTTTCTACCTGAAGCCGAGACAGGCATCTCCCTTGGTTTACAGGCTCCAGGGGCGGGTGGCTCCTCGGCTGGTTGCTAAGGTATCTTTTAAATGGAAATCAGGGTGGAGAGATATCACATATATCGCGCCAGCCATCTGCTAAATGCTGCCTCTTCTGTCTGGAACAGCTCGAGGTGGTTCTGACAGGCAGACAGGGCCCAGGGGCTGGGTGAGGGGGCGGGGGAGGAAAGTCTGTGGTCTCCTCGTCAAGGGAAGAAGAGGAACTTTGCTTTTCTGCCTCCACGTCCCTTAGTTTTCCACTCTCTGTCCTCATCTTTCTTTATTCCTTTTGTTTTAAATATAAATTCCATCTGGAGATTCTGATTACACACCGTGAGCATAGTTCCACAACTCTATATTTGTTGCCAGTATATTTAAGTGTGTGTGCATGTACGTGTGTGACTCACCACCATGGGGCCTGACAGGTGGGTCTTTCTGAGCCAATCAGAACACTACCGTTCCTTCCAGGCCCATCCCCGAACAGGAAACATGAGTGCCCAAATTTAGTACAACAGCTGGGCCATCCCAGGTTACTGAGCCATCCCGTAGTGGAGTCAGCTGGTTTATCTGTGTACACCAGGCACGCGGAAGCCTCCGGAGGGGCCTTGTCTACTCCAAGGACCGTCGGGAGCCAGACAATCCTCCATTCAAATCGGGGTTCTTCTCAGGGGAGCTGGGCGAGTTAGGGCAGGACCAAATGTCTTTGAACTTTCCAGTAGTTAAAATGAGGGTAGTAATACTCAGGGCCACGAGGGATGGTAGGGCAGGTTGCTCACTGCATAAGGTTGTTCAACTAAGGGGCCCTACAAATGCCCAGAGTGGGGGCACCTCTTCCAACTTGCACAAAAGCACCATGTGGGCTAGCGGCAGCACTGACCTTGAAGAGTTGTTGTGAAGGTGGCGTGGAGAAACCAAACTGAGGGTGGGAGGAGACGCAGTTCCTACCCCGGGGGAAACTCCCAGAGATGTGCTGAGTCTCTGCAGGGCAGGTCCAGAGGAGAGCATTTCTCTTCCTCTCCTGGCTCCTCTGTTTCTGCATCTCCTGGCAAACCCCACCCCCTTCCCGAGGCCTGGCTCATAGACATTCTGAGCAGACAAGCTCTTGCTCCTCGGCAGATGGATTCCTCCTATGAAGGCTGATTCTGACATTTGATACCAGCATCCATTTCACAGCCTCGCTTCTGATCACCACGCTCCTCTCTCAGCTTTGCCCGCAAATAATCCCGGGGCCCCTCCTGCCCGCTTTCATCTGTTTCTTTGTTCCTGATACCAGTCCTCCCCTCCTAATCTCTATCTCTCCTGGCTCGCCTCTACCACCTACACTGTTCCGGGGTGCTGAGAGGGACCTCGGTTGCCCCTTCCACCATTTGTTCAAATCCCTGCTCAAAAGAGAGAGCCCCCACCCCAGGTGTGCACTAATTAGGTGTGTGCATCCACCCAGTCTCCTCGCCTGCCGCCCAATTTGGGGCTTAAGCTGCTTTTTGTTTAGCTGGGAGAGTAATATATTAAGTGACTGTTCTTAGAATACAATTTTAATTAAGATTCAATAGTCACTTCTCTGTCAGTAATCTTCCATGCTGATTACTTAAAATATATTTACCCAGCTCTATTATGTCACAGATTTGAATTCATTAGACGTTTGTTAATCCTCAAGAAACTTTTTTTTAAATGTGGTTTGTTTAGCATAATTTACAAGGACAAAACTGTTTGAGACAATGGGCTCTGTTCAGGGTGTGCATCTCACAGACTACTCCCTGCTTGCCGCCACCTCCAGGGGGCAGGTGACAGAGCCGAGGATGGACAGGGCCAGAGGACACCATCCATCCATCTTGCGCTGATGCAGCCCGTCCCAGGCAGCCCCCCAGGACACAGGGCACCAACAGCCTTGGCCCTGGACTCAGATGCGCCTGACAAATGTTATCATTTCCTATGTGTGCCGTGATGGGAAATGCTGGGAAGTGGTGCTTAGCCCTTGAACACTGCAGCATTTACTGACAAGAGGTCATAAAGAAGACACCTTTCTCATGGGGCCACAGGCTTTCAGAACACTACCCCCTCTACACACACACACACACACATGCATGCACGCACGCAGCCACCTCCAGCTTAGCTAGCAAGGGACATCCTTGGGAGTGGCTGTCCCGGTGTCCTCAGTGGGTGTAGGGGGTACCACTCACCTCTACTTGAGCAGATGCAGGAGCCAGAGAAATACGGCCTCCCTGACTCTAGGACCATGAGGAGTCGCACCGGAAAGCACAGCTGATGATTGGCAGAAGATGCCTCTGAATCTTCTGCTGTGACCAGGCCACTCCATAAAGAAGATTTCTCAGCTAATTAGCTAAATGAACCCCAGAAAGCGGTGATATAGAACTCAGAACCTCAGTGCCAATGCCAGAAACTCACTTTGCTCAGCACTGTATTTCATTCATTCATTCAGTTGATATTTTGGGGGCAGGTACTTCCTATGAGTCAGATGTGGTGCTGGGTGCTGGGGATACAGTGATAGGTGGACAAGACAGGAAAGCTCCCTGCCTTTTGGAGTTCATCTTCTAGGAAGGCAGACAGGTAAGTAACTAAGGAATTATAATTAAAGTGTGATGAGCAATATGAGGGCAAGTGCAGGGTGCTAAGGGGCAAATAGCAGGAAGGCCTAGTTTGGTCTAGGTTTTGAAGAGGCTCCCTGGAGTAGGTGGTGTTTAAGCTAAGACCTGGAGGTAGAATAGGAGCTTGGCCAGGCAGGAGTGAAGGTAGCGGAGAAGCTGGGAAGAGACCAGAGCAGGTAGGAGGTCGTGGAAGAAGATCAAACAAGGCATTTATAATTGAGAGAGACTGAGTGTAGCTGGGACATGAGAAGCAAAGGAAGAGAGAGTGGTAAGAGAGAAAGTGGGGTAGTGGGCAGGATCAGCTCTTGCAGAGACTTTTCTCGTGCTAAAAAATAAGAAGTGGGGCTGGCCCAGTGGTGTAGTGGTTAAGTTAAGTGTGCTCCACTTTGGTGGCCCAGGGTTGGCCAGTTTGGATCCTGGGCACAGACCTACACACCGCTCATCAAGCCATAGTGCAGCGGCGTCCCACATACAAAAAATAGAGGAAGATTTGCACAGATGTTAGCTCAGGGCCAATCTCCCTCACCAAAAAACACATAAATAAATGAAAAGAATTTTTTAAAGCTTTAAAAAATAAGAAGAAGGTCAATGCATATGGAGCAGATTCCTGTTTGTTTTATCAGGCCCCAGCTAAGCATGGACCTAGAAGGCCAGAACACATTAGATCATGGAGAAGTTCGCAGGTGGAAAGCTTCTACATGTGGACACCACAGGTGTGGACGTGCCTGGTGGGATCTGGGCCAAGGTGGGCTGGTACCCCTCAGGGAGGAGGTCGGGAGAGCAGGGACTAGCGGGTGGGTAGTTGCTCTTGGGGGCCCAGAACAGACTGTGTGGAATTAGGCACATTGACACACACTTTTAATGAGGGTGATCATAATGAAGAAGAAGAAAAGGAAAAAAATCCTCTAGAACAGAGGTCAGCAAACTTTTTGTGCAAAGGGCAGGACAGTAAATATTTTAGGCTTTGCTGGCCACATTATATCTGCTGCAACTTCTCGCCTCTGTCGTTGTGGCATGAAAAAAGCCATAGACACCATGTAAACAAATGAGCATGGCCATGTTCTAATAAAACTTTATTTACAAAAACAAGTAGCTGTCTGGATTTGTCCCTTGGGCTACAGTTAGGCGACACCTGCCCTGACAGTGCTGTCCAATACGGTAGCCAATAGCCACATTGGCTAGTGAGCACTTGAAATGTGCTCTAAGTGTTCAGTATACACCGATTTTGAACACTCAGTACAAATAAAGGAGTGTTAAACATCTCAGTAATTGCATTGATTACATGTTGAAATAATATTTTACATATAGTGGGTTAAATGAAATATATCACCAAAATTGATTTCACCTGTTTCTTTTACTTTTTAAAAATATGGTCGTTAAAAAATTTAAAATTCCGTTCATGGCTAGTATCACATTTCAGTTGGACAGTGCTCCTCAAGAACAATACTCTCTCCTGATGAAATATAGAGGAAGTCTCTGGCCCGAAGGGTTTTGGGCAGGAGATTTACCCTTAAAGAGACTCAATAAGGAAATAGAAATCTTCACACTAAAGTAATATCTGATTGGAATAGATTTTTAAATTCACTTTATATCTTTTTTTTATCAGCTAGTTGTTTTGTCTGCATCTGTTCTCCTCAAACTGGGAATTATGGAGCTGTCCTTCCTCAAGATATTAATAGCTGTTGCTCAAAAGTTAAAAAAAGAAGTGAGCAAGACCAAATTAAACATTAATCCAGTTTCTTCACTGCAGCAGAATCTCTCAAGCTTCTGAACTTGCGAATGCGTGTAGAGCTTTCGCAAGAGTAAGCAAGAGCAGGCAGCGCTTCCTCAACTCCTTGGCCTTAGAAGTCTTTCTTGCAGAACCCTAATTAGCACTCCTAAAAGGCAATTCGAGAACTGCTGGTCTGCGTGATGCTACACAACCAGGGTGCATGATTTTCCAAAGGTCCAGCTCAACTGATGTTTGCAGCCCTGCACAAAGAGAGCCACTGTTAGTACAACATGGAGTAGTGAGAAACAGCAGGACTGGAAAGCACAAAGCCCTGAGCCAACAACCTGTTCCTTTCTTCCCTAGATATTCATTCATGCAAATGCACCTACTGTGTGCCAGGTGGTGCTTTAGGCCTTGAGTATATAGTGGAGAGTAAAAACAAGTCCCAACCTCTTGGGGCTTCGTTGCCAGTACAGAAGATAAACAACAAACAAGACAAGTAGTAAAATATCTAGTAAGTTGGATAGTGATAAATTTCAAGGAGAAAATGCAAAGCAGGGAAGGGGGCTCTGCATAGACAGGTGGGGCCCGGTGAAAAGGGCACTTTTGAGTAGAGATCTGAAGGAGGCTGTGAGTTGTGGACAACTCCCTCCTCTGCACACACAGGTGAGCCCTTCCTTGTGAAGGGTGTTCGTGAGGTGAGACGGTATGTCTGAAGGTCCAGGGAGAGGACCCCGCACACTCTCAGAAGTTCCTGCCTTTGCTTCCTGCCCTTCTTTACTTCCCCTCCTTCACTCCTCTGAACTCCCAAAGATCCATCCCACTGTGTGGATTCTCCACGGTGAAGAATTCCCCACTCACCTTGGTGTCTCTCAGGGCCAGCTCTCTCCATGTCCACATCCTTGTTCTTAAGGAATGTGGGTCCAATTTCATTTCCTGCAGCCTCAACCAATTAAGAAGCCAAAACTACTTCAAAATACTCACTTTGCAAATCCAATGATGATTGGATGAACCACCGGTATGGTGTTATCCATCCACCCATCTATCCATTCATCCACCCAACAAACACTTATCGGGCACCTACTATGTTCCAGCCACTGTGCTAGATGCGTGGGACGGAGCAATGAACAAAACAGACAAAAGGACCTATCCTTCTGGAGCTGACAGTCTAGTGGGGGAGACAGGAAATATTCCATAACACACTCAATAAGTAAATTAAATAGTCTGCTAGAAGGTGATAAGAGCTAAAGAAAAAAGAAAAGTAAAACTGTGTTAGCGGGGTTGGTGGAATAGATTACGCACTGCACCAGCACATGCAACTCTGCTGCTCCCCAAAGCGGGGGGCAGTGTGAGGGAGGAAGCTCTGGGTGAGGGCATTAGGAAGTCACCTCCTGACCCTGACCTTGTGTCCCTCCCTTCCAGGCACCACGGCCTGAGTGACCAGACCATGGAGACCCTGCTTGGTGGCCTGCTGGCGTTTGGCATGGCGTTTGCTGTGGTCGACGCCTGCCCCAAGTACTGTGTCTGCCAGAACCTGTCTGAGTCACTGGGGACCCTGTGCCCCTCCAAGGGGCTGCTCTTCGTGCCCCCTGACATTGACCGGAGGACGGTGGAGCTGCGTCTGGGGGGCAACTTCATCATCCACATCGGCCGCCAGGACTTCGCCAACATGACGGGGCTGGTGGACCTGACGCTGTCCAGGAACACCATCAGCCACATCCAGCCCTTCTCCTTCCTGGACCTCGAGAGCCTCCGCTCCCTGCACCTCGACAGCAACCGGCTGCCCAGCCTCGGGGAGGACACCCTGCGGGGCCTGGTCAACCTGCAGCACCTCATCGTGAATAACAACCAGCTGGGCGGCATCGCCGACGAGGCCTTCGAGGACTTTCTACTGACACTGGAGGACCTGGACCTCTCCTACAACAACCTCCAGGGCCTGCCCTGGGGCTCCGTGCAGCGCATGGTCAACCTCCACCAGCTGAGCCTGGACCACAACCTGCTGGACCACATCGCCGAGGGCACCTTTGCCGACCTGCAGAAACTGGCCCGCCTGGACCTCACCTCCAACCGGCTGCAGAAGCTGCCCCCAGACCCCATCTTTGCCCGCTCCCAGGCCTCTGCTCTGACTGCCACACCCTTTGCCCCACCCTTGTCCTTTAGTTTTGGGGGGAACCCACTGCACTGCAACTGTGAGCTTCTCTGGCTGCGGAGGCTGGAGCGGGACGATGACCTGGAGACCTGTGGCTCCCCGGGGGGCCTCAAGGGCCGCTACTTCTGGCATGTACGTGAGGAGGAGTTTGTGTGTGAGCCACCTCTCATCACCCAGCACACGCACAAGCTGCTGGTTCTGGAGGGCCAGGCGGCCACACTCAAGTGCAAGGCCATCGGGGACCCCAGCCCCCTCATCCACTGGGTGGCCCCCGATGACCGCCTGGTGGGGAACTCCTCCAGGACTGCCGTGTATGACAACGGCACCCTGGACATCCTCATCACCACATCTCAGGACAGCGGTGCCTTCACCTGCATCGCCGCCAACGCCGCTGGGGAGGCCACAGCTATGGTGGAGCTGTCCATTGTCCAGCTGCCGCACCTCAGCAACAGCACCAGCCGTACCGCACCCCCCAAGTCCCGCCTCTCGGACATCACTGGCTCCAGCAAGACCGGCCGGGGAGGTGGAGGCAGTGGGGGCGGGGAGCCTCCCAAAAGCCCCCCAGAACGGGCTGTGTTGGTGTCCGATGTGACCACCACCTCCGCCCTGGTCAAGTGGTCGGTCAGCAAGTCAGCGCCACGGGTGAAGATGTACCAGCTGCAGTACAACTGCTCCGACGATGAGGTACTGATTTACAGGTGAGCCGGGGCTGCGGCAAAGGCAGGAGTTGGCTGGCAGGGGAAGGCGGAGGTGATGGGGAGGGCTTGGAGCTGTTCCCACCCCATGCCCCAGAGGTGCCTGGGGGGAGCCTGGGCAAACTGAGCCATTTGTGCAGGTAGGAGGAGACAGGAAGAACATCAATTACAAGTTTCAGAAGAGAGGAACCCACATGGGCAGCCGGAAGACGTGTGGGTTCGAGGACCATGCCCCCCAGGGGCACAGCTGTGGTAAGCGGGCATGTAGCTATGAGCCTGCGAACTTTCTGTTTTGAGCCCCAGCTGGAGGACATGCAAGAACTCTTGTTCTTGGCCCACCTCTGGGCTGCAAGATCTGATCCTCCAAGGAGCAGTGAATCTGGCCTCCACCTGGCCTCCTGTGCAGTTGTGGGTAAGGCTTTGAGGTCAGCAAGAGTAGAATTCAGACCATGGCTCTGCCACTTGTTAGTTGTTTAATTCTCCTGGCCTGCCTCATTCTCCTCATCTGTAAAATGGGGGTAATTCATTTCTGTCTTAGTCTGGACACTCGGTTGCAGCCAATTCAAACTGGCTTACAAAAGAAGAAAGAAAAAGGGACAGGTAATGTGTTGGCTCATGTACTTGAAAAGTCAGGAAACTGCTTCAGGCTCAGGTGGATCAAAGGCCCCACAAACATCCTGTATTCTCAGTTTCTTACCTTCCCTCACTTCCATTTTCTTGTGGTTTGGTTTTACAAGACAGCCTCTTTCTTCTGAGCAGCCCTAGAGCAGGGAGAGTGTCCCTTTGTCCCTTCCCCAGTGGGCCCCACAGAAGTCCTGGATGAGCCGATGAGCCAGAGCAGGTCATGTGAGCCCCCTGGATATTAGAGGTGGCGTCATCCTGCCCACCTGTCCTGACCTCTCTGGGCCTGTCTCCTCATCTGGAAATGCTGCTGATGATGTTGACCTGGTAAATTTGCTCCTGGACCAAGGGGCCGTTTCCCAGGGCTGGTAGAAAGGGAGGTTAGGACTGAATGGCAGCAGTGGAATTGCATATGTTCCTCTGAGGGAGGGAGGTGCTCCAAGTGGTAGATAGAGGCCAGAGGGCTGGGACGTCTGACGGCAGATGCCTTCCCTTCTCAGCCAGCCTCACTTTGTGGTAAACACGAAGGGACGCGGCCTAGAACCTTACCACTCAAGGAATGCGTGGTTTCTTTTGAAACCCTGTGTTTTATTTTATGCATTTAAAATGATTATTCTGAGAAGAGATTGCACAGGCTTTACCAGACAGCCAAAGGGCCCGTGGTGCAGGAGAGGTCAAGAACCAAGATCCATCGCTGAGGTTTCTTCCAGCTCCGGCCGGAGTAGATGAGTCTCTGGATGGGAAGGGGCGGGGAGAAGAACATGAGAGGAAGGCGTTCATTCACCAGCGGAGTCCATGAGCCTGAGGGTGATGCTCCCGCAGCCGGAGGAGCCAGGGAGCTTCCCTACCCATCATACACTTGGCTTATCTGGAGAGTGGCTTCATTTTTCAGGATGTAGAGAAAGCAGCATTTGGACTGAGCTTAAATATGTGCATATATACTTATATAGAGAGATATAGATATAGATATATAAACTTAAATTTAATACGTATACCCATTTTTCTAATTATAAAAGTAATAGAAAATTTGGAAAATAGAGAAATGATAAAGAGAGAAATAAAAATTACCAGTAATCCCAAAGTGAACCAGACACATGTGGCCTCTTGGTTTTATTTCAATTCAAAACAATATTCATGATCAATCTAGTGTATGCTTTTGTTTCTTATTTCTTTCCACTCAATGTTATAGCTTGCTTAGTTCCCGTGATAGTAAAACATCTTTCATTTTTGGCTGTACCATAATTTATTTAACCAATTTTCTATTGTTGGACATTTACGTTGTTTCCCATCTTTCAATATTAATATAAGGCAGCTGTGGATATTTTTGGATGTAAATATATTTGTGCAACTTCAATGATTTCCTTAGCATATTGTCCTAGGGGTTGAATTACTGGCGTAAGGAGTAAATTATAATCTTCATACCTTGCATATAAATATTTATTTACCCTCTCGCCCATGGAGGGTGACAGTGCCCTTTTGACCACACTTTTGCCAATTATTGAATATCTAATCACTTTTACCTTTGCCGATTTTATAGGTGAAAAATGGAACCTGCTTTAATTTGCATTTCTTTGATGGCTTGTGAGGTTGACCTTTTGAAAATAAGTATATTTCTTCGCTTGCGAATTTATTATATGGTCTTGACTTTGATAAAAGTGTGAAGGCGAAAAGCTCCGGGCTGTGAGGCTGGCACAGGCACTGCGGGAAGGAAAAGGCAGCATGTGAGGCGGGGGGAGACGTTGGCATCAAGGCGGCCGGCGGCGCACTGAGGTTGTCAAAATGACGCCCGCCCTGGGGTCTCAGAAACCCTGGGAGGGATGCAAGAGTGATTGGGGCTGCGCTCCTGAAGTCACTCAGGATGGGCACTGAAACTTCTTCAACTGGTGATTGACAACCTGGAGACACTCGGTTTATAAATACAAATCAAATGAAAGCATGAAATGTTGGATAAAATGAAGGCAGGTAACAATGCTGACCTCCTCTTGAGGTGTCATGAGGACCGGAAGAGGCACAGCATGGAAAGCCCCCAACAGTGCGTTCACATAGTGACCAAGGAGTACAAGTTATTATTATTGTTAGTAAGAGCTGTAGTAACAGTAACGGTCAGAGTAGGAACATTGTCTTGTCCGCCGTCCTGGGGAGGAGACGGAAGACGAAGGTTGGGTACACATTCAGTCTGTAGGAAGACAGGTTTCCAAAATCTTAGAGAAAAGGGTCGGGGGAGTCTGCAGGCAGCTAACAGTAACAGCAGTCGCTAGCCAACGTTGTTGCCAGCTTACTGTGAGTGTGACACGTAGCCTTACAGGCAGTACCTTTAATTCTCCTGGACACGCCGAAAAATAAAAAAGGCCGAGAGAATTCACCGACTGCCACAGTCACGCAGGGCTGATTTGAATCCAGGCCTTCCGGCTTCAGCGCCCAGACTCAGCCACCGCAGCCGTGCTGCCCAGGGTCCTGAGAGCAAGCGGAGAGTCAGAGAAAGCAACTGCAGGCTTTTAGAAAATGAATTGTCCCCATTGGAGAGAAAAGACACCAGCGGCTGCTCAGTGGCTCTCTGACGTGCTCAGACTTTAACAAGGAGGTGCACCAAAGAAGGGAAGAAAGGCCTATATCCAAAGATGAATATTAAAGAGAGTACAGACAGAGTAAAGGCAGCCAAAAAGGGCTTTTTAATCCTTGTCCGTATCAAGAAGAAAAAATGACAAAAGTCTCTGGTTGGGAAAGAGGTTGCAAAGAGACGGAACAAGAGCTGGCAGGCAAAGGCGCACAGTTTCCAATTTGCCTCCGCCCTCCCCAGCAAGGGGGACGAGAGCAGCAATAACAGTACCCACAAATCTGCCATAAGAGCTTGCTTGCGCCGGGCGCTGTTCTAAGGGCTCTATGCTCTTTGTGAGTGCCTAAGTGAGTACTAACTCACTTAGCTCCCCAAACCCCAGGAGCAGAGAACTGTGGCTATTCCACTTTCCCTGTGAGAAACTTGCCCAGCGTGCTACACAGGGGGCCGTAGCAGAGACAGAATTTGAACCCAGGCAACCTGGGGAGGATGAGACCAACACTACGAGAGGGAACCGAAGGCCAGCAGAGACATGGCACACTGCGGTGCCTGAGTTCTGGTCCCCAGTCCCCGAGGGTCACGTCCAGGACTGAAGGAACACTAGATGAGAGTCCCAAGCCCGAGGAGTGGTCATGAGACAGGGTGGACAGACAGAGACGTGCCTGAGTGCGGAAAAGGGCCGATATTCTGCTTTTCGAAGAATAGACTCGGGAAAGCACAGGATGCTAGGCTGGGCTGCAGTCACTGCCAAATTCTAGACAGGATTTCTCAACAGATGGCTGTAAGCCCTTGGAAAAGAATGCTGATCGCCAGGACCCGATATAGCTTCACAAGGTCCTGCCAAATTACTGAGCTTCTTCAGGAGACAGTGGGCCAGCAGCTCTCAACCTTCGAAGCTGCCTGCTCATCCTTCAGGAGGGCGAGTGTCCTCCGCGACAGTCCTCCATGACAGCCATTCTCTACTAGGCCCGGGCCCCAAGCGTCTCCACGGGCAAGTGGACCAGGATCTCTGGGGGGATAGTACGCTTCGAAACAGCCTGGGAGTTCCCATCGGCTGTGACGCACCACCATCAACAGTCTGTCACAATGGTATAGGACATTTGACAAAATCTCACACTGTGTTTGGGACAAAATGGAGAAATGTGAACTGGTGAGGTGGGCTTGTCGCTGGTCAAATAACCAGACTGATTAATGAATGGACGTGAACGTGCAAGACAGCCTCTGCCTCGTGCCTCAGCTTCTGCCCCCATTTCTGTACTGCTCGATATGTTTTCTTATTGACCTGGGCAACGACACAGAAAATATACACTCCTTTCGGTTCAAGGATTCAATGGCATGAGTGCAAAGTGATGAAAATCTGACTTGCCTGGAATTTTGTGGGGCATAGGCAGAGAGTTTTAGTTGATCTCAAGGACATCATGGCCACAAAGTGATGGAGCTGCTGAAAGACTCCCTTAGTTTTTGGTTGTGTTAACAGAAGTAAAGTGCTCAGATCATGGGAGGTTATGAGTCTAATCATTGAGTGCTTCAAGCTGGTCAGAGCTGAGCTGTAATATGTTCAATACAAGATGGCACAGTCTTAAGAGTCATTTTTGCCAACTGCCATGCATCCAGAGATCAGCTGGTGAGAATGGGATTCTGGAAGCTCATGTGAAATGGACAAAGGGGACTTTGGAGCTGAGAACTTAGAAAAGAAGTCATAGCTCCCTTAACTTATTCAAAGAACTTATGAGTAGACGAGAGGAAAAAAAAACACACACAGACTCACACATGAAAGTAGGCACCAGCCCTTTACAAGAAAAAGTTCCAACAGCACAGCTTGACACACTTCCCTCCTTGCTCTCCATCTGGCTGTGAGATGGTTCGGTTTTGTGTCTTTCTCCCTCGCTAGCATGTGCTGTTCACGCGTACTCATCTCTGTGCTCCCATCTCCTCGTAAGTCCTAGCCCACGGGAGCTACTGAGTCAACATGCGATGAACTGAACGGAATGGAGATGAGCATCAGAGCTGCCCAGCAGCAGGAAGCAGCTGCCTGTCCCAGAAGGGCTCTTGCAGAACCTGGCTGATCCGTGCCGGGGACAGCGAATGGGCAGCCCAACCTCGGGCAGGTGTGGGAACATTTGACCGAAATGATCCCTGCCCTGATAGTTTCATACACTGTTTAAGACTTTTATAATCCCATGATCAAGACAAGGTTGCCATTGCTAAACCCACTTGCTATCACCAGTCGGGGCCGCTGTGGCATCTTACCTCCTCGGGGTAGGGTGCCCTGTCTTGTACGGGTTAAGCCCCAGGGCCTGAGGTCACACACAGGGACTTCAGCAGAGACTGAGATTGTCCAACCAGAGCTGGACACAGCCATTGAAAGGTCACCACTGACCCCCGCCAAGGGCCCACAGGAGCTCTGGGGAGCTGTGAGCAGTGTCTGAAAACATCAGGTTCTGTCCTGCATGCCGGGATGGGGGGCAGAGGCCTGAGTGATCCCAAATCATGGCTAACTCAGGAGTCGAATTGCCTGTGAAATCGCGTCTTGCTCTTTTGTCAGATAACTAGCTCCCTAATTATCTGGTGGTCCTTGCTGGCCTCCCAAGGCATCTGCCTTCCCTGAGTACACAGGGCTGAGCCCCATGGGCCGACCCAGGGACACGCAGGACACAGACGGTCCACAGTGGGGCCTGGTCTGTTTCCCCTGAGACTGGGGAGGGCGACTCCCGTCTCTCTCTCAGCCCAGGGCCTGTGCTTTCAGGAAGTGGCTGGCATTAATGGGGACAGTGTCAGAGTGAGGGGGGTGGGGGTCAACCAGGGAAAGAGGAAGGGTGGCGAGAGGGGATTCAGAAGGAAGGGGGCCTCCCCTCCCCACCGGAGAAAGCGGTAGCCCACCCCGGCTTGGCCTCATTCTGGTGTGACATGGAAAGTTAAGTGCCCTGCATGTCATTATCAGCCCAAGTGACATTCACAAACACTTGTCTCCAAGAGTCATCCAGAACATCTGTCACCAGGCGTGATGTTGGAGCGATCCCCAGGAGGGATAGGGAGCAGCAAGCGCACTCCTAGAGCTCAGTGTGGAATCAGCCAGGGGCCGCCCTGCCTTCAGTTTGCTTATTCTGTGGCATCATCTCCATGCAGGGCAAGTGAGGGACGTGAGGAGAGGGCCCCCGAAGGTGGGGGAAGGCAGCAGCCATCCCTCTGCTCTGTCTCTAGGTCCCCTTTCCATGCCATATTCTTCTCTGATTGTCAGGCATACCCCCACCCTCAGGAGACTGGACCGCCTTACTGAGTTTTGCAGGGCTGTTGGGGAGGAGGCATCTTTTACTGTTGCTCTGTCTCCCATCTGGGGACAGGATAAGGGGGCAGATTCTGCCAATTCCCACCCCATCAGGACCCTGTCAATCAGCCCTTAAGAGGAGCTCTGCTCCCTCCCCATGAAAATACAGCCATCCCCACCACGCGGTGGAGGGAAATCTAATGAACCCGGGATTTTGTGGAGATGGGGAGAAGCTGGTAGGGACAGGTGTTCCCTAAAGCGGGGGGCAGGCCACGCACAGGACCTGCCGCCTCTGCAGGGGGAAGGTCCTCTGACTCAGTCAGCTGCTTCCCCAGACAGCCCTGCTTCTACAGAAAGGGACGGAGCCCCCACAGACAGGGGAAGGAAGAGCTGTGAAGGAGGAAGTTGGGTGGATGCGGGGAAAGCTCCCCAGGCTTCTCCCCGATCAGAGCCAAATCAAAATCAGCCTGCCTTGGACTTTACATTTTCCTAAAGTTCTTTCACACTGTTTCACTGTCGAAACGTGGCACCCACAAGGGGGCATGGACAGGATGAATGTCACACCCATTTTAGAGCTGGTAGAACTCAGTCTCAAACTAATGGAATAGATTTCCCAAAGTTCCAAATGATAAAGGCCGGAGACGTGTTCTCCCGTGTCCGTGCCAGGTACTGTGCTGGGGGCACACCTTATCATGCCCAGGAGGGAGTGACGGCTGCAGACCTGGGCTGAGGGGCACCGACTGTGAGGCCTCTTTCTGGGAAGGACAGGTACCCACTGCGAGCCTGCTGGGATTTTCTCTTCCAGCTTTAGTCTCCTCCCCCCATTTCTGAGGTCTAGCAATGTTGAGGCAAAGGGGAACTGGAGTGCCAGTGAGAACCTTGGGTCCCGCTCAGGAATAGCCACCTGGGGCCAGCTAGCAGAGAAGGTGGGCAAGATGAGCATTTCTGGGTTCTAGGCCTCACCGGGTGAGCCATTGTGAAGTGACAAAGTCACCAGGGACATCACAGAGAAAGTGAGTCTGGAGTCAGAAGTCCAGAGTACCAATTAGGATGAACAGAAAGCTCTACCTAACATGACTTAAACTCATAGGGGTTTCTATGTCTCTCTCGTAATGAAGTCCAGTGGAAGAGAGTTTAGGTCTGCTTTTCTGGGCAGTGTAGCTACCTTCTTCTAGCTTCTTCTAGCCTTCTGCTCTGCCATCGTCAGCATACAGTTTCTGTTCTTAAGGTCACCTCATGGTGCAAAATGACTGCTGGAGCTCTAACTATCACATCTCCCTTCTTCACAGCAGGAAAGATGAAATACAGAAGGGCAAGAGGGCAAAGGAGAGGGGTTCTCAGAGGCCCCAGCCAATAATTTCCACTTACATCTCATTGGTCACATCTGTCTGCAAGGGAAGCTGGGAAATGTAGTCTTTTTAAAAGCTAGCACACTGCACTGCCATTAATATAGAGAAGATAGGGAGGCGGCCAGCACTTCCAGAACCTCAGTTTGCACCCCAGCTCCACCGTTTACTAGTCCTGGGACCACAAGCAAATCACAGCACTGCTGTCAGTCTCCATTTTCTCATCCATAAAATGGAACAGAGATTTCTTTCTGCATATTTCGTAGGATTGTGGCGGAGCCTAAATGAGATCAAGTATTTGAAAGTGCATCTTTCATAGTCAACCATGAAATATTGGACACATGTAAGGCCTTATTGTTATTATGAGCCTGCCTGCTTTCCCTTCTTGGGCCCTTCTTGTCCCTGATCTCCAGGCAGCCTCTTGTGGCTCTAGTCTTCAAAACCTTACTCTAAGAGAGTTGCAAACTTGGAAAATGATCTGATAGGGTTTTAAGGGATCAAGGTAAAAGGTGTAACTCCTTTCAGAAATTTTTGAAATTCAATTGGGAATTCTGAAAGACGTAAAGGAATGAATCTCTAATGGTGGAATTTCAAAACCCACAGCAATCTTGTGCAGAGGGAGACATTTTTCAGGGACATCTTCCAAGGGTATCTGAAATCAGTACCTTCTCATCCTGTCCCTCTTGCTCTGCACAAGAAGATGACACCACTCAGATTCAAAAACCTTCAGGGCATCTGTTCAGAGGATTTCTCCACTTGTCATTCCCTCTTTAGTCTCAAAAAACTCTGGCTGGAGACATCTTCGAAGATAGAAATAATTGGCAAGGGGAAAGGGATTAGAGTGTGCATCTGGTCTGCCTCGCTTCTGAAATGCAACTTTTCCCTCTAGTAAGGGAGAACCAGAGAACCAGTCCCCTTTTAGTTTTATATATGTTTGGTTAGTTTGGGGATGGGAGTGGGGATATGGTTTATTTCACCCCAGGAATGGTGTGAAATCAAAGAAAGGGGTCAGGCAGGAGGAGTGTCTGAGACTATGGGGTCAGTGCTGGTGGTGGCGCCATCAGAATGACCGGACTTTCCAAGGGTGTTCACAGCATCACAGCACCCAGCTCTGCTCAGCCTCATAACAACCCAGAAGGGCCGGGGTGGGGGAGGTGTGAGGCCCAGGCCTTCTGACCGCAAGCAGGAGGTTTCCCACCAGCCAGTGTCCCCAGCCCTGGCTGCACACTGGAATCCCTTGGGGAGTTGCAGCCTCCCTCCAAGAGATCCCAAGTCAGCTTGGGGTGGCACCCAAGCTTCGGTGTTTGCACAGCCCCCCAGGGACTCTGACGTGCAGTCAGCATCATGCCGCCTGCCAGTGAGGTCAGGGGAGCGGGCAGCACTGGTGGGCAGAGCCATTGTAAACCCCACAGTGAGGGCTTTGGCTTCTGAGCTTTTGGTGACAGGAGAACCCAGGAGACCTGGGTTCCAATCCTGCTGATCGTCTCACCTCTCGGAGACTTCGCTTTATCTGTGACATTGAAATAAAAACCCCTTCGAGCGGGGTTATCTCCAAAGAGAGACAGTATGAGAAACACTTGGGAAACATCACCTTGTGCATCATCATTGCTGGAGTCATTTTCTTGCTCCCTGGCTGAGCCTGAGGGATTGAGACAAGGAGGACAGAATGGGGGCCTCAGACACGGGCTCTCGTTACCTCCCCTCTCTCTTCTCGGAGCCTCAGGCTGCTCATCTGCAGAATGGGGTAATCATAGCCGTCTGCTCCCCTCAGCAGGTGGTTGTGAAACGAGCATCTTCATCAAGTGCGAAGTGCCTCTGGGAGCAGAGCTCGGACCACAGTGGCTTCACAAATTCGGGGGTTTGTTTCTGTCGTATCACAGAATTCCAGAGGGAGCTGGTGTAGCAGCTCCATGGGCTCCCGGGACTGTAGCTCCTTCTGCAGGTCAATTGCACGATCCTTAACATGTGGCTCAGCGCTCGCTGACACTTCCGCCTGGGGACTGTGCCTGGCAGGCGCAGCCCACAGGCAGGGCTGGCTAAAGTGCAGGGCGTTTGACCTCCCCAGGAGCAGCCGCAGCCTATGGCAGAGGGAGTTGGAGGATTAATACCCCAGCTTCCTCCCTCTTGGGGGCAGCAGGAAGGGGGCCACTGGGGCACGCTCCAGGCCGTCTCCCAGTGCTTCCCAGGCAGACCGAGCCCCAGTGGCCCACAGTGGTAACTTGCTTTGCGAAACACCCTATAGGGACTTTCTTCCTCACCTCCTTACCACAGCATCCTGGGCCCACCTCCCAGTTAAACTGGTGCTCGAATCCTTGTCTCAGGGTCTGTTTCCAGGGAACTCACACTAAAACAGGGGCCAACCTCCCAGACGCGTCAGCCCCTTTAAAGAGCCCCCCAGAGGTCCCACCCAATGACCTCTGCTTCTATCTCACGCATTTCCTCCAGCCTGCATTGGAGGCTGAGAACTGTAGCCTGTTGTTCAGGCACGTTACCTCCCCGGATCAAACCAGGGCTCTGCTGGGAAGGTGGAGAGGAGGATGGGTGCTGGGGAGGTGCGCCACTGCCAAGAGCTGTGGCCAAAGCATCGGTGTCATTAACGTTTCTCGGCACCTGCCCACATAATCCCAAACACAGTTGCCAGCGTGTAGCTGAGGCCAGCCCGGGAAGGAAGATGATCCGGGCTGCTTTCTCATCTCTGGAGACACTAAGACACAGAGAGAAGTCAAGAGGGATGTCTTCGCTCCTGTCAATTAGGCCTATGGTCTGCAGTGTGTGTACGTGACGGGAGTGGGCACCCTGTGGGTGACAGGAGGGTTCAGGATGTGAAGTCAAATTAATGCCCATCATCTTCAGAGTCTCAGAGGTGGGGGGGTGGTGAGCGGCAGAATCACACGGAACCACAGACTGTGATGTATCAGCCCAGGGCGAGAGCAGGGCCACGGAGACACACAATACGGCCAAACGAGCTCATTAGCTATTTACAGAGGCGAGCTGTTTCCAGCTGGGATGGGCCCCGAGAATGGGCTGCAACCGGCTCTGTGGCCGTGGGGCTGACGCTGCGGCAAGGGTTCTGATCCCGATGTGGGAACTAACTTCCAGGTCATCGTAAAGAAGACAAGGGTTTGGAAATTAGACATCACGGGGAACTACTAAACACTTCACCTTCTAACTGGGTAGTTAGTTAGCAATGGTACTAAGTTAAAGGGCCTTTCAGTTTAGGAATTAGCCACCGAAAAGGTTAAAATGTGGATGGATTGCTGGGTGAACTTTACCTGCCTGAGCTTTCTCTTGAGCTAACGGAGGTGATTCCTCGTGCCTGTGTCAGGAGGGGTGTGTTCGGGGCGGTGGGGGAAGGGGAGGTGCTTCTGGGAGCAGGTGGAGTGTAAGCTGTGTCCTGAGTAGATGGGATTGGAAGGAAGAGGGGAGGGTGCTGTTTTAGGGGGTACCCAGGAGGAAGGAGGCAGAGGCAGGAAAGGTGAGGGCTGGTCGAGGAGGGACCTGGGAGGGTGCTGGTCTCTCAGTCAGCTGCCGCCACAGTAACGCTGCGTGACAAACAAGCCCAAAGTCTAGGTGGCCTACAGGCACTAATATGCCATTCTTTCACCTGTGGGTCTGCAGGTTGGTTGAGTTCAGCTGGGCCGGGCTGGGCTGAGCTGGACTCCAGGCTCCAGTTCTGGTTTAGCCCTTCTGTACACATCCCGTTCTGGAGCCCTGGTCAGGGCAGTGGCTGTCCAGAGTGTGTTCTCCTCGTGGTGATGGCAGAAATGCAGGAGGGCTGGCCCAACTGAAGCAGCAGGTGTCAAGCCTCTGCTGGCTTCACATCTACTGCATCCATTGGCCAAAGCAAGTTACATGGCCAAGCCCAAGGTCCAGGGGCAGGGCCTGCACCCTCACCATCAGGCCACGGCAAGGCTGTCGAGGGGTCACTGTGTTACAGGCAGTGAAGACACGGGACCAACAACCCAAGCTGCCACCCTGGCTCACCCGGTGGAAAGGCCAGCTCTAGCGTGGTGGTTCTGAAACTTGAGCACACCTCAGTCACCTGGTGGCCTTGTTAGCACACGAGGCAGGACCCCAGCCCCCGAGCTGCTGACTCAGTCTGTCTGGAGTGGGGTCTGGGAATCTGCAATTCAAATACATTCTCCCGGTGGTCTGGGGACCACCCTTTGAAAAACTCTGCTCTAGGGAAATAATAGGAGGTTTGTTCAGAGAGGATGGAAGAGGGCAGCCTGTGGGTGGCCTTGAATGCCACACAAAATAGCTCTATTTATTGAGTCCTTACCACAATCTAGTTATTGTTCTAAAATGTTCTGTGTATTCTCCTTGTTGGCACATTCACCCTGTGAGGTGTGATTTTGCCACTTGACAGATGGAAACTCTGAGCCATCGAGGGTGACGTGACTCACAAGGTCCCCGAGCTTGGAGGTGGTGCAGCGGGAGCTTGTGGCCAGGGCTGTCCTGACTTCTGGCTTTCTCCTATTGGCACTGGGGGGTGAGGGTCAGGTTCTAAGGGGAAGAATGCCCTGTGGTGGAGAAAACTCTGCATTTAGAGCTGGATGGTCTAGGCACAAACCACACACTGACTTTTGGTAGCTAGATTTCATTTATTCAGTCAACAAAAGTTTATTGAGTGTCTGCTTTGGGGTAGATGCTGACCAAGACCCCAGGGTTAGAAAAAGATAGGCAAAGTCCTTGTTTTCAAGGAGCTTACATTCTTATGGGGGAGAGGGACAACACATTTGAAATGTACACTGGAAGAAAAGTCATGCCTGTAAGGAGACAGAGACTGGGGGTAGGGGACTACTGTTTTATATATGGTCAGGGATGGCCCCTCTAAGGAGTGACATTGGAACAGAGACCTGAATGGAGTGAGGGAAAGAGCCAGGCAGGGGGAAACAGCATGTGCAAAGGCCTGGGGTAGGAACAAGCTTGTCTTCTTGGAGAAACAGTGCATCTGGAGGAAGAGTGACAGTAAAGGAGGTTAGAGGAGTGGGCAGGGCTGGGTCATGTAGGTCCTTGTAGGCCATGGCCAGGCCTTGGATTTTATCTGGAATGAGATGGAGCCACTGGGAGGTTGAATACAGGAGAGTGGCATGATGTGATTAAGAAGGAAGATTCTGGCTGCTGGGTGGAGAATAGACTGCAGTGGGCAGGCATGTTACAGGCCGCTTGCAGGCAGCTTGGCTGTGTCTTGAGACCCTCCTGCTCCTAAACATCCACACTGAGAAAACGGGAAAGGATCGTTCCATCTCTTCCCCTGGGGCTTGCTCTGGGGGCCGGAGGGGAGCAGGGTGTGGGCACCGAGTGAGCAGGAAGTACTCAGGTCAGGAGCAAAGCAGCATTTGGTCAGGATGTTTCTGGCAGAATTCCCTCCTGGGCCTGCTGCCGCCTGGCCCGGCCCCTCGCTGAGCCGCGGCCTGTGTGGGAGGCATCTCAGATCTCCCTCTCCAGAGCAGAGCGTCCCCCTAGCAGCGTCCCAGCCCCTCAGCCAGCGTCCCCTGCCCTCCGAGCCCGTGTCCTTTTACTCTGATGGGGAGTAATTATTTCTCTTCTTGTTTAATTAGCTCATTAGGCATGTGCTGCAGTATTTCTGATAATAAATCGCCTTCTTAGTGGCTCTTAAGTGAGTTTTGCCGGCCCTTGGCCACGGCGATGGAGGCGGCGGTGGTGGCTGTGGGCGTGGCTGGCGGTCGGGGCCTTGGAGCCCTGTGTTCTGTCCCCCAGGCACATGTGGACAGGTGGGGAGCCGCCGGGCCCTGGGCGCGGAGACGGGATCTTGGAAGCTGCTCCGGCAGCGGCAGCCGGCCCCAAGCTCCGGGGAGATATTTTTACACCCGTCAAAATGCCACCGTGTGTGAGCCAGCGCCAGGGGCTGCCGCCCAAGGCTGCTTGCTCTCCTCCCCCACGCTTTGATTGTCGCTCAGAGAAGCTCTGAGTGGAACAGGGAGGCTCGGAAAAGTGCTGGGTTGGCTAGGCGGGTGCTCAGCAGTCCTGACCCTCTGGCAGGGAGCTGGAAGGAAGCTTGTGTCCTGCAGCAAACGTGGGGGGGGGGGGGTGGGGGTGTTGGGAGGGCAGCCTGCCCCAGGCTAAGAAGAGTGCCCAGGTTCAGACCCAAACCCCACTCTCCCTCCTCCTGTATACCGTGGGCCTAGGAACAAGACCCTGTCCAAAACTACTTCCTTCACAGAAGATAAGAGGGCCTGAAAGTCCACCATTAGAGATGCATTTCTTTGCATCTATCAGGGCAGAAACCTGGGAGATGCTGAAGTGGTTTCCTCTGGGACTGGTCAGCAGAGGATACAGACACGATGGAGGGCACGGGGGAGGTCTCAGCGGTAGGATGAGAGGGGGATCAGGAAGGGGTCGTGAGGGAACCCAAAGCCCAGTACCCCCGTGTGGATGTACTGCCGAGGGCTTGAGAGAGTTCAGGGAGCAGGAGGGAAAGCCGAGGTCTTGGGACCGGTCCAGCTATTTATTCATCACAACTCTCTTGGACTCTGTTCTTCTGTCTTTAAAATGGGCCTAGTTCTTGCTACTCGTAGCCATTGGAAAAGGTCCAGAGTGAGAAGGGGATAGTTCCAGGTCATCCAGGCCAGTCCTCCCCTTTCTTCGTGAAGCCTGATGATGCACACCACCCCTCCCACCCGTCTCCCCATCCTACCATGCAGGATGTTGACCGGCCCCAATGGGGACAACTTCCAGACACAGGAAACTCCCCCCTCCTTTTTTTTTCAAAAGCCCACACCACTGTTGTTTAGCTAAAAAGATTCTCCCTATTCCAGCTCCAAATGTGTCACCCTTTGCCATGTCCCCTTAGATTCTGCCTTCATCCTCATCAGGAGGAAAACAAATTCATCTTCCGTAATACGTCCATTTAATTTGGGCAGATATTCTCATGGCTCACCTAATGCTATTTCATTCAGGTTCAACATCCCCCTCCTTGCCTTCCTCCATTCTTGCCTTTTACCTTTAGTCATTCAAGAGGTATTTATTTGATGTTTGTAGTGGCAGGTCTGGGCCACTGGCGGGGAAGATGGCCATGAACAGGACACTCCTGCCTCCTGAAGTTCGTGTTTCCCAGGGAGACAGACACTAAAGGACTAAGTACTTGAGTAATCTCTGATTCAGTTACTGCAGCTGTGATAAGTACCGTCTGAGCATATGCAAGAGCAGGCCCCGGGGGCGGGGGGTGGGGAGCAGTCAGGGAAGGCTTCCTGGAGGAGGTGACCCAGAAGATCAAGTAGGAGCTCAAAGAGTGAAGCGACACGGGAGGCCCTGCAGGTAAAATGCTGCCATGTTTGTCTCTGGAGCAGGAGGGAACCTGGGGTGTGTCCTCTGCGGTGTCTCTTGGTCCCTTGTCTCAGATGCCAGGTTGTGCTGTCCCTCGGCATGTGTGGGGGTCCAGTGGACAGTATGCTGGATGTGGCCTGGCCGGAGCCAAGTGAACTGAGGCAGCCCCTCCTGGACGGGGGTGCCCCTCGTCTGAAGGCAGCCTCAGCCCGCTCTGGCACCCTATGGTCCAAGTCCCCACAGACAGGGGCCCCTGAGGAAGCCGCTCCCCTCGCATTGTTCTGAGGCCATCGTGCCCCTCCTCCCTAAGCTATTCCCCAGATAAAGTGGCCCCGGGCAGTGTGGCAGCTTCGTGGGCGTTATAACTGGCTTTATGGTTGGAAGTCACAACAAACCATCGTGGGGTCCGGGGCCTCTACTTCAAACCTTCTTACTGATTTTTGATCTGCCATAAGCCATTTTTAAACATTTCCTTGTCTCATTTTACATGTGTTTTTCTGTTTCAAGTCACCTCCTATCTTTGGCTGGAAGTCTGTGGCTTATAAATCACAAAACCGATTGATGGAAATTAGGTCAAAACTGCCGAGTGGGTGCAGGTGGCTTCTTCTCCAGTAGTGATGACGTTAAGAGCCAATCTTTCCGAGAAATTATGACGTGCCAGGCACCGTTCTAAGTGGCTTTCATTATTAGCTCGTTTAGCTCTTTCAGCATCCCGAAGAAGAAGGCGCTGTGCTTATCTTGATTTTACAGATGGGAAAACTGAGGCACAAAGAGTTTAAGACCCTGCCCACCTATCCTGCCCGGGATTCGAACCCACGCCGGCAACCTCCAGGTCCACACTGGATGCTCTGATAATGCGCAGCTACAGTGCGAGTGCGCGGAGCATGCGCATAACCGCCCTGGGCGGCTGCTGGGACAATGAGGCCCACGGTGCCCGGCAGGACTCCGGGATCAGGGAGGGTAGGTGAGCTGCGCAAGGTCTCCCAGCCGGAAAGTGGCAGAGCCAGAATTCAAACCCAGGCCCACCATGGTCCAGAGAGCTGCTGAGGCTCCTCTTCCTCCCAGGTGAGATGAGTTAGGATGGAGGAGTGAGATGGGTGTCTTGGGGTCATAGGTGGTATGCTCAAAATCAAGGCCAGTGACCCCGTTTTCCTTCTAGACCGCCCCTTTCCCAGGACCCCAATCTGTTAACACACCCAGCACTGTCAGCCCATCAACGCTCAGAACCATCCTGAGAAAACCAACGCGTCCCGCCCACCACACAGAAGGAGGAAACAGCTGGGTGCTACAGGGGAGGATCTCAGTTAGACAAGTGGGGGAACTTCCAGGCAGCGCTGGTGAGGTTTGACACGCAGCCACAGCAAGCAGAAGGAGGCCTCGGCTGCCAAAGGGCCTGGAGGGCTCCATCGGACGTGGGTGGGCTGTGTCTGTCCTTTGCCCCTTCTCCATGCTGAGAAAACTGATGGCCAGACCCTGGGGCGTTGTGATTTATAACGTGCCATTTGAACCGTGGCGGCTCTGCCTCCCTGTGGCTGCCTCCTGCCAGGACTGAAATGAAACCCGGGTCCCGGGTTCAAGCCTAGTGATGGGTTGTGCTCAGGAGAGAGGGAAGAGATGTGTGGCTTTGTCTCTGCCCTCAATGAGCCATCATCCCCCAGAGCCACTGTGTCCACTGCCTCCCACGCCAGGCAAAGCCCAGGCCCAGCGCTGAGGGGCAGGCGGGCGTGCAGGGCTGGAGGATGGCGCCGTGAATCTCTGACAGCCATGGCTCTCCGGCTCGTGGGTGTCCAGTGGAGGGAGCAGCCCATAGATCACAGCTGGGCTGTTGACCTTGAGTCTTAAGCAAAGTGAAGAATAAAAGGTCATATTTATTCCATCAGAGCCACGGGAGCTGTGAAATATCAGACTGTGAGTAAAGACAGTGGTAAATCATGCGCCGCTCCCGGGAACCTTGCTGATCTGTCTTCCGGCCCCGTCACCCCTGGGCAAGCTGGGGATCAGTCAGCTCAGACATGGAGAAAAAGAAGAGATGGGGGCCCAGGGGGACCCCACACAGTGCTCTCTCTGGAATACAGCAGTGCCAGAATCACTGAGATCCTTAGGTGCCCAGAATGTAAGCTGTCCTTCAGCTCAGAGGTCACCTTCTTAAGCTGAGCCTGCCCTCCCTGCCCCAAACTTTCACCTTCTTTTCACCTGCTCTGCTTTTCCTTTTTCCCATAGTGCGCTCCACTTTCTAACATACTAAATAATTTACCG
This sequence comes from Equus przewalskii, assembly GCF_037783145.1. Lineage (NCBI taxonomy): Eukaryota > Metazoa > Chordata > Mammalia > Perissodactyla > Equidae > Equus > Equus przewalskii. The sequence goes on along the minus strand of NC_091849.1, from coordinate 40,155,919 downwards.
ATCATGTTTGTCATTTACTGTCTGCCCTCTCCCCGCCCAGAATGTCAACTCCTCGAGGCAGGGACTTGAGTCTTGTGGTCACTGCTGTGTCCCCAGTGCCTCGGGCAGCGCTGGCACGTAACAGGTGCTCCATGAAAATTCCTTGCATGAATGGAGGAGGCTGGAAAGACCTTAACGATGGTCTGATCCCAGCCCCTCCCCATGCCAGGGAGGAGCAGAGACCCAGACAAGGGGCGGGACTTGCTCTGGGCCATGTTAGGGGTGGCAGAGCTGGGAGAAGAATCTGGGTGCCTGACTCCCAGGCCAGAGCTGGGGTCCTGCGTGGTCCGAATTGCAGTCACACCCATCAGAGGATGGGTTTGCTGGTCACCTTCTGTTACCTACCTGGGGGACCCGGGAGCTGTGCAGCCCCGGGCAGGGCAGGCTGGGGGCTTGCTTGCTTCCTCCCTTGATTTACAAAAAAAAGGTAATAAAGATACTGATAACTAACTTCTTAACTAAAAGGGGGTCCAAAAATATGGGTTTCCAAGACTGGGGAAGGTCGGGGAATTTTCCTTCCTGGGAATTTTCCAGTGGTGGGCTGGGAGCACAGGGAGAAGCGTTGAGCGTCATCACCTGCCTGACCACCAGTTCCTTCACGTGGATCGCTCGTCTGATCGTCCCTCCTCGAGTGGAGCTAGAGCGTAATAATAATAGCTAACGTTTATTGAACTCTGTGCCGGACACCGGTCTCAGCGCTTGTCGGTGCTCATTCATTTAATCTGCCCAACAACTCCATGAAGGGGAGAGCTTCTATTATCGTCTCCATGTTACAAACGAGAAACCGGAGGCAAATATGCCGTAAAATAAATGCTCCCATTCTGGGTGCTTGGGATGCATCAGTGAACAAAACAAGCAGAGATCCTTGTCCTCGTGGGGGAGACTGGCAACAAGCTCGATAAATGGGTAAATTATATGGTGCGGGAGGCAGTCCTGCTCTGCACCAGAGATACAGCAGAGCAGGGGAAAGGGCCTGGGGGTGGTGGGCAATAGCAAACAGGGGGCCTGGCAGGTCGCACTGAGAAGGCGAGACCTGGCAGAGACTTGAAGGAGGTGAGCCAAGCAGAGGTCTGCAGGAAGGGCATTCCAGGCAGAGGGAACAGCTGGGGCGAGGCTGCAAGGCCAGAGCACATCCAAGAAGCCACAAGGGGCCAGGGTGGCTGCAGGAGAGAGAGTGAGAGGCAGAGTCGCAGAGGTGGGCAGGAGGTGGTGGGGCCGGATCACGGGGAGCCTTGCACGCCCCTGCAGAGACAATTTCTCAACTGCTCCAACTGACTCAAATGCTCACCTCAATTCAACGCTCACATAGGCTCACAGCCTCAAGCCAACAGCCCCCTCTGCTCACACACCAAGGAGGCTTCTACACCGGCCAATAGACACACACACACACCCCTCCGTCAGTCAATGAACACAGCTACCCTGCCCAGCTTCACCGTCCACCTGCTGCGTGTATGGGATAGGGGCAGGGGCAGCCACCCATCCACCTTGCTTCATCCACAGCCCAGCGTCACCTCTCCTGGCCGGCCCAGGAGAGGGAGGGGAGCAGGCCAGTTCCCGGGCCCCACTAAAGTGCTAGAGAGACTCCCGGCAAAGTACACACACGAGTCAATCTGTGATTTCCTCACATGCTTACTGCCATGCTAAGATCACAGCTCCCAGGCCATCCTCCAGGGACACTGAAGTGCATTAGAGGCTCTATTCTGTGCTCATGGTCCCACAGGAGCTGATGTCCCCAGGCTTGGGGATGGGCTGGGGAGGGGAAGGTAATAAAGCTGCTACTTTTAGTTACTCCCGTTGAAAACCAGGACGGTGCACCACCAGGCCGGCCTCACCTGAGAGCTCGTGGCTAATGAGTAAACCCCATAGTGAGGTTCGTCTTCTCACTTGGCACAGAGACCCCGAGCCCCAAGACAAGCGGCCGGTGCCCCAGATAGCTCACCTTGGGCGGCTGCGAGAGGTCCTGCTGGGAGATGGGCAGGTTGGATAGTGTCAGTGTTCTCTGTAAAAAAGGCGATGGGGAGATGATGGACAGATGACAAAGGAAGTGGGTGTTTACTGTATACGTATATCCTCCACTGAGTATATATTGTACATCTGCGCTTTGCGTATGTTATTTCTAAACCTCGTATGACTCTGCAAATTAGGTTTGCAAACTGCTTCTATAAACAAGAAGACTGAAGGTCCAGGCAGTTAAGTAATGGGGCAGAGATTCTGCAGCCAGTAAGTTGTGAGTCTGGATTTGAGCCCAGAGCCCACCTCACTGTGTGTGCTCTCAGAGTGGGGGCCTGGGTGCCTGAACTCCCACAGCCCTTTGATGACTGTGTCCTGCCTGCCCTTCTCCTGCCTCCCCCTTGTTCCTGTCACCCCGCTTCTGATGGTATTCTTGTAGAATTCTAGAATGTCAGAATTGGACATTGAAGCACAGGGAAGGGAAGTGACTTGCCCAAGGCCACACAGCAAGTCTGCGACAGAGCCAGGGTTAGCGCCTTTTCCATCCAGCCTGGACCTGAGGCTATTTGGTGGGTGTGGACAGCTCTGCTCCTTTCTCCTCCCTCCCACTTGGCTGGACAGGGTGGCCTCCCCACAGCCCACCACGTCTAACGCCAGAGGTGGTTTCTCTCCCCGCCCCTAACTAATCTCTTTGTGGCCAGCCTGCTTGTTAGAGGCGGAAGGCACTGGGGCAGGATCAGCAGAAACGCAGCCGGAGAAGTGCTGAGCCGGCATCTCCTGACTCCCCTACTGGAAAGGGCATCTCTCATCCCAGGGGGAGGCGGTGCTCAGAATGATGCTGCAGCTCAGCCAGCCAGATGCCCGACGGGCCACATGGAGCCCAGCCCCCGTCGCGCAGCTTGGAGTGGCCCCCCAGGAAGTGCCCGTCGTTTTCTTGGTCACTCAGGTCCTGAGTGTCCCCTTTAGAAAACCCCCCCTCACCTCTGCGAATGCATCATCAACATGCTGTCTCGATTCGAATCTTTGTGTTTTTCTCAACGGTCCTCTGGGGCAGCCAGCAGTCTCATCATGCCCATTTGACAGAGGGGGAAGCTGAGGTCCAGAGGGGTAATAGCTCCTTGTTCAAGATGACTCAGCTAGCGGATGGTGGGCCGGGATTTGAACCCCATCTTCAGACACCAAGTCACACCTCATCCTGGCAGCTTTCTATCGCACAAACACATTCTAATCACTGCACTGAACAAATAGCATCATATTTAAATTTCACAAAGATACCGCGTGATCAATGTTATTGACCCATTTTGCAGGCAGGAAAACTGAGTGAGGCTGAGAGATGGGACGTGACTTGCCTACGTTGCACAGTCAGTAGCCTTTCTTCTCCGTGGTACACACTCAGCCTGGGGGTTGGAACACTTCCCTCCTTCAGGGAGCTTCTGATCTGGCAGAGGGAGGGAATTATAGTTGGGGGAAATGGCAGGCTCCCAAACCCATCCACGAAATGCCTGGGGACTTCATTTCATCTTGATTTCTTCTGTCAAGGGTCCTTGTTGACTTCACCATTGTCATTGAAACAAAACCTGCGCTAACTGTTCATTCATTACTGCCAGGCCTCACGCCAGGCATTTATAACACTTTATCTCAGTGAATCCTGACCCTATTCCTACAAATTAGGGTACTAGCATTCCTATTTAACTAAGCCAGAGAGGGTTAGACAGTCTGCTTTGAGTCGCACAGATAGTTGGTGGCAGAGCGGGGCGTGAACCCAGGCCCAGCTGACACCACGGCGGATGCTATGGGCCGCCGCCCTTCATCTTCAGCACCTTCGCTGCATGCATTTGACTTGTGCCATGTCCTGCTCTGAAACTGCCCCGTTCTGCAACCATCAGGATAGCTGTAGAAGAGCAAGCAGACAGCCAGGGACCACCCTGCCCACCCAGGAGCCCTCCCCAAAAGCTGCCTACTACCCCGGTTCTGACAGGCTGACCAAGCCCGTGGACAGTAACCAAGAGGCCCCTGCCGGTGGTGACTGCCACTGAGTGTGCACCAGCCATGCTGCAGTGACAGAAAAGTGACAGATAATTTCCAACCGCCTCTCCTCCTCCTGCCCACTTGGCAGAATTGGCTTTATGATAGCATTTTTTTTTTTATTGTGCTAAAATACACATAACATAAACTTTCCTATTTTAAGCATTTTTAAGGGTACAGTTCAGGGGCATTGAGTCACGTCACTGTGCAACCATCACCACCATCCTTCTCCACAACATGGAACTCTGTACCCCTGAGACACTAACTCTCCATCCCCGCCCCCCCAGCCCATGGCGCCCACCCTTCTACTTTCTGTCTGAGTTTGACTCCTCCAGGAACCTCAGAGAAGCAGAAACATACAGTATCTGTCCTTTTGCGTCTGGCTTATTTCACTTAGCGTAATGTCCTCAAGGTTCATCCATGTTGTAACACGTATCAGACTTTCATAAAAATATGGTCATGCATCACAGATTTGTGTGTCATCCTTGTGCAGGGGGCAATGCTCATTTTCATTCCAATTTTAGTACATGTGCCATCAAAGAGAGCACTTTTTTAAGGAGGTTGGTGCTGCAGGTGACTTTGCCCCTGGGTGCTGCCCCCATGAATCCGCCAACCGGGGAGCATTATCTGGTCAGGTTCCTCATTGGGTGGCGTCGACTTGACATCTCCAGTTGTTCTAGTGCGTTTTGGACGCGGCTGGCGGGGAATCTTCATTTTGCACGCTCCTGTGTTTACAATAAGGTATAATTGGTCTGACACCTTCTGCGTTTTTTCTGTAAGTGATGAATTGTTATTAAGCAAGCGTTTCTCAGCTCCTGAAGGAGATAAATGGCATCTCTCATCCTCATCATCATCGTCCTCGGGGACCCAGATGGCCCTGGGAAGGAGGAGCGAAGGGGCGCCATGTTTATCCCATTCCACGAATTTCTCACACTCACCACAGGAGGTTGGTACTGCTGTCCCATCTCCCACGTGAGCAAACTGAGGATCAGAGAGAGGAGAACATGACCCAGAGTCCCATGGTTGGTCAGGGGCAGAACTGGCATTCAAAGACAGTTCTTTGATTCCGAAGCTCACACTCTTTTCTCTGAGACGTGCCCACCTAGTCCTTGCAGGCTGAGAGCTAAGGACAGCCAAATACAGAGAAAAGTCCTGTGTCCATAGAGAGGGGGATGAAGAGCGGCAGAGGGAGAGATAAAGACAAACAGAGAGACGGAGACAGCGACAGAGACAGGGACAGAGAGAGGCCTGCTGTGGGCTGGGGGGCTCACCTGGGATGGCTCAGGCGGCAATGGCAGAAACGCCACTTTAGGGGAACAGAATGGGAGCAATGTGGTTTAGTAGCAACCCTGGGAACATCACAGGGCTTTTCCATTGGCGCCTGCTCGGTGTGAGCCGTTGATGGGATGCAGCTTCCAGAAAAGTCCAGCCCACTCTTGGGTGGGGGGCCTTACGAGAAATGTGATGTCTGGTTGGGGGAATGTGGGATCTGGCCCTGCTCTCTGTGCTCAGAGCCCCAAAAAGAAGGGCCAAGATGAATTTGTATGTGATCGGGGGGGGCAGCCAGGATAGAAGCTGGAAACTGTGTCCCAGGGAAATGGTCAGAAGCATGGAAATGCTAATTCTGGAGTGAAAACTCGAGGTGGGATGACAGCTGCTTCACCCTTTGGGAAGCACCGACACATGTAGAGAAAGAAACACGTTGTTCTGGGAGGCCCGGTGGGGTTGAGCTGGGCCGGTGGGAGGAAGCAGCTGGCTGTCGGACCACGGACCAACATGAGCAGATGCTGAGCCGCATGGAATTGTGCAAAGCTGGGGCGGGCTGCCTGGCACATCCTGGGAGTGTGTGATGGGGTGCTGACAGCCAGAGGGGCCAGGTATAGAGCGACTGGTGAACCGAGTTACTTTCAGGGCCCCTCTAAGCAGGAGTTCCCGTGGGCTGGGAATGGAGATGGCAGAGGGAGAACTAGAAAGAGCCGGCCAGTGCCTTGCGGAGTCAGCACCTGGGCCGAGGGCAGGCTGAGCCCAGTGACGGAGACAGACTGCCGGCCCCTGAGCTGGGCTGTGGACCTGCCTCACTAGCCCATGTCTAACCTCACACCTGCTGGAGCCGTCTCTCTGTCCTCACTGGGGCCTCATCACTCCCTCAGTCACAATCACTAGCATGAACTAAGTGCTTACTGTGGAGCAGGCATGGTTCAAATTACAGGCCTTGACTCACTTAGTCCTCATAGCAATCCTGTGAGGGGGTCCCTATCATCTGCCTCCCTTTACAGAGAGGTTAAGTGGCTTGCCCAAGGTCACACAGCCAGTAAGTGAAGGCACTGGCCTTTGAACCCTGGTGGTCCTGTGCTCGCACTCTGCCCTCCTGGCTTTCTCCCCTCCATGCAGGAGCGCCACGGAGCAGGGGGAAGGTCCCTCCCTTGGAGCCTTTGTCCTCTCGGGCCAACACAGGGGCTGGCAACTTTCTCAGACCCTTGCCAGGCAGATCTGTCCCACTTCCCGAGTCAGGGAGCAAAGGCAGGGCCTCCCCAGGTGTGTCCTCACCTGTCGCCAGGTAAGCCCTTACTCCGGAGGAGATGAGTGCAGAGGCAGCCCGCTGTGACTCAGCTCACTTTGGCCTAATTTCCAGTGATCTCTGCAATGGCTCAGCCAGGGCTTAACTAACACTCTCACCACGTGTCTTCTGAAAAAGACTTTCAGAGTCACGTGGGGCCAAACCACGTCCTGCTGTGAGTATTGAATTCGTGATGTTGCCCTGCCCAAGCCTGCCAGTGTCTCACTTGCGGGAGGTTTACCAGCCGCAAATCCCGAGGCCTGGATTCCCACCATCCGAGATGGCTTTCTTCTGGTTCAGCATCACCCGCTCCTTTATATAACAAACCCTCGAGTGGAGCTTACTACGTGCCAGACGCTGATCTAGGGCCTTATGAATCATGGCTCGTTAAACCTCGTAACAACCCTATCAGGCAGCGATTATGAATGCCCCAGTTTACAGAAATAGGCTATTTCTAAGAAGCTAAGGCCCAGGAAGTTTAAGGAATTGCCCAAGGTGAGTTATTACAGCTCGTCGGTGGCAGAACTAGCACATGACCCCAGAGTCTGTGCCCATCGCCACCGCACCCTGCAGCCTCTGCAGCAACTCCTTCCCACGCGGGTATCCTGAGAGGGGCGTGTGGCATTGTGATTGGCTGGAGCAGAGGTTTATCTTAATAGAGACACACGCATCAGAAGCGTCATGGGTAACCGATAGATGAGAAACAGAAAAGCGGGAACGAGATTACGGAACAAGGACCAGAGAGGGCCAGAGCCTCAGTGTGGCCCAGGGCCGGCCCTGTCTGAGGACCGTGGGGAAAGTGAGACAGCTCCTGGGAAGGTACTGGACCGCAGCTGAACGTGCGGCTGAGAGTCATAGCACGCCCAGGGGGAGGCGACCTTGAACCAGGCCCTGGGGAACCCCAGAGAGAGCCCACTGGACCCAGAGGCCCTAGGAGCCCAGGGAAGCTGGAGGAACCAAAAAGAAGGGATGACACCATCCAGTCACGGAGAGAATGCCTGGGGAGACCGAGAGCAGAGGCCCCCACGGAAACCTCCATCACCAAGTCGTCCCTGGGCGGGAGCTGTCCCTGAGCTGGACAGGGTTCCCTGGACCAGCCCACCTGTCTGGTGTGTCAGGGCTCACACAGGAAACGACTGTCTTCCCTCCTCCGCTGGAGTGCAGGACAAGGCTGCTGAGCACGCTCTGGAAGACACCATCCTGTGGATCTCTGTGCAGTCCAGTGGGGTGGCGGCTGGCCACAAGTGACTACCGAATGCTTGACCTGTACCCAGTGAACTGACACTTTAATTTTATTTCATTTGAAGTTACATTTAAATACCCATGTGCAGCTACTGTATGGGGCAGTGTAAATATAGAACATTCATTTTATTTACCACCCAACAAATGTTTTGAGGGCCTACTTTGTGCCAAGTGCTATTTTAGAAGTTGGGAAAATATCACTGAAAAAGACAGATCAAACCCCTCATCTCAGGGAGCTGACATTCTAGTGGAAAGAGAGAAAGATAGATGATTGACAGTAAGCATAGCAAATAGGCAAATGACATAATCTGTCAGGCAAGTAAAGTGCAACAGGGGAAAATGAAGCCGAATAAGGGGCTTGGGGGGGCCAGAGTAGAGATGGGGGAGCCCACAATGTTAAATAGGGCAGGGTTGGGGATGGTCTCCCCAAGAAGGGAACATTGGAGCAGAGACTTGAAGGTAGTAAGGCAGTGAGCATGTGGACATCTGGAGGAGGAGCTTCCAGACCAGGGCAACAGCAGTGCAAAGGCCCTGAGGCAGGAGCACCTTTGGCGGCTTTGAGGAATAGCAGGAGGCCAGGTGGCTGTGCAGAGTGAGCCGGGGGAGTAGGAGGAGAGATTGGAGAGGTGAGGGGCAGACTATGGGGGGTCTCTGGGCCCCATGAAGACCTTGACTACATGAGACTGGTCGCACTGCGGGTGAGCAGAGGAAGGACTGGATCTGACCTGCACTTTAACGCGTTCCTCTGGCTGCTTACAGAGAAGAGACTTGGGGGAGAAGCTGTAGAGGACACCCAGACACTGATTCAACAGGGGTTTTGGTCCCCAAGCCTGCCTGCTGTCTGGAGGGCTGTGGGCATGTGGGTGGGGTGCCCTGCCACAGCATCTCAACCACACTGAGAGGACTGTGGCTCCTTTACTTGCTGCCAGGGAGAAGTCACTGCCAAGAAGACAGAGAGCCTGAGGGTCCCGGGGGCCCCACGTTCTCAGGAGGGGCAGAGGCAGGAGAGACAGCCTGCCCCCCAGCCCCGGCCCTCCTCAGAAGCTGATAAGGGGCTTCTGACCCACCACTCAGGGTGGTGCGATCAGGGAAGGCCAGCCTTCAGCACCAGGCCCCAGAAGAGGGCATTCTGCAACGTGTACTGGTAATCCTGGGGATTCCCTCCCACTGCTCCCTAATTCCTAGACCAGAAACAACAAATAAGAGATAGACGTTCTCCCAGAGCCATAGCACTCTGTCCCACAGAGTTTGAACACAGCATCAGAATCCTTCTCAACACTGGCACCCAGAAAATCCTCAGAGTTGGAACACAAGACCAAATGTATTTGCAAGCCCTCCAGAACCTGGCTCCTGGCTACTACCTTGGTGACCTCATTTTCTACCACTCTCCCTTTCTCTCTCTCTGTCCAGCCACCCCAGCCTCCTCACTGTTCCTGCCTCAGGGCCTTTGCACTAGCAGCTGCCTCTGCCAAGAAACTCCCCGCGGACATGCAGGTGGCTCCCTCACTTCCTTCGGTGATCCCATGAGCATTGTGAAGTAGCAAGACACCCTCATCACTCATTGGAATCCCATTTCTGACTCTAATTAGCTATGTGACCTCAGGGCAATTCAGTTAATCACTATTTCTAAAATGGGGAGCACAATTATGAAAGGTAATTCCCAGGGTTATCATGAGCATTAATTAAGGTAATGTGAGAGTACCAGGTTTGAATCTTGGCTAGGCACAAACGTTCTCTGTGAGATCTTAGGCAAGTCACTTAACCTCTCTGAGCCTCAATTTCTTAACCTATAAAATGGGGATAATAGCATCTCCCTCCTAGAGTTGCTCTGAGGATTAAATCGTTAATACCTGTAGAGTACTCCGAACAGTGTTGGACATATAGGAAGCGTTCAACAAACGTTAGCTGTCATTATAGTAACATGTGTTGTTGTTGTTTTAATTGCTGTTAAACAGTTAGCTTGACTCTGAGCCTTGCTTCCTACTAAAATCTGATTCTGCTCAATTCAGGGTAAGGTGGCACAGTACAGGGAAGGCCTCACTCAGTGGCCTGGCAGACCTGGCTCACCACACTGGCTCAGCCACTTTCCAACTGTGTGAACTGGAGCAGGTGGCCGATGAGCCTAAGCCTCAGTTTCTCCATCTGTGATGTGGGGGTGATCATTCCTACCTCCTGGAGTCAGTGTGCAGACTGGCACCCGGCACGTGGCAAGTACACAACCGCATACGAGACAGGACCGGCTGCATCTCCTGCTCCCTTGCAGTGTTGGCAAACAGGCCCCGTGGTGCTGCTGGGGAGGGTGGAGCCAGGGTGGCCTGCCTGGGCTGATGCGGCCGTTTCCTGCCCTTGGAGATTGGGCGGCCAGAGAGCAGGGAGGTGGCACGGGGCAGGCCTGCCGGGCATCCCCACGTGGGTGTCGGGCTTGGCAGGCAGCCCTGGAGCATCGTTGATGCGGGGCCCCAAATAGGGCTGGGGGCCGATGGGGCTGGAGGCTGCAGATGAGTGAGGCTAAGTCTGCTGATGACTCCAGAAAAGCAAGAAGTATACTGCTTGTGTAGACGCCAGCGCCAATTTCTCCCTCTTACACAAATACACACACACCCTTGGGTCACCCCTGCACACACTCGCTCCCGCTCCCTCTGCCACACACCTCACAGCGCCAGCTCCTCGGGCTCCCTCGTCCCATCTGCAGGGCCCATCAGTCAGGAGCGTTGTCTGCCATTGCAAAGGTGCCAGACGCATCAGGGCTCCAACCATTCTAGAATTTGATTTCTCACTCTCCTGAGAGCCCAGGGCTGCCTCTGGGTTACAGGGCGCCTTCTTCGGGGGGGGCTCAGGCTCCCGCTTCCCACCACCCCTTGGCCCCTGTTGTTGTCTGCAGGTCCAGGCGGGTCCCCACACCCAGGGCCGGTCAGCAGAAGGGACGGAGAGTGAGGGCAGGCTCTCCTGCTCTTTCAAGGCCTGGACCTGAGGTGGCACAGATGGTGATGGCCACATTTCATTGCCAGAACTTACCACTTGGACACCCCTAACTGCAAGGGAGACGGGGGACTGTGGGCTGGAGAGAGCCTGGGAAAGGGGCAGAGTGGCCTTTGGTGGTCAGCTCACAGGTTTTGCCCAGGGCCCGGTGGAGACTCCTAGAAACCCTCCCCGTCCTTTCCCGGATTCCCCGGATGCCGTTAATGGCAGCAATTAGGAAAGAGCAGGCCAGGCCTGCAAGTCTCTGAGAGAGGTCATACAGGAGTCACCTCAGAAGTGTCAAGGGCCATGTGGGAGCCTCTGGGGGTTGGGAGCTGGGTGGCAGAACAGCGACTAATGTCACCTGGGACCAGAACCTTTACGTACTATATGTATGTGAACCCCTATCCTCTCTCACACACACATGCTCACAAATACCCACATTCAACTCTCAAATGATACTTAGACACACAGACATGCCCCACACACATTGTTTCACACACATACATTCACCTGCACACCCGCATTCACACACCCCAAACACATGTCTACGTGTGCACCCATGAAAAGTGGTCAGGAGTCCATGTGGTGAGCCTCAAGGATGTAGTAAAACGCCTCTCCAGAAACACGTTCTCGGGACCAGCCGGAGTCTGAGAGTCACCATTAGGCAGTGTCGTATTTAAATAAGAATCGCTCACATTTGTATAGGCCTTAACATTTAACAAAGCACTCTTTCATTCACCGCTGAAAAGTGGGGTAAATATTTACTCAGCCCTGACTCTAGGCCAGTGGAGATGCAAAGATGAATAAGACACAGCCTGCGTCCTTGAGGGAGACACCCGCACAAACAGAGGAAAGCAGGGAGGGCTGAGGGAGAGAGAGCAGGAGCCGTTCCAGGTGGCGTCAGGACTGACATTGGAGTCAGGCCTTAAAGGACAAGGTTGCCAGGTGGTTCTAGGAAGAGGGGCTGCTATACACACAGGGGTCAAGGTGGCTTATTTGGGGAACGATGGGTGATTGAGAGAAGGTGGCCAAGAGCTCCCTAAAGCTGGAGTTCCAGTAGGTAAGGCCAAGATTGTTCTGCTGATGTGAAGTAATGATAGGCTCTTCCCAAAGTGCAAGGAAAAGATGATGTCAACAGGTAGAATATTCTCGTCCAGTAAAGGTTATCTCCTTGTGTCACTCAGGATTCAATTAGGAAAAAACAAAAAGAATACTCTAGATCTAAGAGGGTGTCCACTACAGGGGTTGGGTTCTATGGGTGATGGAATTGCAGAGGGGTCAACCAGGGGCTGTGAAGCATCAGATTAGTTACAGCAGGAGGCTGCCCGCTTCCAAGGATGGAGGAACATGGAGGAGAAGCTATGACCAGAGCTGAAAATCCAAATCCATCCGGCAGGAGCTAGAACCCAGGGAGCTGGGATCACAGAGGAGGCTCAGGAGCTGACAAGAGACACCACTTGAAGCAGAAAATGAGGAAGAAATACCTGGCTTCTCCCCTCCTCCCAACCTCTAGCCTTCCTCCAGTGCCTCCATCGGCCAACTCTACCTGGAAGCCCAAGGGCAAAGGAGCCTGGGAACAGGCAAGGGAGTCTGGGAAATGTAGTTCCTCAGCGTGCAGAGCGGGGCAGGTGAAAGGGAAGACAGATCTGAGAGAAAATAGTAGAACAACCAGCATGCTCCTGTGATTTCTTCTTAAACTGCTGGTGTCAGCTGTAGATATGTTTGCTGGTGTGAAAGTGAATGAACAAATGCCAAATGAATATTAAAAGGGAAAAAAAAGAAAGAAAAACAACTGAGAAGCAGCCGCTTATGCTTGTTTTATTTTTCCTGGGTAAGGTCTTGGGGTTGCAGTTTTAAATTCTGTTTCAGAGCGTTGGAGCTTAATTAAATTTAACACGTTGTAGAAACTTAAAATAGCAATTCGTGGTTTCTGCTAACAGAGATGTCGCTAGTTTATGTGATGGAAAGAAATCCATCAGGATTTTAGGATGTGTCTTTCCCGAAGAGGGCTGTGATCCCATGGTTGTGCCAGGTATGGTATTTTGTCTCTCCAGATCCATTCTCCCCTCCTCCACCCTGCTGTGGGCCCTGGCAGACTGCCCAGTGTGCAGCCATGAACTCTGGCTTTTGGTTGGGTTCAGCCACGGAGGTAGCAGGAGATTGGGCAGAGAGAAGAGAGTGAGGTCAGCGTACTTTCTCAGCTGGTTCCCAAGCTATAAGGTTGCCCCTGGCTGTCTCTGTCCCTCAATCAAATTTTCTAGACCAATGCATCTCAGCAGGGGGTGATTTTGCCCCCGGAGGACATCTCGCAATGTCTGGAGACATCTTTGGTTGTTACAACTGGAGATGCTACTGGGATCCCATGGGTAGAGGCCAGGGATGCTGCTAAACATCCTCCAGTGCAGAGGACAGCCCCCCAACAAAGAATTATCCAGCCCGAGGTATCGCTAGTGCCGAGGCTGAGAACCCTGCCCTCGATCAGTGCTTCTCAAGCTTTTCATAGAGAAGGTCTAGCACTGTTTTCTGCCAATCTGTTGCAGACCAATACTTTTGTAGGAAAATGCTAGAAATAAGTTAGAAAAAACAACCATGCACTTGGATGTCACAACCAATGCCAGATTGCTGTAAGACTTTCTTAATGCTTCCTCTCAATTTCTGTACTGTCTGATAACGGACCAGGAGCAGCTCAGGGACCAGCACCCAGCTGTGGGCCACACTCTGAGTAGCTCCGGCCTGCTTGATGCCCGCTCCTTCCTGGGCGGGTGACCTCCCCTGTATACTCAGGCCTGGAGCAGAGTGGGTGACAGCTTGCCTGCTAGCAGCCCGGGCGATTGCACATTCCACGTTCCCCTCTGGTTCCCCATCCTCTATCCACCCTTTGGAACGAGTCCCTTTGTAAGTAAAGTCTTTAATTATCCCTCTGAGATGGGTGGAAGGACAAGAATGTGATGGGAAGCCTGGCTTGGGAGCCCAGCTCAGGAGCTTGACTGTCCCGTGTGGGTCCTGGCCCATCTCTGAGGAGCGTTTCAGTGGGCCAGGGGCCTGGCCAGGGTTGTGTTTTAGGTGGAACACTCTGGAGATGGTGGTGCTGAGCACAGACTTTAAGGGAGCACAGTCAGAGGCAGGGAGGCCTGTGTGGAGGCCAGAGATGGCGAGGCCTGAGCCACAGCGTGAGTGTGGAGATGGGAGGCAGGGAGAAGTCCAGAAGGTGGGAGCTACCAGCCAGAGTGCCAATGAGATGTGGGTAGGAAGGCAGTAGGGACCCAGGCTCCCAAGATCCAGCCTGGAGGATCAGTGGTTGGTTCCTGGGGACCATGAGGGGGTGGACAGGGCCACACGGGCTGGAGATGAGTGTAGTTCTGTCACTAGACTTTGAATAGTGCCCGTTTCACAGGATTTTCTCGTGTAGTTCGTCCTTTCAGCTGCCTGGAGCGGAGAGCAGTCTTGCTTATGGTTCAGAGCCTGGGCTCTGAATCCCAGCGCATCCAGATCTGGTCTCAGCTCCACCCACCCACCGCAAGGGGAAGTGAAAACGCTTAGCTTCCTCCTTCCCTAGATGGGAATGATAACTTCCTCCGGAAGTTGCCAGGAGGTTAAATGAGATGAGGCATGTAAACTTCCCTGCACAAGGTTAGTTCTGGGTAAACGCTGATTCTTATTGTTATTGGCAAAGGCAAAGGTGACTGCTGAGGCTGTCTGGAGCCAGCTGGCTCCAGCTCTCCTGTAAGTCCCTTCCACACACACACACACACACACACACACACACCCACACGCGCGCATCGCGCACACACACACACACACACACACACACCCCACAACCGAGGAACCAGGTGCTGCTTTCCTGCTCTGAGAATCAGGCCCTTTCCTCCGGCCTTGTTTCTGATGGGCCAGTTACAGGATGAAGCTTTTCTGAGCCTGACCCTCCTCCCTGGTGCCCGAAGCCTGCCAAGGCTCAGCCTCGCCCCACTGCTCCTCCGCTAGCAGCACAGCCCAACTGGGGCTTCATCGCATCGTGATTTTCTCTGACCTGGGAAGCAAGGAGGAGGGAGAGAGGCCAGGCAGAGTTCCCCCAGAGTCACCCCGAGGGGTAGAAAAATAGGGCAGTGGCTGAGAGGCAGCGTGGCACAGCAGTTAGGCGTGGAGCCAGACTGCCTGGTTCAGATCCCAGCTCTGCCACTTACTAGCTGGGCACTCACGGGCAGGCAGCTTAACCTCTCTGTGCCTCAGGTTCTTATCTACAAAATGGAGATGACAGTAATAGTAACAACCTCCCCACAAGTGTTATGAGTATTAATCCCCTTAAAGATCTCAGAACAGTGCCTGGTACAGAGTAAGCCCTCCATCTTAGCGACTTTTCTTCTTCCTGAGTAGTGTCTGTATTAGTGGTGGTTCTAAGAGTAGGGTCTGCTTCCTAGGATAAGATGGCTCATCACTGAGATAATCTCTGGGCTCAAGGTCCATCTCCTGTGTCCTGGGCTTGTTGGGAAGGTCAAATGCAATCCTGAACGTGGAACCCTTGTCACATGACAGGTGTTCAGTGGACAGCCGGCTCATCTCCTCCTTACTGGAGATGCCCTCACACTGCTCACGGCCCCGCGGTGGGTGGGGGCAGTTCTGAGTGGACAGGAGCCAGCCTGCCTGGGTGGGACTCCCGACTCCGCGTGCTGGGTCTGCTTACTTAGACCCTCTGCACTTCTGTCTCCCCGTCTGCAGAGGGAGGGTCCTGACAGTGGCTACAGCAGAGAGTTGCTGCAGGACTAAGTGAGTTGACAGACATAGGGCACTTAGAGCACACAGTTGGCACCTGTTGTTTGCCCTAGTGTTGTCACTGTTCCGTGTGTGCACCACTCCTGCCCCTCCAACGCACATCATCAGCCCTGGGGGACAGCAAGTGGGCCCTGGGAGCATGGCCACGTGGAGCTCCCCAGGCTTCGCCACAGACCAGAGATCCTGCTGGTGGAGGAGTGTGAGCCTCAGTGGGCTCTGAGCTGGCTCCAGGGATTGGGGCCGGGGGGCTGACCTGCCACCGGCCAGGCGGCGTTCTCATTGAGGTGAGGAAAAGCATCCCATGTTTGTAGTAAGAAGCAAACCCAGACTGTGGACCTAGGAACTGGTGTTAAGTCTTGGCTGCCCCATCCTAACAGTCCCAGCTGTGTGACTTCAGGCAGATCACTCAGCCTCTCTGAGTCTCAGCCATTCCTGCTGTGTGATATGAAAGCGCTACTCCCTCCCCTTACAGGACTGCCATGATGCCCAGGTGAGACCCAAGAGGCTGGCCTGCAGGGCCTTGCTGGATCCATGCCCCCACCTCCACCCACCTCTTTGGCCCCAAGCACTGGGGCTGTGGGCTGGGCTTGGTCAGGGGTTGGAGTTTCCTCCGTTGTGGCTTCCCCATTGGCAGAGCAGGCAGAGGGGGTGCAGGGAGGCAGCAGCCTCCGGGGCTGCCCCCTGACGGGACATCAATACCTCCTGTCAGCGCCCATCCTCCGTGTGCAGCTCCTGGACGCCCGCTTTCAGGCTCCGGTATTTCATATTTGAGATCTCAATTACCTGCCTGGCTCTGGGCTTGAGGGGTTGACGGGCGCTGATGGAGCCCTTGTGTGGGAGGGGACAGGAGGATGGAGGGCTCTTTGGGAGTTGGGGTTGATGGGAAAGGCTGAAGAGCGGGTGCAGCCCCTTCGGGCCCAGGCAAATGTTCTGCAGGAGAGTTTATAGGGTGACTCAGGCACGGTCTCTGGAGACACCAGAAGGCATGATACCAGCCTAGGGCCTTAGTGATCAGGGTTTGTATTAGGCCTCCTGGAGGTCCAGGCAGGAGAGGCCCAGACCCCCTAAGGTGTAGGGACCGGCAGGCCTCCCCGACCAGAGGAACTCTTTCCGCAGGTCCCTGGGTGCCCTGGCCTGCTGTGGCCGTGACGGAGGAATCGGCCCTTCCCTCTGGGAAACAGAATTGCCCTCCAGTTTTCAACACTGTGCTGTCCCCCCACCTCTGAGCATCACCCCCCCCACCTCCAGTTCTCCTCTGCTTAGACCCCCGCCACTCCCAAGTGTGCCCCAGCAGACATCCTCCGCCCCCAGGCACGAGAAAGCCAGAGGATGGCAGTGGCTCCTGAGGACAGGAAGGACAGGCCCTTGTGTGTGGCAGTCCAGCACAGGCCCAGACAGGGGGCTGGGTCAATGTGGACGAGTCTCTGAGGACACAACAAGGGGTGCGCCGAGCTTGGGGGGTGCTGGAGCGGGGCCAGGGCTGACCTGACTGTCACCCCCGCTTCCCAGGGACTGAGGGAATATTTGGGGCAGACATGGCAGAAGGAGGGTGCGGGAGTCCTCCTTTTTAATCCCTGCGTCTTCAGGCTTTAACCTGTCTGCTCTCCTGTCCCTCCCCTCTCTTCTCTGTGCCTCCATCTCCAAACCGCTTTCCCCTGTCTCTGCTTCCAACCGTCCCCTTTCTCATCCTCTTCATCCACGTCCTCATTCACTATTTATTTCCACATCTTCTGGGTGGCTTCCTGCGCCCAATCGCGGCCGTCTCTTTCTCTCTGTGTCTCTCTCTGACAACGCGTCTACCCCTGACTCTGTCTCTCTCACCTCTCTTTCCACACCACCTGTCTCTCTTCTCTTGCCTGGGTCCCTGGCCTCACATCTCTCTGACTCCTTCACTGTTTCCTCTGCCCTGTACCTGTCACCTCCCTCTCCCCCACCTCCTCTCCATCTCTCCCTTTTCCTGTCTCTTCACCTGTCACTCTCTCTGCTCTGCCTCATTCTCTCTGTGTCCCTGTGTCTGTCTGTCTCTCTCCCCTTCCACCTCTCCATCTCTGCTGTCTGTCACTCTCTCTCTATTTCTGTCCCTGTCCCCCATCACCCGTCCCTCCCTCACCATCCCTCCTTCTCTACATCTACCCCCACCCACCCCAGGATGATCCCAGCTTCCAACAAGGCCTTCGTGGTCAACAACCTGGTGTCAGGGACTGGCTACGACCTGTGTGTGCTGGCCATGTGGGACGACACTGCCACGACGCTCACGGCCACCAACATCGTGGGCTGTGCCCAGTTCTTCACCAAGGCCGACTATCCACAGTGCCAGTCGATGCACAGCCAGCTCCTGGGCGGCACCATGATCCTGGTCATCGGCGGCATCATCGTGGCCACGCTGCTGGTCTTCATCGTCATCCTGATGGTGCGCTACAAGGTCTGCAACCAGGAGGCCCCCGGCAAGATGGTGGCCACCACTGCTGTCAGCAACATGCACTCGCAGACCAATGGGGCCCAGCTGCCCGCTCTGAGCAGCGCACCCAGCGGGGCCCCAGTGCAGGCACCGCCCAAGGTGGTGGTGCGCAACGAGCTGGTCCAGTTCAGTGCCAGCCTGGCCCGAGGCAGCGACTCCTCTTCCTCCAGCTCCCTGGGCAGCGGGGAGGCCGCGGGGCTAGGACATGGCCCCTGGAGGCTCCCTCCCCCTGCCTCCCGCCCCAAGCCCAACCTTGACCGCCTGATGGGGGCCTTTGCCTCCCTGGACCTCAAGAGTCAGAGAAAGGAGGAGCTGCTGGACTCCAGGACTCCAGGGGGGAGAGGGTCTGGGACATCTGCCAGGGGCCACCAGTCGGACCGAGAGCCACTGCTGGGGCCACCCACAGCCCGGGCCAGGAGCCTGCTCCCCTTGCCCCTGGAGGGCAAGGCCAAACGCAGCCACTCCTTTGACATGGGGGACTTCGCAGCTGCGGCTGCGGCAGCGGGAGCGGTCACCGCAGGTGGCTACAGCCCCCCTCGGAGGGTCTCCAACATCTGGACAAAACGCAGCCTCTCTGTCAACGGCATGCTTTTGCCCTTTGAGGAGAGTGACCTGGTGGGGGCACGGGGGACATTTGGCAGCTCCGAGTGGGTAATGGAGAGCACGGTGTAGGCCTGGGGGTGGGCATCCTCCCTCCCCACTGGCAGAGCAGAAGAAGGGGGAAGAATCTGTACTGGGAGTCCTTGTGGAGTTTCCATGGCGATGTTTACATCCAGGGCCGTTTCCTCTCCCTGTCAACGGCCTCCCCCACCCCCACCATCCATGCCACCTTCCCAGGCCTGTCCCCCACCACCCAGTGGGGTGTGCTCAGGGAAAGCAGACTCCATCGCTAAAACGTCGGGCTGAGCCCCGAGTGTTGGGAGAGGCGGCACTTGGCCTTTCTCATCACAAATGTCGCAGATAAGCAAGCGGCTGTGGATTGCTTATGGTTCCTGTGTTGTTTCTATTTCTTAATTTATTTTTTCCACTTCCCAGACTCCCCCTCTTCCTTCACACAGATAATGGAGGGTTTGCTCTACATATGGAAGCAGGTTCCCAGCCGCCCTAGAAGTGGGCGACTGAGGTCCGTTGACAAGAGAAGGGAGTTATTCTGCCTCCACACGTGTTTTGGGGGAGGCTGTGGAGTCCCCTGGCCAGACTCCTCACTGTTCCCAACCGTCCCCACGCTTGGGAGAGATGAGTGAGCCCCACGTCAGACCCTGCTCCCCTGCTTCTCAAACATGACGCCCCGTATACACCCATCACATCAGCTTCAACCAGAAGGGTAGCTTCCAGGGCTCCTTGTGTGTGCGCGATGGAGAAGGGCTTTAGGAGGCGTAAGGGCATAAGGGATCTTAGCTTTTGGAATTGCTTTGGGATTTTTGCCTCTTTTTTGAGGAAGCTGGCACAGAAAGTCCCCGTGAGCATGTGGTGGGTCAAGAGAGCTTCTCTTAAGGAAAGCAGAGTAGGGTGGCCAAAGGAGCACTGGACTTGGAGTGCAAAGATCTGGGTTTGGATTCCAGAGCCACCACCCAGTAACCAGCTGAACACGCTGAGCGAGACCCTTCCTATCTTTGGGCCTCAGTCACCTAATTTGCAAAATCCTGGGATTGTACCAGGTGTCTGATTTCCTCCCAGTCCTAAAGACTAATGAACTCTTCATGACTCTAAATGTTATGGTTTCAGCTCAGCTCAGGAGCACAAGCTGTAGAGCAGTCCCTGTCCTTCCTACTGGACACGGAGGGAGAATTCTAGAGGCTTTGGAGGGGAAAGCTGAATCTCATTAGAATCGTAGTTTTGAAGCTTGAAGAGCTGTCTGCCATCATCTCATCCTTAACCCTCTCTCCCCCTCCCCCCAGAGTATAAGGGACTTGCCCATGGTCACACGGTGAGTTAGTGACCAAGTCAGGGTAGGTGTGAAGGCCGCCTCCTCCTGAGCGTGGTGGTGGGGATCTGTTACCCTGTCTTCACCCTGGCTAGGGCATTTCTGGGTCCAAAGTCTGTCCCTTGTTTGTTCCTGAAGAAGGTGGCTCAGGGTGGGACATGGGGCATGCCTTCCATGGATGCCATTCATGAAGAGCATCCATCCATGGACATGACAAGATGGCTATGGGAGGGGCACATGGGCTCCTTTTGACGTAGGGATTAACGCCCACACTCCCAGACAGTGTCGAGATGGGGCAGAGGGGGTGCGGGAGGAAGAAACTGCTTTAGAAGTGTCTGAACGACTTCCCCCTGCATCTGTCTCTCCTGGTCTCTGTCTGTTGCGGGTTTCTCCTAACTGCCAACGCACTACCTCTCCCTCGGTCTCCCCAACTCATTCTTCCCTCTCCCGAGCCTCTGCCATAGATCTCTAACCTCTCTCTCTCCTTCTTCTCCCTCCTTCCACTTGCCAACCACACAGCATACAAAGCACACAGGTGAGTCCACTTCGGGCCGAAAAGTTCTGATGGGCTCAGACCTGGAGCTGTGCTGGTGGCCCCCACCCCCACCCAGAGCACACAAGGAGAGGGTGGGAACTGTCTATGCAGGATTGCCTTTTGGCTCCAGCCCAGGAGCCTCCCAATCCCATGCCTTCGTCCTTCCGCCCCTCCTCCCTTGCTTCTCCCTGTCCTCGCCTTCCCTCCACCCTCCTGTCTTTATTCTTCTTTTACTTCCTGTGACTCTCGGCCTTGCCCAGTCCCTTTCTGGTCTTGGCAAGGTCATTAACTGACCAGGCCAGTCTCTTCCTGAGACCACAAGTTAATTTTCCAGGCTAATCCCAGTGCCAGAGCACATGCCTCCCCCAGCCATGGCGGCGCCCACAGAACTGGGTGACTTGGAAGCGTCTTTCCCACCCTCCTCTTTTCCGCCTCCGTTTCCCTCCTCTCTGTGTCTCTCTGCACCTTTCTCACTCAGCCTTTCTAAATGTAGCCATTGAGGAAGTGAGCCCCAATACCACCTTTCTTTTCGCCTTTGGGTTCAGACACCCAGAGGGAAAGTGGTGGATGTCGGAAGGGGAGGAACCAACTGTCTGTTTTTGTCAGTGGCCCTGAGCTCTGTCATGACATGGTATGTACTCGCGCTTGTGTTTGTCATGTTTCTGACTTGGAGTTTTGGAAAACAACATCCCTGTGGTCAGAATATAAATGCCAATCTTCTCCTTTGCAAAAAAAAAAAAAAGATGTACAGTAAAATGTACAGTTTTAAAAACAACCAACCACACTTCTTGGGAGAGAAAAAAAGAACATTCTCATGTCTGTGAATGTCTGCTGTTCATTTCTCTGGAAACGCCATGGTTTTCTGAAGGGGGCTCTGAAGTTGCATTTTCCAGTGTACGTGTGTCAGCTACTGCCTGGTAGGAGCCTGTTTCCTGCCAAGTTCATGTAAAGATGGCAGCCTTCTGAAAGAGAGAATGGGGCCGTCCTCCTGGAGTAAAGATCAGTAGAGGATCTAGAATGAAGCTCCAAGCTAAGAAGGAATTGTTCCTTCCTAGTTACCCTGATGTCCCACCAGCCCGCCTCCTTTTATTGGACTGTGGCCACCACCACACTTAGCCACTAGGGGAGCACATGTACCTTCCACCCATTTTGGTTGAGCCTTGAATGGCACTTTTTCAAAAGGGTCTTTTACTGGGGAACCAGGACAACAAACCAAAGCACAAACCCAAAGTGTAGAAACAAATGAGCTTCTGGAACACGCTTCCCAACCCTATCTTCATCTGATGTTTAGATCAGCACTGTTCAATAGGAATAAAGTGTGAGCCCTGCTGTCATTTTAAATCTAACCTAATATATCCAAAATATTATTCCAACAGGCAATCATTATAAAGTTATTAATAGGACATTTAAATTGTTTTGTACAAAGTTTTGGAAATCTGGTGTGTGTTCTACACTCATGGCAATCATTTTTCACATCTTGGCACATCTTTAGAATGCTAAGAGCCATATGTGGCCAGTACTGGCCACTGTATTGGATGGTGCAGCTCCAGACGTACAATGATCATGCAAGCGTCGCTTTTGGCAGGGGAAGCACTGACAATTATTGAGCACCTACAGTTCCCAGGTACTGTATTGGTGCTTCTCGTGCATTCCCCACTGACTCCTCACTGCAGCCTCTCAAGGTGGATATTCTTATGCCGATTTTACAGATGAAGGGACTAGGCTCAGAGGGGTTAAGTAGCTTGCCCATGGTCCCACAATAAGTCTGTCTGCAAAGCCTTAGCCCTTTCCATAACGTCACACTGCTTTTCCTATCCTTTCTTCCTCTCTTCAACCTGCTATAGATTACATTTTACACTGACTGAGGTACTCAAATTTATAGCCTGATCCGGAAGCCCTTGGTTTGCCCTCAAGGTCTGGTAAAATTCTCAGTGTTGACTGCCGGCAAGGGTCCCTTGTTTAAGTGGGTTCTTCTGACCTCACGCTGGCCTTTCTGGCTCTTCTTGGCTTGTAACACATTTCCTCCCCTGGCCAGGAAGATTCCCCCAGGCTTCAGACAGTCTGGCCCAGCCTGCCCTTGTGATCACCCCTTCTCAAGGCCTGGGGCCTTCTAGGAGGTCTCTTGTATAACAACCTCCACCTCCAGCCTCGTCCGGTCCCCTGTGCCCTGAAAGCCTGTGACTTCTTCCTTTTTAAGACATAAAGTCTCATACCAGCTCACTCCAATGAGTGAACTCATCTTCCCCCGCTTCCTGTTGGAAAACAGGAGGAGAGGCTCTGCCCACCCAGATCCTCTTTCCTCACAGGAGAGAAGGCTTCAGCTCTCTCATCTTGTGCAGAGTAGAGGTAGCTGATGCACTCTGAGCCCAGCTGAATTATTAACTAGCAAAGAGTTCAACCTCCTTCTCCCAAGTTCTTGATAACGACACATCCCTCAGGTTCCCTTCGAAGGAGATGTTTTTCATTTTGCCATCATTACAGTGTTGAAAGTCCAAAAGAACTTAGATACACTTTTTTTTAAGGGATGTAATTTCCAGCCAGGTAAGAGAAAAGTCACTGTCTCAGATGTCTGCCTTCCAAACTGAGCAGTAACTTTTCTCCCAGAGTCTGTGGGTATTGATTTTCCATAAGTACAGCCTGAGTGCCTCTGTCTGCTGTCCTCTGTTCTCAAAGTGTCTACGGGGAAGGTCTCAGAGCTTCAGCAAGCCACATGGGGCTTCCTTTGTACTTGCAGCCGTTGGAGTTTCTGCAAACTGCTGCTGGTAAAATAGATACGCTTATTTTAAAAAAAGACTGTTGTCAGGGAGCAGTCAAAACCTGAACACACCGTTTTAAACATCACACCCAGATTCCCAAACCCAGCAACGTTCTATGTGATGCAGTTGCCAGCAGGAAGAATTTGTTGCGACCATAAGGCTTCTCACAGGTAAATACCTGGGGTTCCTGCCTTTGCACAACAGAACCAGATCCATCCAGGTTGCTCTCCCAACATCTAAAAGGAACATTGCCCTGCTCACAGTTTAAAAACGTCTATTTGTGCTTTCAGCCTGTAAACTAAAGATCTTACTTTCTCAGCTTCCATGATCTCGTTTAAGTGTCCCCCCTGGCAGCCAGCCGATGTTCACAACAACGCTGTGAGTTTCCCCTCCCTGCAGCCTCTCACAGAGGGAAACTGAAATGCTTCCCAACCGACCAAAGAGGGGAGCCCGCCTCTCCCCCTCAAGCTACCCTGGGAGCCCATCACTGCCGTTCAGCCTCCTCTGACTGGTGCAGCAATGTTGGCCCATGTCCTCATTTGGGATGCTTGGCATATTTCTTCTGCTCACTGACTCTGGGGAAACGGGCCCAGACTGCAGGCTCTTGCCTGGTTATTTTTCTGTTCTTCTTGGGATAACTGATCTTCTTGTCCCTTTGGCCAAATAGCTGAATGTGCTCCTGGCCAATCAGAGCCAGGATTCTCCTCCACCATCTTGTGTTGGAGTCTCTCTGGAGCTGCGGCAAGGAAGATCTCATTATCTAGTCCCTTTCTGAGATGTCAATGCATCCTGCAGTTACCCGCTTGGGTCCCTATGGATGAGGGGGTGAATCTGGAATTTCACCCATCTCCATGGGATTCCCAAACCCATGTGGTCCATATCCAGTCAGCCCACTGACCAGCCCACAACCCTGGGCCCCTCCATCCAGCTGCCCATTTGGTTGGTGATGATGAGCACGCCCCCTTTTCTTTTGCTACCTCCTCTGTAACATGTGCTCAGTGATACTCCCTGGCACACCTGGCAGCGACTCTAGCATTTATATACTTTGCAAGAGTGAGTTTTCTTTCCCTTGACTCCCCTATGCTATATCCAAGATGTCCTCCATTCCCCAAACTGTGAATACCTCTGTCAGCTTCCTGACACTGTTCCTACTCTCTCATGAAGAAACACCTCAGAGGCCCACACTGTCACCTCCATCACCAACGCAGGATGTCTTGGGAACAAGCAAGTATCTTGTTTACCATTTGAGAAGGACTATTGCTAAGAAGAAGGGATTTAAGTCCTCAGTTACACCCAGTCATCTGGAATGGTCCCCTCCTGGGTTCCCTGTCACACTCTTTCTACCCATTCCTTGGGATCTCTCAAAGATACAATTCTGCCTGTCTACCAAAGATGGGCTGGTTGCCTTACCTACTCAGACTAAACATGGGAAAGTTCTTGTCCCTTCATTAGGTTGACACAAGGTTGGCATTCTCCAAGTGGATATTGAACTGCAGAATTAAATTGATAATAGTAGCTGACATTCATTGAGAGTTCCCTACGTGCTGTGCACTGTTCTAAAAGCTTTACACAGATTATCTCAATTTGTCATCAAAACAACACAGTGAAGTAGGTATTACTATTATCATCCCCAATGGGGAAGCTAAGGTAGAGAGAGGTTAAATAACTTGCCCAAGGTCACACAGCTAGTGAGTGGCAGAGTTGGGTAAACAATAAGTTAATTGTCCTGAAGTTACCTACAGAGCTGCAGAGACGATTAGAAACACAGAGTTTTTTGGGTTTCATGTCAAAGGCCTGAATTCTGGTATGGGAACTTCGAATTTTAGAAGACCAAGTCCAGCAGAAAAAGCAAAAGAGGTGGAGAAATCAGTGCTACGTGCATTCAGCATGCATTTGCTGACCTACTGTGTGCCCCACACTGTGCCCTGCACTGAGGGAAATCAAAATAAAAGTGAAGGACACTGTGCATGCCCTTGAGGGCCTTACACATCCCCCTGAGGGGCAAGGACATAAGCTGGTTCTAGATCTCTGGTTTTACAAAGATCAGTCTGTTTTCACTCATTTCAAGATAATGGATAGTCCAGGAGGAGATGAACGGATGGATTGGCCAGGGCTGCAAGGCCAAGGTGGCACCTCTGGCTGGAAGAATTCACTAGATTTTAGGTTCCAAAGGGACCTGGAGTGGCCAAGTGACTGGCTTTGGGTTAAACAGGGTCCACTCAGAACTGGAATCCTGCACCTGGACTAGCAGGGATGGAAGCAGGCAACTCTAGCTGTCCCAGGAGCTTTTGAGGTGGGGTGGCAGGTGGGATGGAGAGAACAAAGCAGGCCTGGGGGAGGGGCAGTGGTAGAGAACTGGGAGGTCCTGAGCAACCCAAGGCAGGCGATGTTGCTCCTGGGGGTGAGGTGCCGTCCAGGAGGAGGAGCTGGATTCAGAGCCTGTTTCCTGGCCTCAGTGCCTTTTCCAGTAAAGTGTTGATGGTAAGTATTGACTTTGGTAAGTACACCTGAGGAGGCCCATGTAGTTATATAGATGGCACATCAGATTGGAAAAGGCAGAGTGATAATAGTCATTATGATTAATGATATGCATCATTGAAAACATTATGATAAATTGTAGCATATTAAGTGATAATATTAGGTATCTCAGTCTCATAGAATCTCAGGGCCGGCAAAGCCATCAGAGATCATCCACTCTAGGCTCCCTCGACGGGTGTTAGGATCCCCTGTTCAATAGCCATGAAAACTGTTATTAATCTTATTACAAGCAAGATCGTGCATGATGAAGTTCAGAATTCACCCCAAGTGGGGAGTGGCTCCCTGTACTCCAACCAGACCAAGGCCTGATGGTTATGGCCCTGTACCCTGGTGGGCCCTTGCAGAGTCATCATTCCTGCCTTCACAAGAAACCCAGAGCCCAGATAGCAAGCAGCTCTCTGAGACTGCTGTGGCCAAAACAGCAGTAGGAAACTAGGTGCAGAGCCAAGGCCCAGGCTGGGAACAACTCGGGGTGGGGGAGGGGCGGTGTTGCTCCCTTGCTGAATTAGCCCTGGTCTCCAGGACATTGAGAGAAGGAAGGAGGCAGGAAAGGGGGAGAAAGCACACGTTAGCCTCTGCAGCCCCTGGTGCTCCTTTATGTTCTGAGATCCACAGTCCCAGTAGCAGCTAGAAGGACCTGGAAAATTCCAGACCTCATCTCTGGGTTTCCTTACTCATTGGTTCCCCAATCCCTGCTCACCCTTCACCCTTGTTCCAGGTCTGGCATAATGGCCAAAGTCTAACCACCAGGACTCTGAAATGACAGAAATGCTGCCACCAAAAACCTCTTACAGGTTTTCCTTTATTTCTTTGGGTTAACAGACTTTTTCCCTTCTAGGATGTAAATACTCACAGGAAGACTCTGCCAGGTGCCAGGTGAATCACCCAGCAAGAAGCTGGCTCTGTTCAGAGGGCTAACAGTGAGCCAGAGGGTCTCCACTTGAATTGGGAGGTGAGAACTTCCCAAGGGGTGGTGGGACGGCCCTGGGCAGCCCATTGAGCAGCCCTCTCTACCTCTCCTTAATATCCAGGTCCCCTCAAGTCCAAACACCATCCACCTGCTTGATTTGGGAAGATTAAAATTGGCTCCCAGTTTGGTCTTAACTTCTGAATTGCCACGTTAGTCCAAGCTCGAATGAAGAGAGAATATCACAGAAACATTTCACCCCATCTGGCGGTGAGAGGGGGTTGACTGCAGCGGGCATGGCTGGACAGGCTCCTGAGCAGAGCTGACATTTCACAGTGGCTTCACCCCCACAGCTGGGGTGTGACAGGACATGTTGCTGGGGATAGGGTGACCCATGACATGAAGAGCTTGGCTTTCACATGAAAGGTAAATGGAGACGACTGTGGGTCACCCCAGAGGTCTGGGAGGAGGTGGGGAGGACCACAACAGCGATCAAGGAAAGTGGCCCAGTTCTTCCTTGACCTTCACACTTTGAAGAGTTCTGATGAGATTCCACCCTCTGAGGAATCCTACAAATAGCTTGAGGTTAATTCAGGCTTGACCTTAGGGGAGAAGAGGCTGGGACTTTTCTCTTGAGCACAAAGGCTTTTTATCCTCCTGACGTTTATGGAAAATGGGGGTCTGTACCAGGAACGAGAAAACAAGATACTCTTGCCTGAGCTCCCTCCATCCTTGGTTTGGGGTAGGAAACAAGATGGAGGGGGCTCAGGCAAGAATATCTCATTCCAGCTTGGGTTCCTTTCCTACATCCAGCCTTGTCTACACAATGGTAGGGAAGAACCTTAGCTGCAGACATTTGAGATATACAAAGTCAGCAGCAGACTTAGGGAGATTGTACAGCATCTCGCTGTTCCAAATAAATTCTTTCACATAGATGATCATTCCTTCCATTCCTTACCTAAAAACTGCAATTTATGCATTACTGCTTTCCCCATTTTACAGATTTTCCAAGCTGAGAATGAAAGTTATTTGTTTTTTCTAAGTTCTTATAGAGCTTATGGAGCAGAAGTGTGTCTTAAACCTTAGATCTTCTGACCCCAGAACTGGAGTTCCCTTCCCACCACACCCCCAGGACTCAGCCATTACAGTGCTGGCTGGCTGCCACATCAGGAAAGAAGGCAAGAAGTGAGGCTGAGGAGGCAGCCAGAGGTAGGAAAGAAAATATCCACACAAAGAGGAGGAGAGTCCAGCCTGGGAGAGGTGAAAAAGGGTCTAAGACCCTGGAGAGTTGAGAGATGCGGCTGAGAAGGGCAGTTGTGCCAGGAATTCTCTGGGTACGAGGCTCTCTCAGCCCTCCAGTGCCAGGCCTGCTGGGACAGGGGTCAGAGACCATTGTGCACTGTGGGCTAAGCAAAAAACAAGGGCAGTGACAGGAGTCTAGGCAAGGACCAGCAGGGAAGGGGTGAAGGCAGAATCAGAAGAGCAGTTGGGAGGACACGGCCATGTGGGTTCAGCCCACCCACCATCCACATCTAGAAGAGGGGAAGGGAGCAGAGACCAGGGGTATGGCTCCACCTGGAGTGTCCTTGTGGGCCCTCTACCTCGTGAAGCCAGGAGTAAGCAGGGCCCACCCAGGAGCTGAGGTCATCTTCAGGATTCGAGTGTTTGTCCTATAAGCTTTGAGGCTTTAGTTCTTCCCTATGGGAAGGCGAAGACCCCTGACTCCATGTAGGAAGAGAGGCATGTTGGAAAATCATGGCTGTGTCTACCCTGCATTTCAAGGTCCAGTGAAGGAAGAGAGGGCTGGTTTCTCCATGAATATTGGAGGCTTCAGGGCACAGTCCCGCCATCAAACCCACTTGTCTCTTCCAAGTCTCCATGAGGGGATGGCTGCAGACTAAATGAGTGGGAACTAGTTGAAGGTGATGAGCTCTCCAGGCCTTCCACATTGTTCCAGGGTGCATTCACCTGCCATATGCAGTCTCTTCGGGAGGAGGGCTCTTGAACAGCAGGGTGGAAGCCTTTCAGACAGTTTTATGGAGTCTGAATTGGCCTCAAACCAGCTAGGGAAGGAGGGACTCAGGACTCCCCTTTTGGCTGTGAGGCACCATGCATAGGAAAGCTCTTCACAGAATACAAAGGACGGACCAACCAGGGAGGAGGGAACTGGTGTTATTTACCAAACAGTGTGGTAAGCATCTCATATACTTCATATGTCATTCCTCATAATTCTCACTCATCCCTGTGACCTCAGAGTTAGACCATCCGTTTACCACTGAGAAAAGCGAGACACAGAGAGGTTAAATAACTTGCTGCAGGTCACGTAACTAGTTGGTAGGAGGGCTGGGTACTGGAGTTGCCCCAAAGTCACCTAAGAAACAGCAAAGGACATTAGAATTTCAGTGAATTTCCTGGGAGAAATCATAATATGTGAGCAATGAGGGTTAAATCAGTGAATGAAACATTAAAACGTGGAAGACATGGAGAAATACACTGAGCAAATAATGACCTCACTGTGCCTCTCGCAGTGCCTCATGGTGAGAAATAAGAGACTGCTCCTAAGGTCCTTGAACGTTGTGCTGACAAACTGAGCACTAAATCATTCCCAGGTCCCTGTTTGCTTTTCTGGTTTTGCTTTCTAAAGTGTGGCGATTAGAGGGAGGGGAGGAGTAAGACAGCAGGCCCAACGCCCTGCACACCCTTCCTTCAGGGGACTTGAGTCTTTTCCCTGTTTAGGTATCTTCATCTGTAAAATGGCCATGGTATCATCTACCTCCAAGGATTATTGTTTGTAAATTACAGAGCTCTAGACAGCTACAAATAACCCATAGGAGTTAAGAAGTCACCAATTTATGATGATTAATGACATGGATCAATGACAATGCTGCTATAAATTACAGGACATTAATGATTATGCTTGTTAGGCCCAGAGTCTCAGGGCGGGAAAGATCAGAGGTCTCCAAATAAGCCCTCCTCTGCTCATCAATATCCCTGCCAAGTGGTATTATTCTCATTACAAATGATTCCATTCTTTTCATTCCTAAGTCCTCCATGGAAGAGGACACATGAAGAATTCATGCCCTGGCTCCAATGAGCTTGGTGCTCCGTGCTTGTGGCTCCGGGTGAGTACAGACTCCACCATTCTTGCTCCTTAGAAGAACCCAGAGCCGCTACAGAAGACAACTCCCAGGATATGCTGTGGCCACCACTGGGGTAGAAAACCAGAGCCAGGGCCCCAGCTGGGGAGTCTTAGGAGCCTGTTCTCTTTCCAAATCAGCTCTGCTCCATGGCACACATGGAAAACTAGAAGAGGACGGGGCAGAGGCACTGGCAACCTCAACCCCGGAGGCCCCAGTAAGCGGATGTTTTGTGTTCTGCCAGAACTTTCACTACTAATTGTGAAAACCAGAAAAGTTGCCCACCACCGCCCAGGTGCACACCGCAGGCCAATGACGGGAATTCGTACTTCTGATTCACACTCTAAGGAAGACAACGATGCCCTCCCACCAGCAATTTGTTCCTTAACAATTCTCCCTCTATCCTCATTCAAGAACTAGAAGAACAAAGTGATAAAAATAGTAACTAATAAAATTCCAGGATCTCAATATGAATCACCATTCCTGCCTCCCACATCCTTCCTAATGACCTGCCATTCCTGTGGATAAATTTGTTCCTTTAGTTCTTGCTCTATTACAATGTAAATGCTGAGGGAAAATTCTGCCAGATGTCAATAAACCACCTGGTGTCAGGTCCCCACCTGAGACAGTGATGAGCAGTATTCAAAGGGGGAGGTGGGAGGGCCAAGGGCACCTCTTGTAACAGTCACCCACCCTCCCCTCATTGCCCATTTCCCCGTGGCACAAACACTACCATCTGGTTTGGGTGGGCAGAGGAAAAAGAAGGTGCCATCCAAGTTTTTACTCCTGAATCAGAGCACCAATCACAAGTGCCAGCAGTCAAGAAGGACATGCAGCCTTTATTAAGCTTTTCCACTTGACCTGAGGCCTGGAGGCTTTATTGGGGCCTGGGTGACTGACCAGGCCCCTGGAGCCCCGCAGGCCTCCTTCATGAAAGCACAGTTTTGAGGAACAAGATAATCCACAAAAGAGGGAAAATATACCCATGCAAAGAGCCAAGTTTCCATGTTGATGGTAAACGGAAAAGCCTTTGGGTCAGAACTGAGCCCTAGGACACAAAGGGAAGAGAAGAGAGATGAAGGGAAGGGACCCACGCTCTCTGCGATCCGGGAGCCTACAGTGGGAGCCCAGCTCACAGCCCAGCCCTCCCACCGAGGAGCCACGTGAACCTCAACCTTTGAGGGAACCTGACCTGTGAGGCCTGGGCTGTCCTGCGCCTGAAGCTCAACTCTCCTCCCTGCAGGGAGAGTACTGGACATCTTGAGGGAGAGAAGGGGCGCGGACGGTGCAGAGAACAGAAGTCCCAGGTCCTGCCCGCAGATCCTTTCCAGAGGGCTAATGCCTCGCCAAAGGCTGGGAAGGAAGCAGTCTGGGGAGGCCACGCTGGGGTGGGGACTCCTGAAGGATGGCTTCCTGGTTCCTAGAAGATGGCGGTGTGGACAAACGGGCTGCCCCCGTGCTCTTCGTTACGGCTTGACTGATGGTCATGGGCAGGGACCACGCCTGTGGCAGTAAAAGGAAATCGGAAGAAACCTGACACTTAGAAAGGCAGGGGTGGGCGGAAGCAGCAGACCAAGTTAAAATCACAGTATTTGAGGCCCGTCTGCCTTCAGAGGACATTTCCATCACAGCCCCGGCCTCACAAATATTCTGTATCAGGCATTACTATCGTGTCACCTTTCAGGTGACAGAACATGCTCACAAAGGGTCAGTGTATGTCCCACGACCACCCAGAGGTTGGGTGGCAGAGCCGCGCGCGACTCAGAAGGGAGAGTTCTGACTCAGGTCTGGGCTTCCGTCCGCCCCAGCCCTTCACCCATCACAGTGAGAGGCAGATGGAAACGGCACCGACGAGGAACCCGAGGGGGAAAACCGCCGCTCACCGCAGGGAGGCCCACCGGGGAGGGGCGTCCGGGGGCGGCTCCGCCGGCAGCGCTGGGCCTCGGGTCCCCGCTCCCGCGCGGCACTCAGATCACTCTCCTCCATGGGACTGGGGTGGAATCCTTTTTCCAGGAGAAGAGGGGAGACACGCGAAGGTGAGGCGCAGGAAGGGCGAGGGGGCTTCTGCCGCCGCCCACCCCCTGCCTAGGGGGGCTCTAAGGGCAGTGGAACGGGGTCCCCGGAGGAGGCCCCTGGCCAGCCCCCCGCCCTGGGGAGCCACTGGGCCAGCGTATGTCCCGCTGAGCCCGGCCCGGGAGGGCAGCACGTGGGGTGGCCGGCGGGCGGAGCGGTTCCGCTGGAGGCGGCCGTGGAGAGGGCAGCCGAGGGGTGAGGCCCGGACGCGGGGAGGGCTCAGCGGGGGCCTCGAGCGGCCCAGGACCGCCCCTGGCCGGCGGGACGCGCGCCCCCCGCGGGGAGGAGGCCGGGTGCGGCCCGCACCCCCGACCTGAGATAAGGGAGAGGGCGGCCCGCTCTCCGCAGCCTGGGCCCAGGGGTTTTCCTGCATCTTCATGGCAGGTCTGATCTTGGGGCGGGGGCTCTCCATAACCCCTCTGTCCACTAAGAGGCCACCTAAGAACCTTCGTCTCCGAGAACACGAGAAAATGAGCCAAGCACCAGCGAAAATTAACCGCTCGCCAACGGCTTCACCTCCTTCCGTTGGCCCCGCCCATCACCCCGCCCTCCCGGCAGACCTCCTCCAATCAGAGGCCAGTTCCTCCCTCTGCCCGCCCTGGCTTTGTGGGGAGGGGAGGGGCCCTGGGCTTTCCAGAAAGTTCCACAGCTTCTGATGGGCCCTGCACCAGCCTGTCCCCGCAGGAGTGGGGGGAGGGGCTGCTTGGAGTCCGAGAGGTTGGGTGGCCTTTGATGGGTGGAGCACTGCCTGTTGGGGAAGGTGGTGGATGGGATGTGAGCCTGGCCATGCGGAAGGCAGGTCAGCCACGGCCTGGCCTCTGAGAGTAGTGCCCCTAATTTGTATGTTTACCAGGCCATCGACTCACAGGATACCTGTGATCCTGGAGTCCTCGCTTACATTTTACCTCAGAGGAAAGCGCCATCCAGAAGGCACTTGGTCTGAGACCTCTTAAGAATTAGGGGCGGCGCTGCAATTCCGACCCTCTTAACGGCCAAATGCTGACGTTTTCCCACCAGTCAAAGGTTTCTCACTAGAGAGAAATACTTGACCAGGCTCAGCCAGCTTGTGGGGACCCAGGCCCCGAAAGGAAGGTTTCCTATTATTCCCTGGTTCCTCTTGGCCCTGCTGCGGGGGCCTAGGGAACCCGGGTTCCTACTCAGAGCCTCGGCATCGAGGATCTAGCCAAGGGGAGAGGGTTGCAGAGCAGACGCGAATGCCTCTGACCAATGACAAGAGGAGAATGTCTTAGAGGCTGGTTGGAGGAGGCCCGTGCCTTAAGATTTTATTGGGCACTTGCTTTGAAAGACTTGGTCCTGAAAGTTCAAAATGCATCATTGTACTTAAGCATCCTATATTCCTTTTTTTAAAACTTGATATGGGATTCACATAACATAAAGTTCATTTTAACCGTTTTAAAGCATACTATTCAGTGGCGTTTAGTATATTCACAGTGTTGTGCAACCATTACCAGTATCTAATTCCAGAACAGTTTATCACCCCCAAAAGAAGTCACTCCAAAATCTTCTCTCCCCTTTGTCTCTGGCAACCACTAATCAGCTTTCTGTTTTGATGGATTTGTCTATTCTGGACATTTCATGTAAATGGAGTCACACAATATATGACCTTTTGAGTCTGGCTGCTTTTACTTACTATGTTTTCCGGGTTAGTTCATGTGGTAGCATGTATCAGTGCTTCATTCTTTTTAAGGCTAAATAATATTCCATTGCACGTGTATACCGTTTTTTGTTTATCCATTCATGTTGATGAACATTTAGATTGTTTCCACCTTTTGGTTATTATGAATAATTCTGCCATAAATATTTGTGTACACGTGTTTTTGTTTGAACATACGTTTTCAGTTCTCTTGGATGCAGACCTAGGAGTGGAATTGCTGGGTTATATGGTCACTCTGTGTTTAACTTTTTGAGGCACTGTCAAATGCTTTCCACCGTTTCATTTCATGCACCATTTTACATTCCTACCAGCAATATATGAGGGTTCCAGTTTCTCCACATCCTCATCAACAGTTGTTATTTTCACTTTTTACAAAATTTTATAGCCATGCTAGTAGGTATGTAGTGGTATCTCTTGTGGCTTTGATTTGCATTTCCCTTGTTTGTTTCATAACTTTTCTGAACTAGTTTCGTAAACTTTGCATCCTCTGTGAGGTCATTAAAGGGTGTTCTGTTAGATTAATGGTCAGTTAGTGATTAGAATGACAGAAATTCATTAAACACTTGGAACTAAAAGAATAAAAATCTCCTGGTCTTTGCAGATGGCCTTTGTGTGTGTATTGGGACATGAATTCAACACTCAGCCAGATGGTTTACAACTCTGCCTTAGCCTTCACTTCCTGCTTGTGCAGAGCCTGAAGATCTGCCAGAGGTAAGAGCTAAGGGCCTTCTCAGGTCTTTTCTAAGCATGTGCCAGCCCTGGGTGTGTGCATGGCCTTCTAGAGTCCCAGAAATAGATGGCAACTTTTCAAAATCCTTAGTCCTCCAAAAATCTTTCCCCAGCCTTTCCTCCCAGACTTTTAAGTTAGTCTGTTATTTCCCCCAACTATTATTCCTTGCCTCAGGAAGCAGCAGACAATACATTTGCCTTGAAATGTTTTCAAAAAATTCTCCCTGGGTAGCTGCCTCAACCTTGGGAATGTTCTAAGTTAGGTGTAATAAGGCAAGCTCTTTGAGACGGTTCTTCAACGAGCCACCAGATAGGTCAAAGAAAACCCCACAATTGTCTGAGAATAAGGTCTGTTCTGCTCCCTCTGGCACCAGGCGTATACTAGGAATGCCAGTTGTTATCCGGCCACTGCCACGCTGGGGAGTGGGAGATGGTACCAGGGTAAGTTCAAATGTCATGATACTCTTTCATCGAGACTCATCTATTTTTTCTCGACTAACTGTTCTCCCACTTGCTGTAAGATTTTGATTAGATTTCAGAGTTCTCAAAAAGTTGATTCTCACAGTTTTTTCCAATTCATTCATTGCTTTTGTGGAGAAACAGACTTTGGGATTTCCTTACTCTGCCACTTTTCCTGATGTCACCCTCCCTCTCTCCCTTTGGAGTAAGTACTTAAGAGCTAAGTTCCAGGGAAGTTTGGAAACTTGCCCATGTTTTGTCTGGGAACACTAAGAGCGAGGATTTGGACCCGGGTCGTCTGACTCTGGAACCTCTTTTTATCCAATTATAACATTTATTCAGTCATTAAGCTTATTTTACGTATCCTAACTGCCAGGTCCAGTTCTAGAATTTCAGGATTACTTCATTGTACAAAATAGAAAAGATTCCTGTCTCTGAGAGCTTATATTTTTATGGAGGGAAATTCATAGTAAAAATAATAAAAGTATTTGATATTAGAACTTAAGAAGTGCTATGGAATAAAGAAATTAGGATATATATTGGGTATAAGGACTGTTATGGGGGTGGTGCAAATACAACTTTTTAAACATGTGTTTTGTCTTAGTTGCCAACTTATAGAAAATTTGCAAGACTGGAATATAAATTCCTGCATATGCTTACTCACATCTACTCGTGGTTAACATTTTGCCACATTTGCTGTATCATTCTCTGTCTCTTTCTCATTTGATAGTAAGTTGCCTTACACTGTGTTTACTCCTTCATAATTAATTATTGCCTAGGAATAAGGAAATTCTTTTATATAAGCATGAGATAGTTATCATTCAGGAAGGTTAACATCTATATAATACTATTATCTAATCAACAGTTTATATTCCAATTTCTTGTATTGTTTTAAGAGTGTCCTCTGGACAATTATGTTTTCCAGCCCAGGATTCAATCCAGCATCACCCTTGGCATTTAGTTGTCCTGTCTTTTTAATCTTGAACCGGTTCCTCCCTCTTCTTTTGTGTTGCATAATACTGGCATTTTTAAAGACAACAGGACAGTTATTTTTTAGAATGCCCACAATTTGAGTTGGCCTGATGTCCCTGTGGATTAGATTCAGCTAATGCGTTCTTGGCAGAAACGCTACTGAAATGATTTTTGTCCTTGTCGGTGAAATACATCAGGGGGCCATGATGTTGGTTTGTCCCGTTATCGTTATCAATGATGCTAACGTCAATCACTTCACTAAGATGTTGTAAGCCAGATTTCTCCATTATAAAGTTATTATGTCTCTTGTAATTAATGAGTAATTTGTTGGAAGATACTTAGTGATGTAAATATATTTTCCTTGTGTTGATTCAAATTTATTCTTTGAATATGTAAAATATTAACATGATTCTAAATTTCAAACCATATAAAATATACAATCAGTAAACTTTTACTCAATCCCATACTCCTTTCACCCAATTTATTTGCGTGTATGTATGGAAAGTAGGCATATTTTTTAAAACTTTCCTACATATCAATGGTTATTTCTTCTTTGTCAATTCTTATTATATATATTTATGTTTTCTTATTTTTTCTGAATTAGATTAGCTACTGTTTTGTCTATATTGTTAATTTCCCAAAAAAGCCCTAGGGTGATTTATTTCTTGATTTACTACTTTCCTGTTCTCTATCTCAATTATTTATATACTTAGATTTATTGTTTTCTTTCTTGTACTTTTTTATTGTTTTTTTGAGGTGAAAAATTTAATTATTTTGACTCTTCCTTTTTTAGAGATTTGGTGTTTATGGACATAAATTTTCCTCTGAGCATCACTTTAAATATTCTTATAGGTAAGATATTTAGTGCTTTGAGTATCTTTTTCTCCCCACAATTCTCTAATTCCTGCTCACATTTTTATTATCACCCAAGAATTGTTTAATAAAAGATTGTTTTAAAATTCCAATTGCTAAGCCATCTTTAAAAATATTTTTTCATGTGAAAGTCTTTCCTTAACAGCTTTATTGAGATATCACTGACATACAAGAAGCTGGACATGTTTAAAGTATACAATTTGATAAATTCTGACATGAATGAACACGAGGGAAACCATCACCATCACCACAATCAAGTTAGCGAATAAATCAGTTAAACCCAAGCTTCTTTGTGTCCCTTTGTAATCTCTCTCTCTCACTCTGTCTTCCCCTCAAGCAAGCAGTGACCTGCTTCCTCACTGAAGGTCAGTTTGCATTTCAGAGAATTTTATATACATGCAATCATCTATGTATTTTTTATTGTCTGGCTTCTTTCATTCAGCATAATTGTTTTGAGATTCCTGTATGTTTTGGTGTTAATTTTTTCCTTTTGTGGATTAGAATTCCATCGTATATATGTACAACAACGTGTTTTATCAATATCTGGCAGCTGATGCTGAACAGTTGTGTTGTTTCCAGTTTTCAGCTAAGACAATAAAGCTGCTATGAACATTAGTGTGGACCTATACTTTCATTCTCTTGGATGAATACCTAGGAGTAGAATGACTGGATCATGTGGGATGTATATGTTTTAAGAAACTGCCAAACTATTTCCCAAAGTGATTGTGGCGTCTCCATTCCCAAGAGCACGAGTCTCAGTTCATCCACATCCTCACCAACACTTGACATCATCGGTTTTTAAAAATGTTAGCCATTCTAAAAGGTGTATAGGAGTATCTCACTGTGATTTTAACTTGTATTTCCCTATGACTACTGATATTTAGTATCTTTTTATGTGCTTGTTTGCCATCCACGTGTCTTTGGTGAAGTATCTGTTCAAATCTTTTGCCCATTTGCTTATAGATTTGTATGGTTAATTCTTAGCAGGTTTTCAGAGTATTTTTGTATTATGGATGTAAGCCCTTTGTTAGAAATACAATTCACACATTTTATCCCAGGCTGTAGCTTATCTTTTTATTCCGTTAAGAGTAGGAAGAAAAGCAGAAGTTTTTAATTTTGATGAAGTCCAATTTATCAATCTGTTCTTTTATGGGTCATGATTTTGGTATCATATCTGAAAAATCTTTGCCTAACTGAAGGTTGCAAATGCTTCCTCCTCTGTTTTTAAAGAAGTTTTGTACTTTTAGATTTTACATTTAGGTGTCCAATCTATTTTAAGCTAATTTTTGTGTATCGTGCAAGGGATGGATGGAAAATTATTATTGTTTTATATATGGATATCCAGTTGTTCCAGGACTGTTTGTTAAAAAGGGTATCCTTTCTCCACTGAATTGTCGTTGTAGCTTTGTTAAAAGTAGATTGTCCATCTATATGTGGGCCTGTTTCTGGACTCTGTTCTGTTGCATTGATTTTTTTACCCATGTTTATGCTAATACCACACTGTCTTGATTACCGTAACTTTATAATAAGTCTTGAAATCTGGTAGCATTAATCTTCCAACTTTGTTCTTTTTCACAGTGGTTTTGGCTATTCTAGGTAATTTGATTCCTATATAAATTTTAAGGTCTGATGTTGATTTTTACAAAAACCCTTGCTGACATTATGGTTTGTATTGTATTGAATCTAACGGTAAATTTGAGAATTCACATCTTAACAGTATCTGAGTCTTCTAAATTATGAATATGGTATATCTCTTCGTTTATTTTTGTCTATTTTAATTTCTCTGAGCAATGATTTATAGGCTTCAGTGCACAGGTCTTGAACATCCTTTGTCAAATTTATTCCTAAATCTTTCACATGTTTTGCTGATATTGTAAATGGTATTTATTTAATTTCTATTTCCTATTGTTCATTGCTAGTATATAGAAATAAAATTAATTTTTGTCTACTGTCTTTTATCATGAAAACTTGTTAAATTCACGTATTTGTTCTAGTAAATTTTTTGTGGATTTCATAGAATTTTCTACATAGACAGTTATGTCTTCTGCCAATAAAGATAGTTTTATTTCTTTGTTTACAATCTGGATGCTTGTTATTTATTTTCCTTGCTTTATTGCTCTGACTAGAATCTTCAATAAATATGAATAGAAATGGTAAGAGCAAACCTCCTTATCTTGTTCCTCCTGTTCCAGAGAAAGTATTTAGTCTTTCACCATTAAGCATGATAATAGTTGTAGGTTTTCCAAAAATGCTCTTTATCAGTTTGAGGAAGTTTCCTTCCATTCCTATTTTGCTAAGAGTTTTTTTTAATGAGGAATGGATGTTGGATTTTTTCAAATAATTTTTCTGAATTCATGGAGATGATCACATGGTTTGTATTTTTTGGCTTCTTAATATGGCAAATTACATTGATTGATTATTTTAAATGTTAAACCAACCTTGAATTCTTGGGATAAATTCCACTTGGTCAGGACATATTCCTTTAATGTTCTGTTGTGTTTGATTTGCTAAAATTTTTATTAAGAATTTTTGCATCTATATTCATGATAGATATTGGCTTTTAGTTTTCTCTCCTTGTAATGTCCTTGCCTGGTTTTGTTATCAAAGTAATGCTGGTCTCTACTAAAAGAATAAAGTACCTAGGAATAAATTTAACCAAGTAGGTGAAGGACTTATACAATGAAAACTATAAGACTTTACTGAAAGAAATTGGTAATGACATAAAGAGATGGAAAGAGATTCCTGGCTCATGGATTGGAAGAATAAACATAGTTAAAATGCCCATATTAAAACGTCCATACTACCCAAAGCAATCTACAGATTCAATGCAATCCCAATCAAAATCCCAATGACATTCTTCACAGAAATAGAACAAAGGATCCTAAAATTCATATGGGGCAACGAAAAACCCAGAATTGCTAAGGCAATCCTGAGAAAAAAGAAAAAAGCTGGAGGTATCACAATCCCTGACTTCAAAATTTACTACAAAGCCATAGTGATTAGTACAGCATGGTACTGGTACAAAAAGAGGCACACAAATCAATGGAACAGAACTGAAAGCCCAGAAATAAAACCACACATCTATGGACAGCAAGCCTTCGACAAAGGTGCCAAGAACATACAATGGAGAAAAGATAGTCTCCTCAATAAATGGTGTTGGGGAAACTGGACAGCCACATGCCAAAGAATGAAGGTGGACCATTATCTCATGCCATACACAAAAACAAACTCAAAATGGATCAAAGACTTGAAAATATGTCCTGAAACTATAAAACTCCTGGAACATAATATCGATAGTACACTCCTTGACATCAAATTAAAAAGCATCTTTTCAAATACCATGTCCTCTCAGACAAGGGAAACAAAAGAAAAAATAAACAAGTGGGAGTTCATCAGACTAAAGAGCTCCTGCAAGGCAAAGAAAACTAAAATCGAAACAAAGAGACGATCCACCAATTGGGAAGAAATATTTGCAAATCATATATCTGACAAGGGGTTAATCTCCATAATATATAAGTAACTCACACAACTGAACAATAAAAAAACCAAACAGCCCAATCAAAAAATGGGCAGAGGACATGAACAGACATTTTTCCAAAGAAGATATACAGATGGCCAATGAACACATAAAAAGATGTTCAACAGGGAAATGCAAATCAAAACTACACTAAGATACCACCTTACACTTGTTAAAATGGCTATAATCACTAAGACTAAAAATAACAAATGTTGGAGAGGGTGTGGAGAGAAGGGAACCCTCATACACTGCTGGTGGGAATGCAAACTGGTGCAGCCACTATGGAAAACGGTATGGAAATTCCTCAAAAACTAAAAGTAGAACTACCATAT
Source organism: Equus przewalskii (assembly GCF_037783145.1). Taxonomy (NCBI): domain Eukaryota; kingdom Metazoa; phylum Chordata; class Mammalia; order Perissodactyla; family Equidae; genus Equus; species Equus przewalskii. The sequence continues at coordinate 40,115,493 of NC_091849.1, read as the reverse complement.
GACCCAGCTATCCCACTACTGGGTATCTACCCAAACAATTTGAAATCAACAATCCAAAGTAACATATGCACCCCTATCTTCATTGCAGCACTATTCACAATAGCCAAGACATGGAAACAATCCAAGTGCCTATTGACTGAAGATTGGATAAAGAAGATGTGGTATATATATATATATATATATATATATATATATATATATATATATAACAATGGAATACTACTCAGCCAGAAAAAAAGACAAATTCATCCCATTTGCAACAACATGGAAAGACCTGGAGGGAATTATGCTAAGGGAAATAAGCCAGACTGAGAAATACAAACACCAGACGATTTCACTCATATGTTTAATATAAAGAAGTACATAGACAAAGAAAACAGTTCAGTGGTTACCAGGGGAAGGGGCTAGGGGGGTGGGCACAGGGCATGAAGGGGAGCACTTATGTGGTGACAGTCAAGAAATAATGTACAAATGAAATGTCACATTGACGTAAACTATTATGAACTCAATGAAAAAAAAAAAAAAAGAAGTTGTCCAGGGGGCTGGCCCCATGGCCAAGTGGTTGAGTTTGAGCACTCCGCTTGGGCAGCCCAGGGTTTCACCAGATCAGATCCTGGGCACTGACCTAGTGCCACTCATCAAGCCATGCTGAGGCAGTGACCCAATAGCAGAGCCAGAAGGACCCAAAACTAGAATATACAACTATGTGCTGGGAGGCTTTGGGGAGAAGAAAAAACAAGAAAAAGAAAATTGGCAACAGATGTTAGCTCAGGTGCCAATCTTAAAAAAAAAAAAAAGAAGTCCAAGAGAGACTCCTCTCCACTTCCACCATGTGAGGACACAGTAAAAAGATAGCTGTCTGTGGACACTGAACCTTCCAAAGCGCTGATCTTGGACCTTCCGGCCTTCAGAACTGTGAGGAATAAACTTCTGATTTTTATAAGCCAAAAAAAAAAAAAAAAAAACAGTAATGCTGGTCTCATAAAATTAGTTGGGGAATATTCCCTCTTTAATTTTCTGGAGAAGTTGGTGTTGAATTAGTATTATTTCCTCCCTAAATGTTTGATAGAATTCACCAGTGAAGCCGCCTGAGTCTAAAGTTTTCTTTGTTTGAAGGCTTCTAATTATCAGTTAAAATTTTTAAATGGACATAGGACTATTCAGGTTATCTATTTCTATTTGCATAAGTTTTGAGAGTTTATGTCTTTCAGTGAATTTGCCCATTTTATCTAAGTTAAATTTAATGGCATAAAATTTTTCAAAATGTTCCCCTATTATCCTTTTAATGTCCACAGATTCTGTAATGATGTCCCCTGTGTTATTTTTGATATTGATAATTTGTTTTCTCTATTTTTTTTCCTGATTAGCTAGAAGTTTATTGATTTGAAAATATTTTTAAATATTTTGAGTGTCTAGTTCTGTAAATCTTCCTTTAGATAATGCTTTTAGCAGCATCTCACAAATTTTGGTAATCTTTTGCTTTCATTTTTGTTCAGTTCACAATACTTTCCAATTTTCTTTTTGATTTCTTCTTTGATCAATGGCCTAGTTAGAAGTACGTTGTTTAGTTTCCAGACATGTGGACATTTTCAATGATTTTTCTGTTTCTAATTTCTACTTTAATTCCACTGTGTTTTGAAAACATACTTTGCATGATGTGAATCCTTTTAAATGTATTGAGACTTGCTTTATGGCCCAGAATATTTTGGTAAGTGTTTCATGTGCACTTGGTAAAAGTGCATATTCTGCTATTGTTAGACGGCAGATTCTATAAATGTCAATTAGTTCAAGCTGGTCGATGGCGTTCAAATCTCCTATATCTTTACTGATTTTCTGTCTATTTGTTGCATCAGTTATAGAGAGAGGAGTATTAAGACTTTCAACTCTAATCATGGATTTGTCTATCAGTTTTTACTTCATATATTTTGAAACTCTGTTATCAAGTAGATAGACATTGAGGTTGTTATAGCCTCTCGATTGATTATCATTTATCATTATAAAATTTATCATTATGAAATTACATTTTTTTGTCCCTGGTAATAAATAGTCCTCGTTCTGAAGTCTTTGTTTCATGTTAATTTAGCTACTCCAGCTTTCTTTTGGTTAGTCTTAGCACAGTATATCTTTCCTGATTCCTTTACCTTAACCTATCTGTGTCCTTATATTTAAAGTGAGTTTTGTGTAGGCAGGAGTTGAGGGGGTTGCTTTTTTTAATCCATCTTAACAATCTCTGCCTTTTTATTGGGGTGTTTAGACCATTTATATGTAATGTGACTATTGATACAGTTAGGTTTAAGTATATCATCTTGCAGTCTGTTTTCTATTTGTTCTATATGTTCATGATTTTTATTGTCCTCTTTATTTGCTTTTTAATTAATTGATTTTTTTAACTCCATTTACTCTCCTTTATTAGCTGATAATCTATAACTTTTTGTTTGGCTATTTTAGTGGTTGCTTTTGGATGTACAGTTAACTTGTCATTAACTTATCACAAGCTACCATTAAATGATTTTATACTACTTCTTAATATAGCATAAGAACCTTACAATAATGTATTTCCATTTATCTCCTCACAGTTTTTATGCTATTTCTGTCATATATTTCACTTTTACATGTATTATAAACTCCACACTACAATGTTTTTCTCAAAATGTAATTATCTTTTAAAGAGATTTAAATAGTAAGAAAAAAATCTTATATACTTATCCATATAGCTACCGATTTCAGTGTTCTAGATTGCTTGGTATAGTTCTGTATTTCCATCTGGCATCATTTTCTCCCATCTGAAGACTTTTGACAAATCTTGTAGTGTGATTCTGCATGGCATGAATTCTTTCAGCTTTTGCATGTCTAAAGAATTCTTTACTTCCATTAGTTTTTTTTTATTGAGTTATTGATAGGTTACAATCTTGTGAAATTTCAGTTGTACATTAATGTTTGTCAGTCATGTTGTAGGTGCACCACTTCACCCTTTGTGCCCACCCCCCACCCCACCTTTCCCCTGGTATCCACTAAACTGTTCTTAGTCCATAATTTTAAATTCCTCATATGAGTGGAGTCATACACAGATTATCTTTCTCTCGCTGGCTTATTTCACTTAACATAATTCTCTCAAGGTCCATCCATGTTATTGCAAATGGAATGATTTTGTTCTGTTTTGCAGCTGAGTAGTATTCCATTGTATATATGTACCACATCTTCTTTATCCATTCGTCTGTTGCTGGACACTTAGGTTGCTTCCACGTCTTGGCTATTGTAAACAGTGCTGCAATAAACATTGAGGTGCATAGGACTTTTGGGATTGCTGACTTCAAGCTCTTTGGATAAATACCCAGTAGTGGGATGGCTGGATCGTATGGTAGTTCTATTGTTAATTTTTTGAGGAATCTCCATACTGTTTTCCATAGTGGCTGCACCAGTTTCCACTCCCACCAGCAGTGTATGAGGGTTCCTTTTTCTCCGCAACCTCTCCAACATTTGTTGCTATTAGTTTTAGATATTTTTGTCATTCTAACGGGTGTAAGGTGATATCTTAGTGTAGTTTTGATTTGCATTTCCCTGATGATCAGCGATGATGAGCATCTTTTCATGTGCCTATTGGCCATCAGTATATCTTCTTTGGAGAAATGTCTGTTCATGTCTCCTGCCTATTTTTTGATTGGGTTGTTTGATGTTTTGTTGTTGAGTTGCGAGAGTTCTTTATATATTATAGATATTAAGCCTTTGTCAGATATATGACTTGCAAATATTTTTTCCCAGTTAGTGGGTTGTTGTTTTGTTTCAATCCTGTTTTCATTTGCCTTGAAGAAGCTCTTTAATCTGATGAAGTCCCATTTGTTTATTCTTTCTATTGTTTCCCTTCTCTGAGAAGGCATGGTGTCCAAAAAGATCCTTTTAATACTGATGTCAAAGAGTGTACTGCCTACGTTTTCTTCCAGAAGCCTTATGGTTTCAGGTCTCACCTTTAGGTCTTTAATCCATTTTGAGTTTATTTTGGTGAATGGTGAAAAAGAGTGGTCAATTTTCATTCTTTTACATGTGGCTTTCCAGTTTTCCCAGCACCATTTGTTGAAAAGACTTTCTTTTCTCCATGGTATGCCCTCAGCTCCTTTGTCAAAGATAAGCTGTCCATAGATGTGTGGTTTTATTTCTGGGCTTTCAATTCTGTTCCATTGATCTGTGGACCTGTTTTGGTACCAGTACCATGCTGTTTTGATTACTGTAGCTTTGTAGTATGTTTTGAAGTCAGGGATTGTGATGCCTCCTGCTTTATTCTTTTTTCTCAGGATTGCTTTAGAAATTTGGGGTCTTTTGTTGCCCCATATGAATTTTAGGATTCTTTGTTCTAATTCTGTAAAGAATGTCATTGGGATTCTGATTGGGATGGCGTTGAATCTGTAGATTGCTTTAGGTAGAACGGACATTTTAACTATGTTTATTCTTCCAATCCATGTACATGGAATGTCTTTCCATCTCCTTATGTCGTCATCCAATTCTCTCAGAAAGGCCTTGTAATTTTCATTATATAGGTCCTTCACTTCCTTAGTTAAATTTACCCCAAGGTATTTTATTCTTTTTGTTGCGATTGTGAATGGTATTGTATTCTTGAGTTCTTTTTCTGTTGGTTCATTACTGGAGTATAGAAATGCTACTGATTTATGCAAATTGATTTTATACCCTGCAACTTTGCTGTACTTGTTGATTACTTCTAACAGTTTTCCAATGGATTCTTCGGGGTTTTCTATATATAAGATCATGTCATCTGCAAACAGCGAGAGTTTCACTTCTTCCCTCCCTATTTGGATTCCTTTTATTCCTTTTTCTTGCCTGATTGCTCTGGCCAGGACCTCTAGTACTATCTTAAATAAGAGTGGTGATAGAGGGCATCCTTGTCTCGTTCCTGTTTTCAAAGGGATGGGGTTCAGTTTTTGCCCATTGAGTATGATGTTGGCTATGGGTTTGTCGTATATGGCCTTTATTATGTTGAGGTAGTTTCTGTGCCCATTTTGTTCAGAGTTTTTATCATAAATGGCTGTTCGATCTTGTCAAATGCCTTCTCTGTACCTATTGAGATGATCATGTGGTTTTTATTCCTCAGTTTGTTGATGTGGTGTATCCCATTGATTGATTTGCGGATGTTGAACCATCCCTGTGTCCCTGGTATGAATCCCACCTGATCCTGATGTATGATTCTTTTGATGAATTGCTGAATTCTGGTTGCCAAAATTTTGTTTAGAATTTTTGCATCTATGTTCAGCAGTGATATTGGCCTGTAGTTCTCTTTTTTCGTGGTGTCCTTGTCAGGTTTTGGTATCAGCGTGATGTTGGCCTCATAGAATGTGTTAGGAAGTGTTCCATCTTCCCTAATCTTTTGGAATAGCTTGAAAAGGATAGGTATTAAATCCTCTCTGAAATTTTGGTAGAATTCCCCAGGAAAGCCATCTGGTCCTGGGGTTTTATTCTTTGGGATGTTTTTGATTGCTGTTTCAATCTCTTTCCTTGTGATTGGTCTGTTCAAATTGTCTGCCTCTTCTTGAGTGAGCTTTGGGAGATTGTAGGAGTCCAAGAATTTATGCATTTCCTCTAGGTTATCCATTCTGTTGGCATACAGTTTTTTGTAGTATTCTTTTATAATCTGTTGTATTTCTGCAGAGTCTGTTGTTATTTCTCCTCACTCATTTCTGATTTTGTTTATTTGAGCTTTCTCCCTTTTTTTCTTTGTAAGTCTGGCTAGTGGTTTGTCAATTTTATTTATCTTCTCAAAAAACCAGCTCTTTGTCTCATTGATCCTTTCTGCTGCTTTTTTTGTTTCAATAGTATTTATTTCTGCTCTGATTTTTATTATGTCTCTCCTTCTGCTGACTTTGGGCTTCATTTGTTCTTTTTTCTCTAGCTCAGTTAGCTGTGCTTTAAGGTTGCTTATTTGGGATTTTTCTTGTTTGTTAAGATGTGCCTTTATTGAGATGAATTTTCCTCTTAATACAGCTTTTGCTGTATCCCATATGAGTTGGTATGGCATGCTATCATTTTCATTTGTTTCCATTTATTTTTTTATTTCTTCTTTAATTTCCTCAATGATCCATTGCTTGTTCAGTAGTGTGTTGTTTAGTCTCCACATCTTTGTGCCTTTCTCAGCTTTTTTCTTGTAATTAATTTCTAGCCTTATAGCACTATGATCTGAGAAGATGCTTGTTATTATTTCAATTTTTTTAACTTTGTAGAGGCTTGCCTTGTTTCCCAACATATGGTCTATCCTAGAGAATGTTCCACGTGCACTTGAGAAGAATGTGTATTCAGCTCTTTCAGGGTGAAGTGATCTATATATGTCTGTTAAGTCCAATTGTTTTAGTTTTTCATTTAGCTCCACTATTTCCTTGTTGATTTTCTGTCTGGATGATCTGTCCATTGATGTGAGTGGGGTGTTGAGGTCCCCTACTATTATTGTGTTGTTTGTAACATCTTCCTTTAGGTCTGTTAATAGTTGCTTTATGAATCTTGGTGCTCCTGTGTTGGGTGCATAGATATTTATAAGCGTTATTTCTTCTTGATGAAGTGTCCCTTTGATCATTATATATTGTCCCTCTGTGTCTCTCTTTATCTGTCTTATTTTGAAATCCACTTGGTCTGATATAAGAATTGCAACACCTGCCTTTTTTTCCTTGCTATTTGCTTGAAGTATTGTCCTCCACCCCTTCACCCTGAGTCTGTGTTTGTCCTTGGGGCTGAGGTGTGTTTCCTGGAGGCAACAAATTGTTGGATCGTGTTCTTTAATCCATTTTGCCACTCTGTGTCTTTTTATTGGAGAGTTCAATCCGTTCACATTGAGAGTGATTATTGATGCATGTGGACTTAATGCTGTCAATCTGTCGCTCATTATCTTGTTTTCCTGTGTTTCTTTTCCTGTGTGCTTTAGACTACCCATTTAATACTGCAATTTCTTATGCTGGGTTTCTTAGATTTTTCCTTATCTATGATTTGTGACTCTGTTCTGTACTTTATTTTAGTGTCTACCTTGAAGTTTGTATTTAGAAGCTCGTGTATAATATAGTCTATTCTCTGGTGGTCTCTTACCTACTTGACCAATACTGATTTAGACCCTTTGCTCTTCCCCTCCTAAATAATTATTTTCATTTTTTATTCCAACTCGTCTTATTAATTTGTAGTTAGAGTGCTAAGATTGTCCTTGTTTTGGTAGTTTCCTTACCTTTACCCTAATGCTATAGTTGAATATTTGCTATCCTGTTCTGGTTCTATCCATCGGTCTCCCTAGTCTGTGGATTGTGTCCTCTTTCTCCATTTTCTCTTTTTTCAAGTATGAGAGCCTTCTTGAGGATTTCTTGTAATGGAGGGCTTTTAGTTACAAATTCCCTTAACTTTTGTTTGTCTGGAAAAGTTTTAATTTCTCCCTCATATCTGAAGGAAATTCTTGCTGGATAGAGTATTCTTGGCTGAATATTTTTATCCTTTAAAGCTTTGAATATATCACTCCATTCTCTCCTAGCTTGTAGGGTTTCTGTAGAGAAATCCGCTGACAGTCTGATAGGGGCTCCTTTATAGGTTATTCTCTTTGTTTTCTTACTTCCCTGAGTATTCTCTCCTTATCATTCCTATTTGCCAACTTTACTACTACGTGCCTTGCAGTAGGTCTTTTTACATTGACAAATCTAGGAGATCTAAAACCCTCCTCTACACACATTTCTCCGTTGATCCCTAGATTTGGGAAGTTCTCTTCAATAATTTCGTTAAGCATACTTTCTGCTCCATTTCCCTTTTCCATATTCTCAGGAATTCCTATGATCCTTATGTTCTTACTCATTGAATCCATTATCTCTCGGAGATTTTCCTCATTTTTTTAAATTCTTAGTTCTCTTTCTTCCTCCGTCTGGCGCCATTCAGCCTGTCTATCTTCGATTATGCTAATTTTCTCCTCTATGTTGTCTACATGGGCATTCAGGGAATCCGTATTCTGTTTTATCTGGTCCATTGTGTTTTTCATCTCAAGTAATTCTGTTTGATTCTTCTTTATGATTTCAATCTCTTTTGTGAAGTAACTCCAGAACTTGGCTTGTTTCTCTATCTTTCTCTCTACCTCATTGAGTTTTTTGATTATAGCTGCTCTGAATTCATTATCACTTAGTTTACCTAATTCCAAGTCCTCAGGACTTAATTCTGTGTTTTTATTGTTTTCCTTCTGGTCTGGGGCTTTTATAAATTGCTGGATGGTAGAGGAGCGGTTTTTTCTCATGGTGGTAGAATTCAGTTGCAGTTACAGCCTGTCGCCACTAGATGGGGGTCGAGAGCGGCGTGTTAGCTCTCCGCCTTGGGGCAAGATGGCTGCGCCCAGCGGCTTTGCTGTGGGGGAGGGGCTGTTACTCACACGCGCCGGTCTGGGTTCAGATCAGTTCTGTTCTCTGGTCTCCCAAGGCCCTTGATTTATGGGGTCCCCGCCGACGGAAGCTCCCCCCCCACCCCCGTCAGCGGGTCTCCACTGAATCAGCGGCAGGAGTCCTGGATGATCCCGCGCGGCCCCTCCCCCGCTCCTTCCCGACCCGCGCCGCAGGGATCGCAGACTCTAGGGGAGGGAGCGATGTTCTCTCCTACCGTTCCAGCGCCTCCGAAGGTGTAAAGCTAGGTTTATGATCTCCGCCTTCTTGGTATTGTAGGTCTCTAACGAGCTCCATTATGTTTATTCTCTGAAATTCAGTTCTTCCAATCTTTTGTTGTATTTTGGAGGGGAGAGAATCCCGGGTCAGCTCACCCCGCCATTTTGCTCCGCCTTACTTCCATTAGTTTTTGAAAGATACTTTCGCTGCCTACTGAATTCTTGGTTGACAGTTTCTTTCAGTACTTTAAAGATGTTGCTTTAGTCTTCTCTCTTGCATTGTTTCTGACTAGAAATCTGCTAACATCCTTGTCTTTGTTCCTTTTCATGTAAGGTGACTTTTTCTCTGGTTGCTTGTAAGGTTTTCTCTTTATCACTAATTTTGAGTAATTTTATTCATGTCAACATTGTAGTTTTCCTCTCTAGGTGTTCACTTGGGGTCTTTTTTGCATCTTCTATGTCTCTATACTAACTTTTTGAACATATAGATTACAGTTATAATAACTATTTTACTGTCTTTGTCTGCAAATTCTAACCTTTGTGTCCAGTTCTGGTTGGTTTTAGTTACTTGATTTTTCTCCTCATTATGGGTTAAACTTTCCTGCTTCTTTGCATACCAGGTAACTTTTTATTGGATGCCAGATATTATGCATTTTAACTTACTGGGTGTTGGATATTATTGTATTCCTATAAATATCCCTGAGTTTTGTTCTGGGATGCAGTAAGTTACTTGGAAACAGTTAAATCCTTTTGGGTCTTGCTTTAAAGATTTGTCAGCTAGAGACATAGCGGCATTTAGTCTTGGACTATTTATTCCCCACTTCTGAGGCAAGATCCTTCTGAATACTCTACACAATTCTACATGAATTATGAAGTTTTTCCAGTTCAGCTAGTGGGAGCAGACACTATTCTTGGCCCTGTGAGGGTATCTGGCAGTGTTGCCTTTTATCCTTTCAAGAGGTTCTTTCTGCGGCTTTGGATAGTGCTCTGGTCTGAGTGTTTGTGCCCCTCCTCCTAACAAATTCATATGTTGAAATCATAACTTCTAAAGGTGGTGGTAGTAGTAGATGGGACCTTTGGGAGGTGCTTAAGTCATGAGGGTAGAACTCTCACGAATGGAATCAGTGCCTTGTAAAAGAGGCTCTGCAGAGCTCCTAGCCCCTTCCATTATGTGAGGGGACAATGAGAAGTCTATGACCCAGAAGAGGGCCCTCACCTGACCGTGCTGACACCTGGATCTCAGACTTCCAGCTTCAGGACTGTGAGAAACAAATTGTTAGTGTTTATAAGCTACCCAACCTGTGGCATTTTGTTAGAGCAGCCCAAATGGACTAAGACAGGGAGTTTCCTCACGAGTGTGCTGACTAGCATTCTGCTGAATACTGAGGGGACCCTCTGCAGCTTTCTTGTCTCCAGTGCTCTGCCCTAGGGACTCCAGCTGCCTTGATCCCCTCAGACTCTCAGTCCCCTGGGCTCTGCCTGGGTCCCCCTCCCTGCACTGGCCTCTGGAAACTCTGCAGGCACTAAACTGCTGAAACCGTAGAACTCCTCGCATTCGTTTCCCAACTCTTCATGATCACTGTCCTTCATGACTTGATGTCTGGTATCTTGAAAACCATATTTCCTATATTTCATTCAGATGTTTTTATTCTTTTAGGTGAGAGAGTGAAGTTAGTCCTTCTTCTTCCATCTCTGGAAGGGCATTTTTAAATTTTGCTTTTAATTTCTACAAACATTGTGATCAGAGAATTCTATTTGTAATAGTCCTACTATGGAACTTACGTTTCCTTTGTGATATATGATAAACTTCAATGAATGTCTCATGTCAGCTTGATCAGAATGTATGTTCCTTATTAAAGGCTTCAGCATTTAATATATATTTATGAAAGTTATCATTGATGTTGGTTAGGTCTTCTCTATCCATACTTACTTTTTGTTTATTCTTGTTTTGAGAGTGGTGTGTAAAATTCTTTTATCACTATTGTTTCTATTTCTCCTGGCATTGCTGTAATTTCTATTTTATATAGAGGTGGTTTCTATTTATCTGGCACATAGATATTAATAACTGATGTATTTCATTGTTGATTGTGGCTTTTGAATTACGTTTTTGTTTTGTTTGATGATTTTTGGCCTAAACTCTGCATTGTCTAATATTAGGCTTGCTACCCAGGCTTTAGAGGTCTTTCATTTTACTATATAACTTTTCCCATCCAGTTTTATTTTTTAGCTTTTGAATCACTTTGTTTTAATTGTTTCTCCTGTATTTGGAAGAGAACGGAGTTTTGCTTTATAAGATATTTTGAAAATCTGTCTCTTTTATAGGCAAGTTAATCTCATCCACATTTATTGATATGACTAATATATTGGGTGCCAACTCCTTATGTCATTTCATATTATAATTAGTCTATGTATTATATTATATTTACTGTTTCTTTCTCTATATGCCTCCTTCACTTTTTTTAAAAAAAATTGCTTTGATATTTATAGAAATGTACAGTTTTGCTTTGGTATTTACCTTTGCACTGATATCTTTTAAGATATCCTTATTTGCCTTTTTTCTTATTTAATCTTTTACTACCTGGATTGTCAATTCTAAATGATATCATTTGATTCCTTTCTGTTCCCTCTGCAACAATGACCCTTTTCTGCTTTCTTCTTTCTGACTTCCTTCTCAGCTCAAATTTTAATTTGCATTCTTTCTACTTTGTCAGAACGTATGACATTTACAAATTATTTTCCACCCTTGTTCCTGATCCTTGTTTAAATTTTAGGTCTACACTTAAATATACTACATGCTCACTATCATTCATTTGCCAAAGTTTCTCCAGTCACCTCTTGATTGGATAGAATTCATCCTCTGTTAGTTACCCAACAAGGGCTCATGGGTACAGAATTCTCTCACTCTTTGCATATATGATTTGTTTTTCTATAGCCTTGATAATTAAATGATGACTTGGCTGCATATAAAGTCCTTGGTTCATAATTTATTTCTTCCCCTTTGGTTACTTGTAAATAATGCTCCATTTTTGCCTTGCTTTGCAGGTTGCTCTTGAATATCCTGATGCCAATATAATTTTCAAACTCTTGTAGATATTGTGCCCGGAGGCCTTGAGTATTGTTTCTTTGTCTTTAAAGTCTAATAATTATATAAGCTATGTCTCTGAGTTGATCATCTCAATTTTCCCAGGCACATCATTGTCCCTTACATAAATTTAGGTTTTCTTTTATTTCTATAAAGTGTTCTTGAATTCCATTTAAAAAATATTAGTTCTACTCTATTGTTCCCTCCAATTTTCAGGGACACCAGTGTTCTTGAACATGTGAGGAGTGGGATATAGCAGAAAAGTGGAGAACTGGCTTTAGATAGGAGCAGAGATAGTTCACTTACTATAATGGGCAAGAAAGCAGGGTGTGGACCTGGATGCGGATGGGTGGGGATGTGGAGCTGGTGTCTAAGGAAGCTCTCTTCGCATTGCTTTGGTTTTCCTGGTGGTAAGGAAGCAAGATCTAAACTAACTCTCTAATTCCCCCTCCCTGGGAAAAAGGATGAGGATGAGTACATTTGCCAAATTTAGATTGGTAGTCTGAATGTGAATCATTTACCAAAATCTGTGTACAGTGTTCTAGAAGGAGCTCAGAGGACAATCACTCGTTGGTCGTTCTACCCAGTAGAAGACCCATAGCTGCTTCCTCCTGGGATTTGTTCATGTCCAGAAGGACTGAAAACAGCCTTGATGGGGGATATGAACTGAGGGAGAGGCCAGGCACATCTCTGCCAGGAATCTGGAGGATTGTCTGTGGGAGATGGTGGAGACCTGCCCTGTGTTGCGTTAGGAGCAGCGAGAGAAAGACACAGGGACATGGGTTTTGCATGAGTATAAGAAAGAACTTTAAAGGCCTGGATCAGGCTGTTGTGTGAGTAGGGGATCCTCCCTCCCAGGTAGTATTCATTAAGTGGGTGAATATCATGATGTCAGGGATGGTGGGTAGGAGATTCCTGGGTTAGCAGGGTGATTGACAGATGGTCTCCATAGCAACTCTAAGTTGACCATTACCTTCTCTCTCTGTCCAAACCGCCTCTGTCAACAACTCTTGTCCACTCTACCTTCAGCACATATTCAAGACTCAGCCATTTCTGACTTCCTCCATCTGAATTGCCCTCGACCAACACACAGTTTTCTCTCCCCTCAATTATTTCAATAGCCTTCTAGATGACTTCTCTGCTTTCTCCTTGGCCCTTATTCCCCTACCTCACCTTATTCTGGAAATAAAAGATTGATTCTGTTAAATTATTAGTCTGATAATGTCACTCCTCTGTGTCAAACTCCATGTGGATTCCCACGGATTCTACAAAGTCCTAACAACCGCCTACAAGGTCACACGCGATCTGCCCCTCCCCTGCCAAGCTCTGACTTCATATTGCACTGCACTCCTCTTTGCCCTGCGCTCCCTGATCACACGGGCCTCAGGGCTGTGCCCCAGACCTGCCAGTCCTGCTCCATCAGCCCTCAAAGGGCCTCAGCAATTTCTTCTTCCTGGAATGCTTCTGCCTCAGATATGTAGAGAGCCCACTTTCTTCTACTTTATTCTCAGATCTCATTATGTATTCAAAGAGGCTCTGCTTGCCCACTCTTCATAAAAAAGCACTCCCATTCTTTTACCTTCTTTTCTTTTTCACAATGGTACTTGTTGCCTACATATTATGTATTTAATTTTTGTTTATGTTCTGACTGCCTTGTCTGACAGTGGCTTTGTCTGATTTTTCGTTGCTGAATTCTCAGTGTCTAGAAGGGCCTAGCACAGAAGGAATGCTCAAGAAATATTTGTTACATAAATGAATACGTGAATATGTGTGATTGTGTCTTCACAGGGAAACAAGACAATGTGACAATCAGTCAGGGCTTGTCTCCTTCCTCCTGAAGGGAGCAGAAGGACCAAAGGTTTTGTATGTTGTTAGGGCTTTAAACTTATTGTGTTCCAGTTCCAGGTAAGATGCAGTAAACACACGGCAGCCTCCCTCCCCACTGACAATAAAACCTGGACACAGTGCGTGGGGCAGCTCTTGGAAGTCTCTGAACAGTAAGTAGCAGCAAGTGGATGGGGAGTGAGGGAACCAGGAGTCCAAGTGCCACCAAACTGGTGGTGAATCGAGCATATAGTTTCCTTGGGTCTCCCCTGAGTGGAACTCAGCACAGCCTGAAGCCTGGAAGTGAGCACCTGGTGTAGACAGAGGAAGATGCAGGAGAAATCCTCAGGGCCTGGTTGGAGCAGTGAAATAGGGGACTCCTCCAATTCAGAGCATGGGGAGTATCCCCTGATTTTTCCTCTTGCTTTTCTCCACTTGTGTCTCAGCCATCAGGGAGTTGCAGAAAATGTGGCTGTGCATGTGCAAAGGCGGGGGCTGGGCCTCTGAGAAGGGAAGCCTGTATTCTGGCCTGAGGTGTTCTTTCTTTCCGCTTCCGGGGCCATAACCCACCATTGGGCACCTCAGGGCTCCTGGTACCTGTCGTTTGTACCTATCACTTTTTAATCTGAATTGGTGGGTGTGGGGCTGCACAAGCTCATGAGGACAGAGCAGCTGTCACATCTGGGACAAGTCAAGAAGCCTGGCTCCAGAGCCCCCCTATAAATATCCTGTGGCTGGACCCTGCCCAACTTTACACCGAGGCCCTGGCCTCCTCAAATGAGGAGCTGAGCCCAGCCCCTTGACAAAGTGCAGAGGAGGGAGACAGAGAACCCTTGACCTTGTAAAAGCTGTCATGGTCTGTGGGTCAGCCGTGACTCCCTGGGAAAGGGGAGTGGAATAAAGCCGGAGCTCAGGGGGAGGGGAGCAAAGGAGGAGCCCCAAGATCTGGCCTTCCAGAATGTTCCAAGGGCACTGGATGGGCTAAGCCATGGCACCTGTGAGGAAAGACAGGAGTCCAGGAGGTGGGGCCCCTGCACTTGACTGTTCTGAGGCTCCATGAAGAGGAAGGTTCTTGGCACTGCAGAAAGGGCTTTATGATTGGGAAGGGAGAAGTGGTGTTTCCTGACACAGCTCCTGCTAAGTACTTCATATGTGCTATGCCAATTAATCCCCACTAAGCCCATGACGTGGGGTAGGACGCCCATTTTCTGGATGAGCAAGCCGAGGCACAGAGAAATTAAACAAACCCCTGTGTTGAAGGTCACAGTCCTTGTAAGTGACAGGGCTGAGTAAGCCTTCAATAAACACGTTTGCCTGCATTGGAACTGATATGAAACCCAGAAAATTCCTTAATTCCTGAAGTCCTGAATCCTAACACATGAGCCATGAACTGTGGCAGGCAGAGAAGCCAGCAGCAGTGTGAGGGAGATGTCACAATCAAAACAACTGACGTTTAGTGACTTGCTGAATGCAACATGCTCTGTCCCCTGTCATGGGAACTGGGAGGACATAGGCCCATGCCCCTGAGGTCTTCCCAGGGCTCCCTGAGGAACTGTCTCTGACCGACAAAGGCATGTGTGTTCTTCACACATCTCACCTGGTCCCTTTGTCTCTGAGGAGCATACTGCCAGGCAAGGGTGGATTGGCCAGAGGCCCGCCCTGTCCGAGGTGGCTCTCACAGCTGGGGGGATTCATGGCCCTTCAAGACTCCCCGACCTGCGTGTCTTCTCACTTATCAGAGAGAGCGACTCAGGCCTTCAGAGGGGAAGAGGTTTGCTTGAGTCTGAGGAGGAATTAGTTAAGACGGACTGCTGTTTCTGAGGAAGAGGCACTGAGGAACACACTGCAGCTTTGCAGTTGGGGGCTGGTGGGGGAGCCACAGAGTGGGCCAAGGGCGCTGGGCCGGGAGAGCAGGAGGCTCCTTCAGCACCCAAATTGGGGGGCTGCCCATCTCTTCGTGAGCGAGGGGTGTGGGGCTTTGTTTTGTGGCCTCAGTTGTTTAATTTGTAAAATGGCAATGGAGAAAAATGTAGCTCAGGGGGCTGTGTATTTATAAACTGAGAAGTACTGGGTAATTAAACACATAGCACATAGAACTCGAGCAATGGAAGTGTGAATGGTCTCCATTATAGTAATTATAGGTACCATTGTGATCAGCACATGTATTATTCATGATAATATTGCATAGACTGGGTCCTAGGAGCATTGGGCTGGCATAGTCAGTTTGGTGGAGGCCATCCAGTCTGGTCACCCCTATCTGATATTAGAATTCTCTGGTCAGTATTTCTGACAAGGAATACTGATGCTATCCTGAGTAGCATGGGCATGTTGAACTTGCCCATTCATCACTTGCCCTGGAGAAGTCATCCAGGGACTGGAAGAGGGGGTCCCTCTGCCCACCCACCTCCAGGCAGCCCCAGCCGACCAGATCCATCTTGTCCTGGATCCCCGAGCACAGGCAGATTCGGCATCCAGGATGGGCAGTGGTCACCATCTGAATAGGAAAATGGGCTCTGGGTGAAGCTTGGACTGGAGAACTTCCCGCAGTGCCTGCTGTCCTCTCAGCACCGAGGGGAGGAAAGAAAGGCAGGCGGGCACAGGGCCATGGGGGTGGCGGCCCAAATCCCTGGGCCCACAAGGAAACAAGCCCTATGGTCCCAGTATCTCTTAGATGGCCCCAAAGAGCTCCTAATATCACTCCAGAGACGCACGTCACAGCGTGGATCCTGATTCCCTGGGACTCACATTCCCTGCCCCTCCCCAAATGAGGGCAGCACTGTCCACATTCATCTGCTACCTGGGAGGCATCCTTTCACACAGTTGTTCTTAGCACAGTCACCAAGCAGCCACACCAGGGAACAACACTGCCCCACCTGCCCCCGCCTTGCCCAAGTCCTGGACGGATGGAGAGCCCCTCCCTTCCTGCTAACAGAACCCCCTCCACAAAATGTAATGTCACCAGGAAGGTGATCCCACCCTTCACGTGGCTATCACTCTGCTCTAGGGCCAGTGAAGCCACAGGAGACGGTCAGTGCTCGAGGGGGAGGTGGGAAGCCCCCAGGCAGCACAGACCAGGCCTTCCTTCCTTACTTCTCATCTTTCTGCTCTCCCAAACCCAGTCCACCTGCTGGAGTGGAAAGTTAAACAGACTCTTGTCTTAACTTCCTCACCCCAAGCACAACTTCAAGCACTAAGGAAGAAGACAGAAAAACTCTCTTAAGGAATCTATTCACCCAGCCTGATGCAGGCTCTGTTGGGGCCCGTGTGCTGGCCCAGCCCCTCAGCAGAGGGTGAAGCAGATGTTCTGGGATCAGCTTCAAGGCAGGCCTGGGGTGCACTGGGACACTTGGCTGGGGAGCAGGGACCTGCCCACGTGTGAAGATATGCGTGGAGGGGCGCAGCTGGCTATGGGGTAGGGAAGGGAAGAAGTGGAGCAAGGGTGATGGGAGGAGGCCCATTTCTCCTCATGCCAGGATTCCAGCTCACATCCCAGCCCCGCGTCTGAGCAATCCTGAGAACGCCACCTGAGAGAGGAGGAGCCGGGGCTGCTCTCTGCCCTTCTCATGCTCCCTTGTCGCTCAAGTTGGGGACGGGACACTCTGGGGTGATGGAGGGCCCCAGGTCCTATGAGCAGGTCCTTTTCCAGGAAACCAGAGCTCAGAGGATGCAGGTGGAAGGAGCTGGGAAGGGTCGGTGGTGGCTGCCCAGGATTGGAAGAAGTGGCTTTCCCACATTTTTCTCTGTGTGGGTGGTGAGTCTTCTGCTGGGTTCCTGCTGGACTGTCAATCACGGGCTTTGATTCCTGTGAGAGAAAAAGACTATCAGGGGACACCTGGAGGACACCTGGCAGGAAGAGACCACGGACGCAGTCTCAGTGACACGCACAGCCATCTCCCTGTCCCCAACTAGGCCATCACACAGACTGGCGCTGTCGCACAGAAACACGGGGGGAATAAGGCATTGCTATTTTGGTCATCGTTATGGAGAGGAAACTGCAGCCCAGAGAGGTTTGGGCATTTTGTCCAGGTCATCCAGAGCTGAGACGGAAGAACTTCTTACAAATGAGATCTTCTGACCCAGGTCTGGACTTCCGTCCACCGCAGCCCTTCACCAGTCACGGCCACAGGAGGGGAGGTAGGAAACGGCACCGAGAAAGCAGCCCGTGAGGAAAGTGCCCGCACACCCTGAGGAGAGACAGGCCTGGGAGAGGCACACGGCCCGCTGGGCATCCCAGAGCGGGCTGGGGGTGGCTCCGCCGGCAGCACTGGGCCTCACAGTCCCCACTCTTGCATGGCACTCAGGCCATTGTCCTCCGTGGGATGGGGGGTGGACTCCTTCCAGGAGGAGAGGGGAGACACACGAGGGTGAGGCCCAGGAAGGGTGAGGGGGCTCGAGAGGGGCTTCAGGAGGCTTCTGCCACTGCCCACTCCCTGCCTGGGGGACACCTAAGGGGGGACTCCCTAGGTCTCCTTAGGAGCCTAAGTGGAGAGGCTCCTGACCAGCCCCCCATCCTGGGGGAGCCACTGGGGATACGGGGAGGGTACCCCTGTTCCAATAGCCATTGGTCTGCTGAATCCTGGCCCATGAGGGCAGCTGGTGCCAGCGTGTGGGGGTGGCTGGGGGTGTGGCAGGGGTTCCACTGGAGGCTGCTGTGGAGAAGGCAGCCTTGAGTGATTCAAGCAGGTAGGAGGCAATAACAACAAATTTTGGCCATACTACTTGCCATAGGAAATGCCAGCTGATGTTGTCTGAATAGAGTCAGGAGAAGAGAGAAAGGACAGATGGAATGTTCTCGTACCTTCTTTGTTGTTTTGGTTGATCCACTGTGCTGAGCGCTTTACTGTCGTTTCTCATTTCATCCTCACAGCCACTCTGAGGAGGGTGCTGTTGTCCCATTTCACAGAAGAGATCCCTGGGCAGGTGGGGCGGGGACAGGATGATTAGGGATGACACTCTGATAAGGAGAATCTCAGGCCACAAGAGTGGGCCCCTTCCAGACCGTCCCTCGGCCCAGCTTCCCACTTCCAGCCAAGGCCTCATGGCTTCCCGAGAGCCCAAGGGAATATCACCCAGGGGTAGGGACACCGGGGGCTCCAGAGGCTAGACTGACCAGGAGGACGAGCGCGTGGAGCGTGGTGGCCCCTCAGCAGGGAGGAGCTCAGAGGCGCGCACCTGGGCTTGCTGTATGGCAGTCTGGGCTGCGCATGCCCTCTGCTGCGGAGCGTTCTGCCCAGCCCTACCCACCATTCGTAGCTCTGGGGGTCTTTCACGCAGAAGCACAGGCTTTGAGGATCTGCCAGGCCAGAGAGGCCTCATCCTGCCCCGCTCCACTAGTGGCACTTCTAGAAGATGCTCCCGGCTACAGCTCAGGCCTCCCCTCTAGGAAGACATTGTATTTAATTTCTTGGTCTTTAACCTGGTCGGGGGTTAGGTATTCTGCTCCTCCTTCTATGTGAATCCCCACTCCTCACTCACTCCACACACACACATCCCCACACCGCCCCGCCGCCCCCCCCCCCCCACACGAGGGCTCAGAGCAGCATTGAATTGATAAGGCCCGTGTGCCACAGAACAAGGGTCACATCTGCTAGCGTTGGCTATACTCGGCTACCACAGGCCACGCGTGGGGCGTGATCCTGCATTTCCCAAACACCTGTGCCCAGAACAGCATGCCCAGCTCGGTAAGCCATGGCTCAGAACATGCATAAGCGTAGGTCCCTGCTGCCCGTCTTCCTCCAGGTCCTTGTCAGGCCCAAGATGGCATCCCCTTGCCCCTGATCGGTGCTGAGCTGGGGGTGGAAGGCAGGGGCTAGGGAGCCCCTCTACCCTATCTGATCCCAGACCCACCTCCTCAGTGCCCCATGCCTGGCCTGGCTATATTTAGCAAGCTCAATTCAGTAACTAGAGCCGCTGGGCCACCCCAGCCCCCTCCCCTTCTGAGGACCCTGCAGGGGCCGGTTTCTCACATGTTTTAATCAAGTCTTCCACTTCTCCAGGCAACAGACACAAAAGGCCTGGACCAGGTGGTGGAGTTGCTCTGGCTCCTACACAGAGATTCTATTTTCTGTTCTGCCTTCTTTCAGGCCGGGTAATTAAGGATCTGTCCTCAGAAGCGTTCTGTTTCTTAGCATCAGCTGTGAGAAAGTCCGTTTACGTTAAGCTGGTCTCACCACTTCTGTGTGTGTTGCACTGCAGAGTCCTGTATCACAGACACGGCCTCTGTGCTGGGTGTGAATGCATGAGCGTGCACACTGCAGTTACACGGACAGTGTGCATGCCTGTATTAGTTTGTGAACACGGTGCTCACTGGTCAGTGAGTCTGCCTCGAGGGCCCACTCTGTGCCAGGCTGACATGGTCCAGGCGAGGGCACGCCATGACAAAGCAGAGGCGCAAGCTTGCTGTGCCCGTGGAGTTTACATTTTAGTAGCAGAAACAGTAAACCGTGAAGTACAATCATTTCAGGCAGTGAGATGCTGAAGGAAATACAGATCGATGCATGGAGAATGAAGGGCGAGCGACTTTCCAGAGGGTCACAGGCAAGGCCTCCCCGAGGAGGCAGGAAGGTCCGGAGGCCAAGCATTCCAGGCAGAGGGAACAGCAAAGACAAAAGGCCTCTGAGGGAGTGAGCATGGTGTGTTGGGAGCTGGAGATCAGGAGCAGGGCTGGGTGTGGACGGGGAGTGGTAGGAGCTTAGGTCAGAGATATCAGCAGGGGCTGGTCCTGAGGATTCAAGGAGTCAGACCTTGGCCTCTGCGGTCACATTTCCTGGGCCTAATTCCCAACTGTGCCACTTACTAGCTGTGTGACCTTGAGTAAGGTACTTAACCTCTCTGGGTCTCTTGGGGGGTAATGACAGTACCTCCTTTAGAGAGCCTTGGGTTAACCAAACGAGTTAACATATGCAAAGGACTCAGAACACTGCCTGGTACATAGTAGGTGGTATATGTGTCAGCTGTTCTTTTCAATAGGTGTTTGCTATTATGATCAGCCTTATTGTCACTACAACAAAGGAGCTTAGATTTTAAGAGGTGTGCATTTGTCTGCTGGGACGAGTTCTGGACTGGCAATTAGGAGAGCCCTGAGTCTTACTCCTTGTTCTGTCTTCAAGTCCCTTGTTCTGTCCAGTCCCTCTGAGGAGGAGCAGGATAGCCCGGTGGGGCCCCAGCTAAGTAGCTGACCCAGGAGTTGGCTCTGGAGGGTAAGGTCTTAATACGAAGATAATGTGTCACCAAGGGAGTGAGCTCAAGTCTCATCCAAGAGAGTGTCATAGACCAGCTAAAGCTCAAAAGACATGTCTGTCCCCTGGAGCAGGGAAGGAGGCAGGGTGAAGAAGTGAGAGGGAGGCAGGCAGGGGCCGGAGGAGGCTGGACAGCAAGGCTGGCTTCCCAGAAGCCTCTTCACTGGTTTTGGCCTCCCTGTGCACTATGGGATGGCTGGATAACAGCAAAGGCTCGAGGTCATCTGGGCATGGGCCTGGGGACCGGCCACTGCCTCGTTTTCATCTATCAAATGAGGGAGTTGGTTGAGGGGATGAATAAGCTCCTTTCTAGATATTCCCCTCAAAACATCTATGGGCCTGAACCACTGGGGGCTCGGGGTGTAAGGAGAGATGGGGGGCCTCTTTGAGAATAAGGAGCCCTGGGTCTGTGGCTGTCTGGGGATGGAGTGTTGCTTTCCTCTTAGCCAGCTGGAGGCAGAGAAGGAATGGTGTTTGCAGTCCTGGCTCGGGGCTGGCCCTGTGACCAGGCCTCATAGGTGTGTAGCCAGCCCGGAGGAGGACTTCCATCAGAAATGCCCACCCCTCTCCTCACCTAGACGAGGAGAGTCACTGACAAGGTCCACATATTTACAAACTCACATCCACACCCGTACAACGCATGGGCCTCTGAGAATTTATAGATCACTCAAATTTTTGTAAATCAAATTCTGTTCCGTGCACTTGGTTGCTTACTGTTTAGAGAAGCTCTGGTGCAAAGCCTTCTGTGACGCACATCTCTCTCCCCCTGGAAACGTCAAGGTTCGTGTCTAGGCTTTCAAAGTACACGAGCTCCTGTCGGTTCAAGTGTGTGTGTGTGTGTGTGTGTGAGTGTGTGCATTTGCATTCGCTCTAGCACATGAAAGGATCCATGAATAAAAATGTTTTCTTTCTCTCCCAGGCTTTGTTGTGGTATGTTGCTGGAAAAAAGACACACTGTTCAAGCAAAGGGCAGACCCTGAGCAACTCAGATCTCTATCCGAGCGAGCTGCCCGTCCTTCCTGGCGTCTGACTGCTGCTCCCCACGGGGGCCACTTCAGGGCGAAGCATAGAGGAAGCTTAATAATCTGGGAAAAATGGAAGATCTGCCTGCTGCCTGGAAGGGAGTGGGGAAGGGAGGCAGCCGTGGGAGAGCAGAAGGGGGTGATGGTGATGGGCATTCTCCTGGAACTCATTCATGAGCTTGCATTCTAGAATGAATTATTCATCCGAGGACATCCAGGGGACCATGTTGTTTGCTTTCTGCTTGTCTGCAGGAAGGGGATGGTGGCCCTAAGCGTTGTGCGTTCCCGTGCTCGGAAGAGTGGCTTGACCCCCCCCTGGTGAATGTGTGGCACCTCCCGGGCCTTGCCTCTGGGCTCACCGCCCCGCACCTCCGAACTCTGCGTGGGGAAGGGTCCCTTCCCTCCCCAGCCTCCTTCCACAAGCTGGCGCAGGGGCCAGCGAGGAGCCTCTGGAAAGCTCTCCTTCATCATTTATTAACAGTCCCTGCCCTCGTCCCTGAAATAATCAGGGTCCGGATAGTTTCACATCATGCAGTTAATTGCCGTCTGCACTGCTTAACAAGTCAGGGCACTGGTGGTGATCTGGAGGCCCATGGAGGATGGTGGATGGGAAGTGAGTCAAGGTGTTGGCTGCCACAGCCTGGGGGCGGGGTGGGGGGAGGGAGCCCTCAGTGGGATGTGAGAGGTGGCAGGGCTCACGTTCACAGGAAAGGTGTTAGGAACCTACTTCTCCTCCGGGAGAAGGAGAGGGAGATGAGATCCTGGCAGAAAGGCAGGCTCTCACCACGACAGACACGCCCAGGATGCCCCAGGAACTGCCCGGAGAGCATGCAGATTGGGGGTCAGAAGCCCGATCCTCCCCTTCTGGTTCCCTAGAAGAGAGTCTGAGCTAGGGACTCCTCTGTGTGAGTGGCTTGTTGGAGGAGTGCTCTCAGGAAAAGCTGTGAGGGAGTGAGGGGGCAGGAGAAGAATCTAGGCCACGCTGCCACCGCAGGTGAGGTCCAGCCTCGGCCTGATCCCACGGGGAGCTCTGGAGCGTGACTGGCTCTGCGGAGCTTGTCCCACCTTAAGACAAGGGGGTTGGCTTTGCATCCCTGCACCAGCATCACTAGCCAGGGGCCATTCCTAGGGGAGGGGGCGTGTGACAGAGGGCTTAACCTCCTGGGCATCTGCCAGGGAGGGGGCTCCTGTGGGCTAAGGACATTCTGCTGGAGAAGGTACAGGTGTGAGCCATTGACAGCCAACACTACAGCAGCTGGGGGTGGGTGCCCGGCTGGTGCAGGAGATCGGGGTGGGGCTCCAGGGGCTCCCGGTACCTTCTTCCAGGGGAGAGACAACAGACACCCGGCTGCTCCAAGGGGGCCGGTTCCTCCCACGTGGAAGGGATTCAGCAGCCTTCTGCTGCTGTGCTGTAGTGCAGAGGGTGCTATGGGCACCTTTAGCCGGCTGTGCTGCATACACACCGGCTACTGTCACTGCACTGACCCCCTGCTGTTCAGTGAGGAAGTGCTGGAGTTAACGCTTGTGGCTGGAGGGCACAGACCCACTCTTGGCTGGATTTATAAGGCTTCTCTCACCCCGTCCTGGGCCTGGGCTCCCTGCATTAGACAAAGCGTTATCCTCAGGGATAACTGACAAGGAAAATGGTGCAGGGTTAATTTTCGGCTCTCAGTCGTGAATTTGGGTGTGAGGACCCATTCCTGGCCGTCTTAGACCAGAGCTGGAGACAAGGCTGAGGGCCAGCAGATGGGCTCGGGGTTCCACGGAGGGGACCCCAGGGGGCCTCTTTCTATCCTCATCCGTTTTGGGGTGAGTGGACTTGGAGGCTCGAAGGGCTGAGTTCTAGGCTGGTGACAACCCTCCGTCACCCAGAGAGGACAGTGAGTGCAAAGGGAGCCCCCCCTCCCTACCCACATGAACCGCCCCCCTTCCCCACCGCTTGCCCCAGATCACAGGCAAAAGGGGGACCCCGCCAAAGGTGGCTCCTGTGGGATGAATGATGTTTCCTGTGTCCAGGGTGTACCCCAGAAGAAGCGGTGATCCTGGGGGAGACAGTGGAGGGGGCTGGAGGACAGCCCTCCACTGTGACAGGTGCTGGGGAGACAGGTAGCTCCGGGAGCCCAGCCAGGCCTGAGGGGGGCGGAGGGCAGGGCCTGGGAGGAGAAGGGAGAGGAGGGAATGGGAGGGGAGGGAAGGCGCTGTCAGCAGAGCCCTCTGAGGAGCCTGGGGCTGAGTGTGGCCTGGGGACAGTGCGTGTTAACAGCGCCAGGGGCAGAAAGGCTGACCCGCTGTCTGTCAGGCTGTCAAGGGAGAGAAAAGAATGACACTCCGGTGCTCCGTTCTGCCTCCAGAGACAGCTGCGGTGGGTACTTCAGCAAGACCGTCGCCTCCCCTCCCCCACGATGCGCCCTTGTCCCTGGGGCATTGGGCCTTGGTGCCCCGACGGGATGTCATCCACCTTGCCCTTTCCTGGGAGAGAACCCCTAGGACACCTGCCCCCAGCCCCACCTGGCCTCCTGGGTGCGCCCCAACTCTCGGGCAGTGGGGAGGCACGCTGGCCTGGGCCTCCATTGGACAGAAAAATCCAGAAAATGACTGGGCTTGGGAAGAATGCATTTGGTTGTCCTTGGTGGGCACGTGGAATTATTTCTGGGGAAACAACTAGGTTCCGCCTTGCAGTGTATGTGTGTGTGTCTGTTGGGGGCCAGGTCACACTGTCCCCGACCCAGGAATGCAGACACCTCAGCAAGCACAGGTCTGACCAGGGGAAACTTTGGCCTGGCTGCTGTTCAGCCGGCACGAGGCTGGGCTCTGCACACCTGGGGGGTAGGAGAGGTGGCTAGGCATTGAGAGACTAGATTTCCTCAGAGGAATCGTGTTGGGGGTCAGGCCTGGGGGACTAGAGAAGGGAGGCAGTGACAAGTCCATCAAAGCGGTCAGGGAAGGCTGCCTGGAGGAGGTGACGCTTGAAAGCAGCACAGCATTTGATTTGTGAGGAAGAAGAGGCAAGAGAGAGTGCACAGGGAGAGCAACTGTGCCAGTTCAGAGTGGAGGCAGGAAGGAGAGAGGGAGGGCTGGCTGGAAGAAAATCTTACCAGAATAATAATCAGCAGCAGCAACAGAGCTAATACAAATTGAATACCTACTATGTGCTAGGGACCATTCTTAGAGCTTTACATATGAATTTATTTAATCCTCACAACAGCCCCATGAGCAAGTGCTATTATTACTTCCCATTTTAGGGAGGAAGAATGTGAGGCCCAGAGAGGTTAGGTAATGGACCCAAGGTCACTCAGCCAGTGAGTGGCAGAATCAGGATTTGAACCCAAGAAGCCTGGCTTTGGGGCCTCTACTCCTAACCCGTAAACCTTTCTATACCACCTGGCACACACTGAGTGCTTCTCATGTGCTGGGCACCATTCTGAGCCCTTTTTCATGGTGTCCTCATTGTTCACCCCATTGTACAGATGAGAAGACAGAGACACAGAAAGGTCATGCAAGGTCAACACAGAGCAGTGGAGCCCCCACCAGACCCCAGGCAGTGTGTGAGTCCTAGGTGACCAGACCACACCGCCACGTGCAGTGGGTGGAGAGAAGGTGTGGGTGAAGGCCTTGAACCCGGGCGTGTGGACGTGCCCCTCAGGCCCTGGGCACTCTGGTGCAGTTTGATGGCCGAGAGGGAGCAGAGACGTGGCTAAGATGCACACAGCTGGGGCGTGTGCCCAGGGGCTGCTCCTCACCAGTGGGTGGAAGATGCAGCCCAGCGACAAGCTTGTTATGGGCCTGGGAAGCCCTTTCTGGAAATCCTGCTCACCCAGGGGCTGGGGTGAGTTTTCTGGCTGGGGCCAAGGGGCTCCCTCTCCCCTGTCCCCTAACTCGAGCCCCACTCCCCGGGAGGCTTCCAAGGCGGGGGCAGGGGGCAGGGCCTGCCTCCTCCCTGGCTCCTGTGGCCTAGTTTCCAGAGCGCCTGACTGGGGCCTGGCAGGCAGGTTATAAATATCCCCGAGTGACAGCAGCGAGGCCTTCACTCTGACACCAATGCGGATTAAGCTGGATGTGCAGCCTCAAGGTCATTGGCATGGCTGCAGCATCCACTGCTCTGGGAGGGCCGAGTTGAGGGGACCACCAAGGAGGCAACAGCAGGAAAGCCAGGGCCTGAGCCCCCAGTCCTGCCCGGCTCGGACTTTCCTCTCATAGTCCAGGTCTTCGCTCCCACTCTTCCCTGCTAAATCTTCCCCCACTCTCAGCTTCGTCTGCCCTCCCCAAGCCTGCTCTCTTTTCTCAGCCCACTCTGGGCCCAAAGGCCCTCAAGCCACAAGGCCTTGGTGGGGGTAGGGTTTGTCAGGTGGGAGGATGAGTTGTCAGGCGGGGGGATGGGTTGTCAGGCAGGGGGATGGGTTGTCAGGTGGGGGGATGGGTTGTCAGGTGGGGGATGGGTTGTCAGGTGGGGGATGGGTTGTCAGTGGGGGGGATGGGTTGTTAGGTGGGGGATGGGTTGTCAGGTGGGGGCAGTTCCTGGCCTGTCCAACTTCTGCCTCAGCCACACCTCCTCCTCCAGCCCCTCTCTTCTCCCACCCTTCCTGAATGGAGTTGTCTAGTGACTGAGTTGACCCAGCAAAGCTGTGCCCAGCCCCTGGGGACCTTGCATGTGTATGAGTAACCATGTCTACTCTGCGTATAAAAAAGATATTTGGAAATCTCAGAGACTCACAGCCAGGCAGGACCTAAGGGATGAATTTATGCTGCGAATGAGGCTCAGAGAGGGCACATGGTGTGTACTTGGCCAGAGCTCAGGCTTTCTGAGCTTTCTGACCCCCAACCCCGTGCTCTCCAGTGACAACCTGCCTTTGGATTTGGTGCCATGTCAAAGGAGCCCCTGTGAGGCCCAGGGACCTAGGCTGGAGTAAGAGGACTTCAGCTTAAGGCGCTGGGTGTAGGGTGGTGATGGATGGGCTGGGGCCAGTTCTTCACTCAGGTTGAGGGTGGATGGTCACAAGAGTCCACACAGCAGAGGCTGAGGTTGGGGGCAGGAGTCTGGGCACTCACCACAGTCTTGGGTGGGGCTAAAACCAGGCTGAAGTCCAAATGAGTTCTGGGGGTGCTAGACCTTGTCAGCTCTTGGCCTCTGTATCTGCCCCCTTCTATGTTCCCTCTGTATTATAGGGGCTAGAAGGATAAAATGACATTTCCCAGAATGCCGTGCTGCTGGGATTCTGGCTGCAATTTAAATTTTGCCACAAGATGCAGCCCTGTGCGATCTGGAAGGTGGCAGGAAGGCAGAGGCTGTTCCCTCAGCAGTGGTGATGGAGGGTGAGGCAGCTTCGGCCAATGTGAGGATTTGCAGGGACTGGCATCTCTGTGGTTTTGTCACCAGCCTCTTGGGTGTGGGGAAGCTGTGGCAGTATTGGTGGTCCTAGCAGTGGCAGCAACTGTCTCCTGGTCTCAGGCTCACAGCTGAGTGGATGTGACTTAAGCCAAAAGCCTAGCAGTGGTCCCTGACTTCCCTTTATCTCGTCCCTCTGCTGACTTGGTAAGTCCCTATCTTCCTTACTAGGTCCCTTTCTGGTTAAGATAGCCCAGGTGTTTCTGCTTTCCACGTGCAATGCTGATTGACACGTGGGAGGTGGCTGGGACGGGTGGATGCTGGGCTGTACGGAGGAGAGCTGAGCTTGGGTCTGATTCAGAAGCCAAGGTGGATGCTGAGCCCGGTGACTGTGACTAGGATGTGATGTGACAAAGAACTGCAAAAGCTGCAGGTGTTTGGAGAGCCGGAGTCAGAGGCTCCCTGGGTGGCCAGGAGGGACCGCCAAGTGGTCCTCAGTGACCCAGTTGATGTGGATGCTGAAGGAGAGATGGTGGAAATCCCAGCAGACCCTGTCAAAGACAACCTAGTGCCCCTGTTCAGAGACCAAGGGCTCCTCCATCCTGCAGAGAGTTGAGGGGAATGGGAAAGCAGCTCTAGGCACAGCTTACCCTGAGCGGGGCGTCGAGCTGCGTCAGGCTCCGGAGACAATTCTGGTACATCCAGCAGAGGATGGAAAGACTGATGGGCGGCCCCTTTCAAGAAGGCTGGCTGGGAAACCGCATGGACTGTCAAGAACATTTCCTGGGGAACCTTCCCAGGCTGCCTTGGGCCCCCAGGATTCATCTCCACAATCTCACTGCCTCCTGGAAGCTCAGACGAAGGTCAGCCTGGAGGGAGGAGGCGCTGCGGCAACTCAGGTGGCTCAGAGGTGAGGGCCCAGGCCCCCATCCTGGCTCACCCTCCCTACTGAGGCCTGCACCCAAGGGGACGGGGAGGCTGAGGCTATCCCCAGAGGGACCAAGTTGCTGCACACCCACATCTGAGCACCACACACTCCGCCTACAGAAGAATCAAAACAAAAGAGACTGTGGGAGGCCGAAAGGACTCCAGGTCGTGGAGCTGGCATGAGCTGTGCTGCTCCTGGCTCTTGCCTCCTGACTCATCTGCCTGGTCTGGACGCCCTGGCACGCAGCCCTCCCTCCACACCGGACACACGAACTCCCCACACAGCCCACCTGGTCCCAGTCCCCTGAGCCCCACTTCTGAGTTTGCTAACCCTTCCCCTGGGCACATTCCCTGTCTGCAAAATGGGGCTACAGTAATACCCACGCCCTGGGTTGTCGTGGGAATGAAACCTCAGGGTTAAAGGTTAAGTGCCCATGGTTTCTAGTGACCCTGAGCTGCTCTTAGTGCTACTGTTTTTTTTTTAGATTTTATCTTTCCTTTTGCTCCCCCAAAGCCCCCCAGTACAAAGTTGTGCATTCTTTTAGTTGTGGGTCCTTCTAGTTGTGGCATTTGGGACCCCGCCTCAGCATGGCCTGATGAGTGGTGCCATGTCTGTGCCCAGGATTTGAACCGGCGAAACCCTGGGCCGCTGAAGCAGAGCACGTGAACTTAACCACTCGGGCACAGGGCCGGCCCCCAGTGCTACTGTTATTAACTGAGCCGTCAGGCAGATGATTGCCCTAACTCGCCAGTATCCACAACCATCAAATTAGAGTATTTAAACATTTCCTGGCTTTCTTCCCCAGGACACCAGACCCCACACCTGAGACGGAAGGTGAAGGCCTCCTGTTCTCCTCGTGCACGGAGCCGCCATCACTGGGCATGTCCAGCTGGACCCAGGGGTTGGTGGAGGGCAGCCTTGCAGGGCATGGAAATCAGAGATGCTATGTGCTGAATGTTGCTGCCTGTTGAGTGACCCACAGACACAGCCCCACTCATCACCCCAATGTTACAGACGAGGAAACTGAGGCTCAGGGAGGTTGAAGAAGTTGCCAGAGGTCACAGTGCTAGTTAGTGGAGGAGCTGGAACTTGACCCTAGTCTGCCTAGTTTGGAACAACAGATGTAACTACTGGTGCACTGCCAAATGGAGCAGGGGACCCGCTGGGCCCCTCCTTGGGAGTCTTTGAGCCCTGTCGGCTCCCCTCCCCCTCCGCCCCCCCTTCTGCTCCTGCCCAGCCTCCTCCCCTGCAGCCTTCTGACCTGGGCCAGGCAGGCGGGAGGTCACTGGAAGCACAGCGCTCTCCTTCCCACTTTGGTCTGGCTGGACGGAAGGATGGGGCTGGGTGTTTTTCTTCCTTTCTCCCTTTCTTTAGTGTGAGCTGCTAACTGTCATGCTGCACCCGAATCATCCACTGACATTTAAGCCCCGACTCTTTCTAAATATGGAAAGGACAGGATCGGCCTCAGCTTGTGCTGGGGAGGTGGCCATGGAGGCGGCAGGCCTTCCAGGCAGCGTGAGGGGGCACTGTCCCCTGTGGGCCCACTCTTGGGCTCCCTTTGAGAGGAGCTGCTTTCTTCGCTGGTGTAGGAGACTGAGCGCCACCCTGGAATGATCTAGAGGCAGAAGGGAATGTGCTGTGCCCTCAGCCTGGAATTCCACTGCTCTAGCCAACCTTTGTCTCAGGTGGCACACTGGGGACCCAGAGCCAGGGGCTGAGTTTGCCCAACACAGTGTTTCCCAGTTTTGAATCTGACTGCTTGTGCTAATTCTCTCTGGTCCCCTCATTCCTATTGACCTACTTAAACTATAAACATTTACTTTACCTGCTCGCTGCCTTGTGAATAGTGCCATCTCCAAATTCCTTCTTATAAATGCAGGTGGCCCTGGGGCAGGTAGAACCTATGAATTCCCATGGATTACACCTGTGGGAACTCATTTTTTTGCAGCCACCCTCCAGTGACTCCAGTTGACTGGGGCTCTGGGGACTTGGGGGTGGGCCGGGGTCATTGTGAAGCCTGGGACACTGCCTTGGACCAGTGCAGGCAGCAGAAAGGAGAGCTGGGGCCTGGGTGGGGGAAGGTGGGAGGCGCTTGGCGATCTTCACCATTGTTCTAGGGTGGCCTCCAGGGGACTGTCCCAGCCACCAGTTTTTCAGGTACTCACCCTGGCCCAGGATTGTGCTGCATGCTTCAGAGTCATCATCTAAGTCAGTTTTCTGAGGTAATCCCCACCCCACAGATGGGGAACTGAGGCTTGGAGAGGAGGAGTCACTTGCCAAAGTCCTCACAGTGGACAGAGGTACAGGGGTCCTGTGCCATCCAGGTCCCCTGCATCTGTATGACATTGCTGTGGCACATTATCTGCACATGGCAGTGTCTCTTTCACTGGTTCATCAAAGGTGGAGTCATGGAATGTCCCCTCCTTGCCAGGATCTAGGCTGGATACAGTCCGGGCCCCTGACAGTTCCCAGGCCGATAGGAGAGGCAAGATGAGTAAGCAGGAACCTTCTAGCTCACAGAGGTGGGTGCTGGAATACCCCAACCAGCACCACTGCCAAGACAACCAGCAACCTTCCCTGAGGGCTCACAGTGCACCAGGCTGTCCCAGGGCCTTGCAGGTATTAACCCTCGCACAGCCCCACCAGGTCAGTACTGTCACCAGCTCCATTTTAGACAGGAGCTAACTGGGTCTCAGAGAGGTTAAGTAATTGGCCCAGCACCACACGGCTAACAAGTGCAGGGCCAGGGTTTCTTAACCATGGCATTCTCTCACAGAGGGAGGAAAGCAGTGCTACAGAAGCAGAGAAGAGGGACGACCTCACAGAGGCCCACTGGCTGCTCACAACAGGTGCACGTGCAAGACGACTTCACGGAGACGTGGAGCAGGTCAGCAGCCAAAGTCCTCAGCCAGGAGGTAGCTCGGCTGCGTTTTCAACCCAGGTGTTCTGTATCTGAGACTTTGTTCATCCCTTCACCTGCTCTGGCCAGGAAGGGCTCCTTATCGGACAGGGAGCAGGGGAGGGGAAAGGCTTCAAAAAGAGGCATCCTTAGACGTTCTCAGCTCAGAGGCAGAGGCCCCAAGAAGCTCAGTTATGAAGCGCCTCGCACCGACCCAGGGCTGTGGAAAGGGCTCCTGCTGCCTCCCCGGGTCGTTGAGATGTGCAGCTGCTCTCACGGCTGCCGCCCAATCCCCCGAGTGATGCCGGCACAGGCAGATAGCCTCCGACATCTGCACTGTCCGGTGACAGACCCAGAGGCACATGGCCTGTCCCGGTAGAGACACAGCACCAGTGGGGCCCGGGAATCCACCTGCTGCCTAGGCTCCCTTCAGCTGAAAGCTGCACAGAAAAATGGAAAGTGGGGGCACCTCGTGCTGGAGAAGTTGCCAGGTGATGTCTTGGGAAGGGTCTAGAGGAGAGACACGGGGAGTGGGCAGAGGGACACCACCCACCACCCATGGGATGCTGCAGTTGAATGATGACCGACTACCCCGTGCGAAGCAAGGGGGCTCCGTTCCCCCAGCCCGAGTTCTCTCAGGTGCTTGAAATCCCAGCATGATTATCTTCTGCTTCTGGAGAGTGCAGTGGGGAGTGTTCTTATATATATATTCTTTTCCAAGGAATTTTATTGGGATTATAATGGTTTATAACATTGTATAATTTCGGGTGTACATTATTGTTTATCAGTTCCTGAATGCACTTCATCATGCTCACCTCCAGTAGTCCAACTTTTATCCATCACCATACATATGTGCCCCTTTGTCCCTTTTGCCCACCGGCCAACCTGCTTCTCCTCTGGTAACCACTAATCTCTTCTCTTTATCCATGTATTTGTTTATCTTCCACATATGAGTAAAATGCAGTTTTTGTCTTTCTCTGTCTGGCTTATTTCACTTAACATCATACCCTCAAGGTCCATCCATGTTGTTGCAAGTGGGACGATTTTGTCTTTTTTATGGCTGAGTAGTATTCCATTGTGTGTGTGTGTGTGTGTGTGTGTGTGCGCCACATCTTCTTTATCCATTCATCTGTAGAAGGGCACTTGGGTTGCTTCCACATCTTGGCTATTGTGAATTGTGCTGCAATGAACATAGAGGAGCAAAAATCTCTTTGCATCATTGATTTCAAGTTCTTTGAATAAATACCCAGTAGTGGAATAGCTGGATCATATGGTATTTCTATTTTTAATTTTTTGAGGAATCTCCATACTGTTTTCCATAGTGGCTGCACCAGTTTGCATTCCCACCAGCAGTGTATGAGGGTTCCCTTTCTTCCACGACCTCTCCAACATTTGCTGTTTTTTGTCTTGGTGATTGTAGCCATTCTGACTAGTGTAAGGTGATATCTCATCAGAGTTTTGATTTGCATTTCCCTGATAATTAGTGATGTTGAACATCTTTTCATTTGCCTATTGGCCATCTGTTTATCTTCCTTGAAAAAATGTCTGTTCATATCTTCTGCCCATTTTTTGATCTGGTTGTTTGTTTTGTTGTTGTTGAGTTGTATGAGTTCTTTATATATTTTGGAGATCAATCCCTTGTCTGATAAATGATTTGCAAATATTTTCTCTCAGTTGATAGGTTGTCTTTTTGTTTTGTTCATAGTTTCCTTTGCTTTGCAGAAGATTTTTAGTCTGATTTGTTAGCTTTTTCTTTTGTTTCCCTTGACCGAGTAGACTTGGTATTTGAAAAGATGTTGCTAAGACCAATGTCAAAGAGTGTCCTGCCTATATTTTCTTCTAGGAATTTTATGGTTTCAGGTCTTACATTCAAATCTTTAATCCATTTAGAGTTAATCCTTGTGAATGGTGTAAGATAATGGTCTACGTTCATTCACAGAATATAGCAATACGTTAAAAGGATTGTACACCATGATCAAGTGGGATTTATTCCAGAGAAGCAGGGATGGTTCAACATCCACATATCAATCAATGTGATATACCACATTAACAAAATGAGGAATAAAAACCACATGATCATTTCAATAGATGCAGAAAAAGCATTTGACAAGATCCAACATCCATTTATGATAAAAAACTATCAATAAAATGGGTATAGAAGGAAAGTACCTCAACATAATAAAGGCCATATATGACAAGCCCCCAGCCAATATCATACTCAATGGGGAAAAACTGAAAGCCATCCCTCTGAGAACAGAAACAAGACAAGGGTGCCCTCTCTCACTCCTATTCAACATAGTAATGGAGGTATTGGCCAGAGCAATTAGGCAAGAAAAAGAAATAAAAGGTATCCAAATTGGAAAGGAAGAAGTGAAACGCTCGCCGTTTGCAGATGACATGATTCTATATATAGAAAACCCTAAAGAATCCACCAGAAAACTATCAGAAATAATCAACAACTACAGCAAAGTTGCAGGATACAAAATCAATTTAAAAAAATCAGTTGCTTTCCTATACACTAACGATGAACTAGCAGAAAGAGAAATCAAGAATACAATCTCATTGACGATTGCAACAAAAAGAATAAAATACCTAGGAATAAGCTTAACCAAAGAGGTGAAAGCCCTGTACACTGAAAACTATAATACATTATTGAAAGAAACTGAAGAAGACATAAAGAAATGGAAAGATATTCCATGTTCATGGGTCAGAAGAATAAATGTCATTAAAATGTCCATATTACCTAAAGAAATCTACACATTCAGTGCAATCCCAATCAGAACCCCAATGACATTCTTCACAGAAATAGAACACAGAATCCAAAAATTTATACGGAACAACGAAAGACCCTGAATAGCTAAAGCAATCCTGAGAAAAAAGAACAAAGCTGGAGGCATCACAATCCCTGACTTCAAAATATACTACAAAGCTACGGTAATCAAAACAGCATGGTATTGGCTCAAAAACAGACAAACAGGTCAATGGATCAGAAGTGTTTTTATCTTTTATGGCCCTGAGAAGCAGAAGTTTCCCCGTGTCCCAGAGAGCAATTTGGTGACATTTGCACAGCCACCTGGCCAGCTTCATGCCTCAGCTTGGGTTCCTTTTTAGCCAGCAGACCTGCCTGGGAAAGACCTGCCTGGGAAAGACCCGCCTGCCACTCCATCCTTTAGCCCTGCCCCAGCACGACTGGACGGCTCCCAGGCAGAAGGTGAGCTCCAGGTGCGAAGATGCCCAGGGTACATCTCCCCTGCTTCCCACAGGTGTTTGCTGTTCCTGGATTCAGCTGCCCTCATCCTCACTGGCTACCCCTGTCCTGTTTGATCACAGGGGCCCCAGCACCCCCCGTGATACCTTCCCATGCCTTCCAGGGCAGGGCAGCGGCCAGTGATGGGACCCCTCCTGTCTGTTCCCCAGGACAGCATGTTCCAGGGTGCAGGAAGCCTGTCTGACAGGCCCCGCTCACCCTCCCTGCACTCAGCCTGGGAATAAATGTGGGGGGCGGTTCAGTGAGTGATTCCTTTGCTCAGCGCTGCCGCGTCCACTCCTGTGCTTGCCTCTGGAGGACATCAGCATGCCTTCTGGCCACCCACATCTCTTCAACACCCCTCCCCTGTTTGAGAGTTTCCCACTCCATGAGTCCTAGCTTTTGGAGTGAGAAACCAGACTTTCTTCCCAGCATTCCTGATCGCCGGGACACAGGTGTGGACGTGGTCTCCGCCAATGGGCCCCCCTTAGGGGGCTTTGGCTTGAGACAAGCCCACCGGAGTTGGTGCCATGTGGGTCTGTTTCCTGATCAGAGTGGGGCAGCAGTGTCTGGCTTTGGGCACGGCAGTGGTGGAGGTTCCAGGACCCGGAAGCTGGAGTCAGCATCGGGAGCCATGATACGTGTGCCCAACCACGTGGCTGTGGGGTCTTGGTGGGAGCAGAGCCAAGCAGGGGTTGGATGTTATTCCTAACTGTATGGCCTCCCCCAGAGTCCAAGTCTGGCTCCTCCAAAGATTTAATATATTCTTTCTCTGCTTAAACTAACCAGAGTCAATTTGCAAACACCCTGCCTGATATAGCACTCCCTGGAGTAGGTCTGGGGTGTGTGTCAATAGAGTGTGTGTGTATGCGTGCCCATGTGTGTATGTGGACACATGCACGTGCACAGAGATGAATGAGATACAACTCCTGCCCTCAAGCTCATGAGCTGCTAAAAGGTGACGGTGATGATGAGGGCAGCGAACCCGTGTGTTGACGAGAGGGAAGCGCCATCGGAGCAGGAGGAAGGGGATGACGTGACCTACCAGGACTCACCGGGACTCTGCTTGGCAAACTGGAGGGCTGCCCATCGGGCAGTGAACAGGAGGAGAAATGAGCATGACAGAGACGCAGCAGCAGGATGGGCAGAAGACGGGGCATCAGGTTCAAGCCAGACACTGTCCCACCAGAAACTCCTCATCCAGCTCCTAGGTCTGGATGCCCTGACACGACAGCTGCGCTCCCCGGTGCTCAGCCAGGCCTTCTTCCTCAGCAGGGCACTGAGCAGGGAGCCAAGGGACTATGGCGGCTGCAGGGCCCAGGACCTTCAGGGAACCGGGCTGCACTCCCCTCCTGATGCTCAACTCAGTAAGGGCCGGGGCTGCTTCTGGACAGAATCCCCTGGCTGGCCTCCTCTGAAGCAGCAAATTGCCCTTAGGGCTCTCCTGGCTCTGAGCAGGGGCAGGGCAGCAGCTCCGCCTCTCTCCACCCTCTCCTCTCCGCTTGGCCCCACCCTGCTGTCTCTCTTGCTCTTCCTTTGCCTCCCTCTCTCCTGCCTAGCCTGCATTCATCCCACATCAGCCCCCCTGCCCCTTTCTTCCCCCTCTCCCTTCCCCCTCCTCCACCCCTCTTAGCCACTTCTCTGCCACCCACCTTCCTCTCCACCTTAGACCCAAACCCTCCCCTTCTTCCCTCCCTGGCCATTCTTTCCCAGCAGCTGTTGCCGGCCACACTTCTCACCCCCTTCTCCTGTGTCCGGCTCCAGGAACATGGAGCTGGACAGCACAGCAGGTTGCATTGGCATCCACTCCTCCTGGCAGGCACCATCCGCAGCCCTCAGGGGACATATCTAATGTCTCCCACGTGCTGGGGAACCAGACAATGCCGGATGGATGGACAGGACAAGGGAAGGAAGGGAGGGAGTGATGGGGACTGGGAGAGTCAACACAAGGAGATGGGGCTCTGCTCCTCCAGGACAAGGAGCAGCGAATTCCAGCTCAAGGCTGGGGGACAAGAGCAGAGATGGCCCTTGGGGGGACGACTCTCGCTCTTGGCTCAGGCTGTATCTGCCACCCTATTTCTCTTTCCGTCTCTCTGTCCTCTGCCTGTCTTTCTGTCTCTGAGTTTCTCTAACTCTGCCTCTTGGTCTCTGTGTATTTCTAGCTCTGAGCAGCGTAAAGGGGGAGTTGGAATAACTTCCCAGCATTAACCACCGCTTCTGTGTGGGAGAATGTTATCTTAATTGAGTCTCAGCTTGTTCACAGCCACTCAGCTGCCATAAATAATGGATGCCCAAATGGACTGGAAACCAGAGGACTGAGCAATGCCACACAATGCAATTGCCACCGGCTTCTGCCGTCTGCAAGGAGCCCAGCCTCCCTCTTAATAATGCATGGTCCAAGCCCACCACGCCGGACACCAGGGATTCCCACTGAGGAGCCTTGTGGCTGCGGACAAAGTGCAGCTGGGGGGCGGAAACTGGGGACTCGCCCCCATCAGGTCCTTTCAGGTGCAGGCAGTGAGGGCCTCACAGAGAGGTGCCGATGGCTCGGGCCTTCTGCGTAAACCAGCCTGCAGATGGCGGGGTCACTGAAGCACTGACCCTAACCCCGGTGCTCTCTCCAGCGTGTACCAGCAGGTGGCCTTTTGGTTTGTGGCTTTAATCCCAGGGTTTGAATCCTGTGGCCTTCTGCTCACCAGGTCCCTAATGACTGCACTGTTCTCTGGTTCTCTATGTAAAGAGCAAGCTGCTGTTCAGAGAGTCTGAAGCTATTTAACACCCTTGGGCTGTTTGCAGAGCCTCCCTCTGTTTACGGAGCCTGCCAATGATGCAGAATGAGGGCTGTTTGCAGAGCCTCCCTCTGTTTATGGAGCCTGCCAATGATGCAGAATGAGGGCTGTTTGCAGAGACTCCCTCTGTTTATGGAGCCTGCCAATGATGCAGAATGAGGGCTGTTTGCAGACTGATGCTGTTGGCTACTTCAGCTCCTGGGATGCACAGTCAACACCTTTGCTCCCGTGCAGAGCACCTCCCTTATTGCCAAATTCCACAGTGCCCCACCTCCCCTGGCTGCCCTGCCTGCCCCACGGTCTTCAGCTCTGACCCATGGACCACCCACGTCAAAAGTATCCCCCACCCACTATCCCCCTGTTTCGCGGCTGTGCTCAGAAATGTTCTCTAATAGCCGGTCCTGAAAATGAGCCTCAGAACCCGCGGTTTCTGGGGTGGGGCGTGAGGGTGCTCTGGGAGGGCCCTGTGCCGCTCAGCAGTGCCTGGGGTGATGTTCTCAATGCCCAGGGCTTGCTTCTAAAACTCTGGGCCGACACAGGGCATG
This sequence comes from Equus przewalskii, assembly GCF_037783145.1. Lineage (NCBI taxonomy): Eukaryota > Metazoa > Chordata > Mammalia > Perissodactyla > Equidae > Equus > Equus przewalskii. The sequence continues at coordinate 40,077,994 of NC_091849.1, read as the reverse complement.
CACGGATCTCAGTGTCCGCCTTATGCTAACACGTTCTCATTGGGCTGGTTTCCGATGCCTGTGGGGTGGGTGATGCGAAGCAAGCTGTGGTTGTTTAGTGCTTTTTAACTTTAATAGCTCTGGTAATGTAGCTGATGCCTGTTCAACTCCCATTGTTCCTGGTTCCCAGATGCTTCAGACAAATCATTACCGGGTTTTCTGGTTATCTCCCTGCAGCCAAGCCTGGACAAGCGCGGGTCACCAGGATATTGGAGGTCGTCAGGGAGCCAGGGGACGGCCCCTCTGTGACCAGAGTCAGAAGTGATTGCTTTTGTTCAGAGATGGCCGATTGTGCCTGACAGGATTGCCTTTCCTTAGCCTCCTCTCCGTGCCCGTGGACTCATTTTGTCATAGACAGGTTTTGAAATTGCCGCTGTGGGGATTAATGGTGCTACTAATAACAATCAGTGTTCATCCAACACTGTGCAGGTAACAGGGCATTTTCACGAACATCACTGCACTAGATGTTCATGAAACAGGCGAGGAAAACAAATTCCGGACACGTGCGGGGATTCCCCAAAAGGCAGACCTCGGGTTAGCTGGCTCCATTCTCTCTCTGTACTGGGGGAGGGGTCTTAACCTAGTTCCTAAGGGGACTTCAGCTCCCGTGGGACTTTATGTGAGTGCCCTGAAGTTACCTGCAGAACGCTGCATGGAGGGTGTGCACAGCTCCTCCTGGGGCAAGGGTCCAGAGCTGTCACCAGCTGCTCACAAGGGTGTCTTGTCTCCCACAGCCAGGCCCACGAAACCAGGGCCTCTCTGGTGCTCATTCACTTACTCAGCAAATGTTTATCCACAAGGTGCAGGCTGTATTTTGGGCACTAGGGAAACAAATGAGCAGGAGACGAGGTCCCGGCTCTCATGTAGCTTTCATTTTGGTTGAGGAAGAGACAGGTGAGTGAATTGAAATAAAATCAATGAAAAGGGAGATGTTTGTTGTGAGAAGCAATCTGAGGAAAATATATGGGATAATGGGACACAGAGTAATGGGGTGGTGGGGATGGACCCCCTTGCAAGTGACATGAAGGAGAATCTCCCTCCTTCATCAGACTGGGATCTCCTTGAGGGCAGATGCTGTCTCTCCCATCAGACTTGGGGATCTGGAAGGGAAGGCACCCTAAGGCCTCCAGCCGGGTCTAGTATGCAACACAGAGGGTAGGGATGCTCAGCCATTCTGTCATCCTAAAATATTGACAAGCCTGAAATGACCTTTAATTTGGGGGTCATTCATTCAGTTACCTAACAAAGGCCTTCCCACTACTGGCATCTCCAGCCTCAAAACCCAATCTTCCCCTCCCTTTCAAAAAGGGGTGCATCCCTTCTTGGTCCTTATAATTTCTTTCCCAGAGTCATATTCTAAGATTAAGGAGGACATAGGAGCTAAACCAGCCAGAACCCCCTCCCCTCTGCCCCCTTGGCCCAGCACCTCTTCCTCCCACCCACCGGCTCCATGTTCCAGAAAGCTCCAGCAGCCTGGCCCATGTCCCCTTCACAGCTGAGCTTGTAACCAAAATTGGCTGTTGTAACGGCAAACTAAATGATGGCCTAATACCCAGATCAATCTTCCTGTGAAATAACTCATTATTCAGGCTCCAATCGCAGGGCATGGAATTAAGACAAGAACCGTTAAAGGAGGGACTGCAGAGCAAGGTAGCATTTGAGAGGTGCAGAGGGAGGGGAGGAGGGTAGAAGGGGCTGGGCCTGCAAGGAGAGCCCCAGCCTGGGTTTTGGGGGAGGGGGTGTCAGGTCAACACCCCCCCTTCTCCTGGAGAGGAGAGGAGGTCGCCACCTTTGCAGTAAAAGATGGGCAGAGCAGCAACAGGCTATAGCGTTCCAATGGGAGTCACTTTGTTCCCATGGGCCAAGCAGAGGCCAGAACATGTGGCTCTGAGCAGACAGTGAGCCACAAAGACAAGGGCCCAGGCCATGAGTGCCAGGGAAGAGGCTTAATCTCAGAGGATGGCGTCAGACTTGTAAAGATCACTCCAAGGAGAACGATAAAAATGTCCCTTACACACTCAGGAGCGAGTGCAGGGAGAGGATGCACGCGGTGGAGAGCTCACAAGTAAGGCTGACCTTGCCGACAGCTGTGAGCAGTGAAGACAAGATGTCCTCTGGGGGCCCCGCGGCACTAAGGGTCTGCCCTTCTCCCACTGCCATCTGTTCTTATGTTGGCGGGACAGGGGCCAGCAGGTCACAAGGGGCTCCTGAAAACGAGAAATGGTGTTGTTGGAGCAACTCTTCCCTCTCGATACGATTCATTCATTCATTCACGCAAACATTCCCTGGTCTCCCACTGTGTTTCTACCCATCTGCCTCAGCGGGGGCTGCACCAAAAATAATGGCTGAGGGTTGGGAAGTGCAAGTTCTAATCCTAGCTCTGGGCAAACTGGCTGTGTGGCCGTGAGACAATGCCCTCTGTCCTCTGGGCTTTGGTCTCCTCTTCTGAAAAGTGAGGAGGCTGGAATAGAGCGGGGGTGGCAAGAGTCCCATCCAGGCCCAATGTCTGAGGGCCACACAGGATGGAGCCTTTGCAGGAGTTTGGAGCAGAACGCAGGTGAGCTCTGGCGGTGGGCGGCGAGGGAAAGGGTGGTGCGCGTGCCAGTTTGAAGGCTGGAGCAGGAAAGCGGTTGAAAGGAAGAAAGAGCAAGAGAGAGTGTGTGAAACAGAAAGAAAGAGAGAGATGGTGGAAGGAACAACAGAGAGACAGACAGACAGGCAGACACAGAGACAGGAAGAGAGCCAGGGAGGGAGGAGAGAGGATGGGAGAGAGGGGGTAGTGACTGGGATAGGATGCTCATCTGAGGAAAGAAGAAAGAATTTAGTTCTACTCAGCTCCAGTCAACAAGTCCTCCTTGGCGTATCTGCCACCTTCCAGGCACTGGTCTAAGTTCAGGGGAACAAAGACCAAGAGGACAGTTACTCCTGCCATCAAGGAACTAATGATCATACGATAACGAGAAAGGAGCAAAATGACAACATGTCAATCACGTCAGTCTCCATTTCAAGGGAATCTTAATCTGGAAGCCATGGAAAATAGCAATAGCTAACGCTTACTCTGGGTTCTTACTATCTCATCTTCACAGCACCCTCAGGAGGTATAAATTATCATCAGTTCTACAGGTGAGGAAATGAGAGGTGGAGGTCAAGCCATTTCCCCAAGGTCATGCAGTCAGCTGACCAAGGTCACGCAGTCCGCAAGTGGTGGAGCCAGGATTCGAACCACAGAGGCCTGGTCTCAGAGCCTGTGCTTAGCCAGCACCCTCCCCTCCATGGACAGACTAGGACGCTGAGTATGGAAAAATGGAGACTGCTCTCCACCAGCCCCAGGTAGGGGAAGCTGCTTACCTCCTACCAAGAGGCTTCCCCCCAAAGAGGATTGATTCTTTTCCCTGTATCTGTTTTGTACGATAACAGAAATCTGATGCTTTATAAAGAAATGCGCCTCGCAAGAGAAGAAGAAAGGCCCCGAACTTTGCCAAGGCGAGCCCTGAGTCTGACAGTCAGGGCCAGCCACGGCAGGACTGGAAAGCACGGCTCTTCTCTGACGCCTTCCGGGCTCTAAGTGGTGGTGGAGGGCCGGGTTGAGTCTGTGTCTGTGCACTAGTGATTAATTCTCTCTGAAACTCAGTCTCCCCATCTGTAAAGTGTGAAGATTGAATTATATCCACACGCTCTCCATTCTGTGTCCCAGACTCCTTTCTGCCTTCACTGTAAATCTCCTGTCCTTCATCCTTATCGGGTGTCACATCATAAATGTTGTAGCAGAAACCGGCTCAGGCAGTGGGCTTGGCAGGCAAGCAGTTCCCAGCAGGCAGATCAAGAAACGGGTGAATGGCTGTGTCTTCATCAATTAGGAATCAATTCAAGACGTATATTTGAAAGATAAAAAATAAGAGTATCTAAAACAAGATAGAAGCATAATGCTATTATAAAAGAAACTCAGAGATGAGCCAATCATGCAATCAGGGTGGATCTTCAGAGTCAGGGACCTGGGCTCCTTCTGTCTTGTGTTTCCCCTCTACTCAGCATGTGGCTTCTACCTCATGGTCCAAAATGCCTGCTAGAGCTCCAGCCTTTGCCCCCACATTCCAACAAGCAAGTAAGAGAAAAGAGATTAAGAAAGTTATGCCTTCTCCCTTTTAGGAAAGCTTTTCAGAAGTCCCACACAACACTTCCACTTAGATCTCATTGGCCAGAACCTAGTCATATGGACACACCTATCTACAAGAGAGGATGGGCAATATAGTTTTATATGTAAGCTGGGTTTCAAGCCTGGTGCTCAGAAAAGGGTTTTTGTTGCCTCAAAAGATGAGGAGAATGGGTATTTGTAGACATTTAGCAGTGTTTGCCATTTTCTCTTGACTTTAAATGTGCTGATATCCAGGACAATGGAAAGTCTCACCTGGGAGTTCTGTCACAGAAGGTGGGGCCCTGGCATAAGCATTCAGGACAGGAGTCCAAGGTTCTAGAATCGTCTAGACTGGGAGGGAGTTGAAGATGCGGTGAAAGGCATGAGGCAGAAGCTCCAAGGGTGCGACATGACAGCTGTGCCACCTGCCCAGGATGTCCAGCTTCCTGTGTCCCGGGCAGGAGCAGCCTCACCTGGGCTGTGGGGCCTGAGGCAGGCCAACCTGGCAGGAGGCTGAATTTCCCAGCCGTGGGCACAGGGAGCCAGGCGCTCATTACACCAGGCATGCGGCCTGGGAGAAAGGGAGGCTGAGCAAATGGGAAATGTCAGGTGTCTGGACCAAGGACAGAAAAGTCTAGACTCCTCTTCAGGAGCTGAAGCTGACTCCCTGGGGTCCCCACAGAAGGCAGAGCAGGGCCACACTTGTGGGATGGGGTGGGTCCTGGAAGCTGGCTAATAGCAAGCCCCGCCTGCAATGGAAATGGTACTCTGAAGAGAAGAAAGCTTGGGAGGCAAAACAAAGCTATTCTGCTGAATAAATGTTCTGCATTAAAGCAGCCAGAATCGCGATGAATTAAACATCAGGTCTGAATGAAGGGAAAATGCCGTGATTTATAATTGCTTCAGGCAGGAGGCAGCCTGCGAGAGAGGCTCAGGCTCCATCAGGGACCCGGTCTCCCCACAGAGCTGCGCAAGTACTGAGAGGAGCTGTGGGCCACCTTCAGGGTGGGGAGACTGGGATGGAGTCTTCTAGAAAAGGGGGCAGCCTGGGGAGATGAAAGGAAAGTGCTCAGGCAGCCAGGAGGCCCAGCTGCTAGTCTCTGTGTGACCTTGGCTAAGTCACTCAGCATCTCTGGCCTCCTTTTGCCATTCGTCTGGTAGGGACAATAACCCTGGCCTCATCTCGCATGGTTCTAGGGAGGAGAAAGGGAGATGATGGATGATAAAGGGTTTTGAAGATGTAACGTGCTGCTGCTGCTTCTTGGTCTCAGTAACACCGTGAAAGCAGCAACGGTGCTGGTGCTGAGCACTCGCGGCTTCTCTAAGGTGATCAGTCTTTGGGGAGGCAGAAGGCAGCGGGGGGGTGAAACAAGATGCATTGGTAAGCGCTTGGAAATGCCACTCTGGAGATGCCTGTCAGAAAGCTCTGCTTCAGATGGGCTCATCTTCCTGCAGGCAGCGTGGGGTAGTGGTTAAGACCCTGGGGCCTGGCTTGGTGTCCCAGCTCCCCTGTGTATTAGCATGTGACCTCAGGCAAGTTAGGTCACTTCTCTGCCCCTCCGTTTCTTCCTTTGTAAAAGGTATAGCACTGATACCTCATCTCAGAGGATTAAATGAGTTAATAAAAGTGAAACACTTGTGGAGTTGCCTGGCACGTAGACACTTCCTGTAATTGCCAGCTCTTATTAAGTTTTGAATACTGAGCACATCAACCAGGCATCCAGGAAGAAGCCGGGGGCTGGCTCTGTGGGCTCTGGAATACCGCCAGAGCCCGGCCACTCGCTCTTTGCACAGGAGTCCCCCCGGGATCTTGTGAAAGATGCAGATTCTGACACAGCAGGTCTGGGCTGGGGGCTGGGATTCTGCCCTCTCTAACCCGCTCCCAGGTGATGCTGGGACCGCACGTTGAGTAGCGAGAGGTGACGGGATGCTCCTGGCTGAATCCCGACGGCGCCTGCCCCCTCCAGTCCTGATGTTTGGCTATTTCAGGAGGCCGTTGGGTCAGCAGGTCTGCACTGCTGCGCTCCGCCCCCACCTCCCGCCTCAAAGGAGCTGCTACCCGGAGCTACCTTCCTGGGAGAAGGAATCATCCACACACAAGAGGGATGAGCCTTGATTTCCAACTGACAGGACTTCATCAGCTCACAGAAAACCACCCAACGGCTCCGGCAATCTGTCTTGCCGGGATATTCCTGATCTATTACAAACGACACAGAAATCCATTCCTAAAAATTCCCAGCAGCTGACGATGGTGCCAAGGCTGCTGGGAGAAAAGTGGTGAGTGGGCGGTGTAGCTGTGGGCAGCTCCCGGCTGGACGCCCTGGGTCCTGTGCAGCTGACAAGCCTGTCCCTCATGGGCTGTGTGCCTGGGGCAACTTGCCTTCCCTGAGCCTGGCTTCCTCAGTGATAAATGGGGATCATAAGAGACCCTACTTTATAGGGCAGGATGTAAGGGTATGAAAAGTTGTCCAAGATTGTTAATTGAAGAAAGCAAATTGCAGAAAAACTTAATTTCCTTTTCTCTTTGGCAGACAAAGATTCGCCCTGAGCTAACATCTGTTGCCAATCTTCCTTTCTTTTTTCTTTCCAAAGCCCCAGTGCATGGCTGTATATCCTAGTTGTAAGTCCTTCTGGTTCTTCTATGTGAGCTGCCGCCACAGCATGGCTACTGACAGACAGATGGTGTGGTTCTGCGCCCAGGAAACAAATCCAGGCCACCAAAGCCATGAGAGCGCCAAATTTTAGCCACTAGGCCATCAGGGCTGGCTCAGAAATTTCATTTTTAAAAATGTACAATATATATATTTGCAAACTTATGGGAAAGTCTAGAAGGATATATACCAAACTGTTAGTAATAGGTATCTAGCGGAGGGGGAGCTGGGATTATGAGGGACTTTTACTATCAGTCTTTTGAAGCTTAATATTTTCTTAATGTTTCTATATTGTTTGATTTTTAAAATAATGAGCATACATTACTTTTTTAATCAGAAAAACCTCCATTAAAAAAAAAAATCTGGGGCCGGCCTGGTGGCACAGCAGTTAAGTTCGCATGTTCTACTTCTCAGTGGCCCTGGGTTCACCGGTTTGGATTCCGAGTGTGGACATGGCACCGCTGGCAATAGCCACACTGTGGTAGGCGTCCCACGTATAAAGTAGAGGAAGATGGGCATGGATGTTAGCTCAGGGCCAGTCTTCCTTAGCAAAAAGAGGAGGATTGGCAGTAGTTAGCTCAGGGCTAATCTTCCTCAAAAAAAAAAAAAAAAAAACCAAAAACCAAAACAAAACAAAAATCTGCTTCAAAATGGCCAGGGCTAGCCTTATAGATCATCATGGAAAGAGAGCATCTGGCATGGTCCCTTCTCCTAGCCAGCACAAACCATAGTCCCAAAACTGTCATGCCTCTGAGCCTCTGCTCATGCTGTTCCCACTCCCTGGGATGCTCTTCCCTCCTTCACATGGCTACTTCCTGCTCACCCTTCAAGACTTGGCTCCTCCAGGAATCTTCCCTGAGCCTCCTGTGTAGTCGGGGGTCAGGGGCCCCCATGGATGTTCCCTCACCAGGTCACATTTCTCTACCTCCCTGGGCCCACGCCACTGCATAGTAATGGCCTGGTTCCTTGTTGGTTTCCCATTCAAGACTGAAAGTGGGCAGGTACAGGTCTCGTTGACCTTTTAATCCCCTGGATCTGGCACAGTGCCGGGCACATATTTTTGTCCACCTTTTAGCTTTTGTACACCTATTGATTTGAGCCGGTGGGTTATCCCGGGATTTCCTAGTTGGTTCCCTTCTGCCGAGGCGACTCTGGTGTCCAAGGAAGGGGGCAATAGGGCAGGGCAGGAGCCCGGGACGGTGGTGAGGGCCTGGTGCCCTCTAGTGGCCAGGTGCAGGAGCGGCCACAGCGTCCCGGCAGGAGAGAGCGGCTCGGGGCCGGGCGGGGAATGAACGCTCAGGAAGACCAATAAACGTCCCGTCCCTCGGAGCAAGCGAATGAGTGGGGACGGCCGATGAGCGGCTGCCCTGGCGCGCTGGGAGCGGGCCTCCCTCATGGACCGCTGGGCTGTGGCTTGGCTCAAAAGCACCAGGAACCAGGAGGCGGCCCAGAGACTGCCCCCCTCTGGAGAGAAGGGATTAGCCACGTGGAGGCGGTCAGGACGACGCTCAGGGTGGGAGGCGGGACGCAGAGATGCTAGAGCTGCGTGCCCTGGGAGAGGGACGCCGGCGTCTCCCGCTCAGACGTTGACTGGCCCTGAGAACAGAGTGGCCGTTCAGCTACGGGGACGGACCAGGTTTCCCTTACAAGGAAATCATAACTGAAAGCCTCTTGCTCCTCCCAGCCTCCTTCCAGTCCTGACGTCCTGGGATCCCTGAGGCTCCCTTCCTCCTCCGGGACCCTTCTGTAAAGCACGTTCCAGGGCTCTCGATAGAACATGTCAACCGCTCTGACCGACATGGGGCATCTCCTAGGGACACAACTGAGGAGAAAGTGCAAAACATCACTTTCCTGAAACTCCGCCCTCTCTGCAGGCCGCGTCGGGAATTCTCAAACCGGCAGGAGTCATCTGGGCCCAGCCCCCGCCTCAGACCCCTAAACTGTCGTAGGCAGATGCTAGGCAGGCTCCTTTGCTTTCTTGTCACGCGACACCAGTGACATTATCAGACATCTCTAGGACCTCATACTCCCCAGTGGTCCTCTGTGCCTGGCCCTTTGTGGGATGAGGGAGGGGCCCACCAAGGCCTCCTGAGAAGAGGGACAGCCAAGGGAAAGGCTGACTTCACGCAAAGCCTGACTACCTCCCCAGTGATCGCTCCCTTTCAACCAAGGTTCACTGCCTGCAGTCTGACTTAAATCTTTCTTGCTGCTGTATGAACCCATGCGCCCTAGCTCTGTCCCCCTTCCCCCGAACTAGAAAGGTGCTCACTAGCATCCACCTGCCTCCCTCAGCCCCATTTAACTCCCACCTCCCCTCGGCTTTTCCTACAGGTTCTATTTTTTTTTTCCCCAACTTTTCAGCATTTCTCCTATTGGCTCTGGCTGCTGTCCAGAACCTCCAAATCCTTCTTAAATGTGACAGCTAAAATAAGATGCTGGGAGAAGGCCAAGTGCAGGGGCTGACTGCACCCTGTCTTGCATGTGCTGCTTCCTCCTTCCTGGGTCCTGTCCCAGCGTGGCGAAGGCTGGTCCTTCACAGAGGAGGTTATCAGGCTCATGGCCCCCACGATCCTGGGTCCCCTTGGTTTCCTCCTCATCTCCTCCTGGATTGATGGGGTTCTAACTTCTAAAAGCCTTGCCTTGTGTTTCACCCATCCTGAATGGATCACTTTTCTCACTCATCAAGCTTCTCCTGAACTACATTCCTGCTCCCTTGGACTGAGAGTTTTCCTTCTCGAGCTCCAGTATAAGCCAAGATCTAGTTCTCAGATGATTTAACTGGTCTCGGTTTATCTATCTGTTCATTCCCTCATCCATTTAGTTAACACCTCTTTGCTGAGCTTCTCCTTTGTGTCAGCCACTGGGCTCACTGGGGGATGCTGCCAGGCCTAAGGCAGTCCCTGGCCTCCGTGGCAATCACAGTCTCAGCAAGGAACACTGCGATGGGCAAGGGCTGCCCAGAGGCCTGTGGAAGAATATTGGAGGGGGGGCTAATGTAATGGGAGAACTCCTTATAGCCTATAGCAACTGCATTTCGGTAATGCCAGGTATGTTGTTGTAAAACCTACACATGCACACACACACACACACAAACCCCTCCACATCTCACTATCTTAATGCGATAACTTTTTTTCCTTGTACATGCAAATTGCAGTGTAGGTTCTATGATTCTCCAGGGCAGCCACCCTCTCTACAGGAATCCTGGCTGCTTCTATCTTGTGGCGTCATAGCAACACATGTCAACTTCCAGTTTCCTGTGGCAGGGAAGGAGAACTTGGGGAACTCACATGCTTTTATGGGTCTTGGACTGGAAGGGACCCACATCACTCCTGCCCTCAGGCCATTGGCTGGGACTGGTCACACGGCCCCAGCTTAGCTGCAAGGGAGGCTGGGAGACACAACCTTGCCACGTACTCAGAGGAAGAGATGGGCTGGTGAACACATCAAATTGTCTCTCCTGCAGCGACTCGTGGCTGGAGCCCAGAAACAAAAGGTTGGTGAGTTCACCATCACCATGGTCAACCTTCTCTCTTCAGCCACCTGCCTCCAAAGTGGCTCTTGGTGCCCAATAAGTGGATCAAGGCCAGAAGGCCTGATCTATGCCACCCAGGGAAGGCCCATAATGGTGTTCCATCACTGGGGCAATCAGGGTAGGCCTTGGTTCAATCTTTACCTAGTGGTGGGATCTTGGTGAAGTGGCCTCACAGGCTCAGTACCAGGTGATCTGGCAATCCCATTGCGTTGGCCTCAAATCCCTGCCCTGCCCTCCCCAGCTCTGCATCTCAGGGGCTGGTCCCTGCCGGCCGCCTTCCCAGACTCCATGTCAGCCAGGTTCCATCACCCTGGCAGGGAACGCAGGGTCAGGGGAGGAGCAGTGGGGTACGGGCCCCTCTCTCCTGCCTGGAGCAGCCACAGCCCAGCTCCTGCTCTTGAGGCCACTGTGCTCCCAGCCCTCACAGGGGCCGCAGCTCCCAGGCTCTGTCAACACTCCCTCCTCTCTCTCTCTCTGGACCAGGAGCTGGCTTCTATGGTTGCTAATTTCTAAGTTCCTTCACTGCTGCATTCGGCTTTTGGCTCCGCCGACATCCGTGTAACCAGGCCCCTGCATTACATTCCCTCCGTGTATACTTGAACTGAGTTCTGTTTTCATGTTTAGATCTGGACTGACACATCATCTACTTGGCAGACTCTGGTGAGGGAGGAGGAGGGAACTGGGGGGAAGGGAGTGGGTGCTAAGTGAGGTAGAGAATATGCGAAATAGAAATCAGGCACGAATGATGGTCTCCTTCCTACCCCTGCTCTGCGGTCTCCAACACAGACATTCACTTCCCCAGGACTCTGTCCTCCGCATTGGTCCTTGGCCATCGGATGTGGAGGGAGGGGGAGAAAGATGCATTAGAAAAAGCTCTGCTGATGCCCCCCAGGTTGGTTCTGAGGCAAAGGGAAAAATAAGCAGAACTGAGTCCTCCAGGTCAGAACAGAATTTTCTGGAGCTTCCTGCAGGCAAGGCCTGTGTTGCCCCATCCATCGGAAGCGCTGCGCTAGGAAAGCTCACAGGGGACATTCGGTGTGGGCAGGGACTTGCCTGGCTATGTCACATAAATCACCCCCAGGAAGGCGACCAGATTCTCACCCATACAATGGGCCAACTCTGCCATCCATCCTGCCCAGCTCCCAGCGGCCAGGCCGTGCAGATGGCAGACAGCCCGAGTTCTCTGTATGCAGGAGCACAGCTCCGAGGCGGGGAAATAAATGCAATCAGAAACCATAAATAAACCCTCTGGCCACACATGGGTGAACAAGCAGCCCCCTGGGGAGCTGGGCTCTGCTTCCGAGGAGGTGATTAAATTCCAAACCAAGCCAGCATGTCAGCGAAAGGCAGGGCCAGGACCCGGGGCTGCAGCAGAGGGAAGAGAGGAGAAAATATCAGCAAACGGAGGGATTCCACTGTGAGCATCAGAACTTTAAAACGGTGAGGGACCTGCCTGGTGGCTCTCAACCCTGGCTGCACATTGGGACCCTCTGGGGTGCTTTTTTAAAAACTAGCAAGGCCACACCCATCCCCTCCCCCGCCCCTGAAGATGCTGACCCAGGAGGCTGGATGAGCGCTGAGCTCCTCAGATGATTCTGGAACATGCCCACCTGGGCCAGAAGCTTCAGGCACCCCTGCTGAGGAGCTCAGGGTCTGAGAACCGGGCCAAGGAGCTCCTCCACTAAAACCAAATCCTGCAGCTCATTTCCCAACACACAGAAGAAATCAAGTTAATGAATAGAATGTTCTATATTTAAAGTTTTCCCCTCCATGAATTTTTCCTCTCCTTTCGACGCCTGCTGTTGTATGTCTGCCAATAATGGGTGAGAAACTGATGTGAACAGGAAATCTCAGAAGCCATTGATCACGTCGACTTTGACGACTTTTTTTTTTTTGGTAAGCCCATGTGCATGTACTTATGTTTTTGTATTGCGTTTCTAGCACAAATTTAATTAAAGGTAGCATTTCTAGGCGATTTTAACTTTGGAGAACAAAATCAGAGAGCAGTTCCCTCAAACCTGCTTTAGAGCAACGTGGGTTAGGTGTAGATAAATAAGGCTCCATCTTGTGATGATCCTCAAGGTGTCCATAACTTAGGTGGTGCAGGCCCCCTAGAGGTCAAGACCACAAATCCGAGAATTAGGGTGAAGGTCAACCCCACTGCTAATTAGGCATGTGACCTTGGATAAGGTAATTAACCTCCCTGTGCCTCAATTTCCACACATGTGCAACAGGCGTAATAAATAGTACCCACCTCATGTGGTTGTTCTGAGGACTAAATAAGTCTGTGTATTTAAAGCGCCTTCAGCAGCACCTGGCGCTTAGTAATGCCATCAGCTAAATAAATGCATTTGAGGACTGGGGGGGTTGGGGTGGGATAGCAGAGTTGGTATATTTAAAGAAGATGCTTTAATCATAGGAATAGTTCCTTTTCTATTAGTTAAAAAAAAAATCTTTTTTAGAACAGTTTTAGGTTCACAGCAAAATTGAAAGACAGTACAGAGATTTCCCATATACCTCCTGCCCTCACACTAGCACAGCCTCCCCCATTATCAACATCCAGCACCAGAGTGGGACACGGGTTACAACTGATGAGCCTACACTGACACGTCATAATCACCTAAAGCCCATAGTTACGTTATGGTCACTCTTGGGGCTGTACATTCTGTGGGTTTGGACAAATGTCTAATGACAGGTATCCGTGATTACAATGTCATCCAGAGCATTTGCACTGCCCTAAACATCCTCTCTGCTCTGCCTCTTCATCCCTCCACCCCCAGCAATCGCTGATCTGCTTACTGTCTCCATAGTTTTGCCTTTTCCAGGATGTAATATCGTTGGAGTCAGACAGTGTGTAGCCCTCTCAGATTGTCTTCTTTCACTTAGTAATTCTGATTTAAGTCTCCTCCATGTCTTTTCATGGCTTGATAGCTCATTTCTTTTAAGCCCTGAATAAATATTCCATTGTCTGGATGTACCACAGCTTATTTATCCATTCACCTACTGAAGGACATCTTAGCAGCTTCCAAATTTTGGCAGTTATGAAAAAAGCTGCTAGAAACATCCACGTGCAGGTTTTGGTGTGGGCGTAAGTGTTCAGCTTCCTTGGGTAAATACCAAGGAGCACAACTCCTGGATCGAATGGTCAGACTATGGTTAGTTTTGTAAGAAACTGATAAATTATCTCCCAGAGGGGCTGTACCATTTTGCATTCCCACCAGCAGTGAATGAGAGTTCCTGCTGCTCCACACGCTCGCCAGCATTTAGTGTTGTCAGTGTTCTGGATTTTGACAGGCGTGTAATGGTACCTCATGGTTGTTTTAATTTGCATTTCCCTGATGACACGTGATGTGGAACATCTTTACATACGCTTATTTGCTGTTTGTGTTATCTTCTTTGATGAGGTGTCTGTTAAGGTCTTTGGCTCACTTTTTAATCAGGTTTTTTGTTTGCCTTTTTTTTTTTTGAGTTTTAAGAGTTCTTTTATATTTTGGATAACAGCCCTTTATCAGATGTGTCTTTTACAAGTATTTTCTCTCAGTCTACAGCTTGTCTTCTCATTCTCTTGATGTGATTTTTTAATCACACACTAATATATGCATCATTCTCCTTTTAAAAATCCAAACAATATAGCGATATATAGAATTAAAAAGCAACAGCCCCTCTTTAGGGGCCAGCCCCCGCAATGCCACTTTTCCCCAGAGATGTAGCCACTGCTCTCTGAGCACTGCTAAGTCTTTTCCTGCTAAGTCTTTTCCTGGGAATCCACAAGTAACTAAGACACATATCCTGTTCTCTAGGGACTGACAGTCTGAGAGGACAGACAGACTAGAAGATAAAACACAGTGAGCAGAGTGGTGTCTGGACGAAGGCCTCTAAGAGGAGGAAGCACGTGTGGATTCCCAGCGTTACCTGCGAAGAAGGTTGAAGAGTGGTTCTGGTGTCAGGTGAGCAGCTGGACCAGTGGTTCTCAAAGTGTGGTCCTCGGACCAGGAGCATCAGCATCAATATCACCCAGGAGCCTGTTAGAAAGGAAATTCTCAGGCCCATGCAGACCTGTGAGTCAGAAGCTCCGGGGCTGGGGCCCAGCCATCTGAGTTTTGACAAGCTCTCCAGGGGATGCTGATGCACCCTGAAGGTTGAGAACCACAGCCCTAGGAGAACTCATCCGTGTAAAGTCGTTCCCTGAGACTCCAGTTCTCCCGCCTGAAAACCAAGAAGGGCTGTGAACAAAATGGCAGTGGAGCTGCGTGGGGAGATGGCACCACAGACCTCGAGCTCATCCCCTGGGTCAGTGAGGGGGAAGGGAAAGGTGTGGGCTGCCCTGTGGGTGGGGTTCGGGGTGGAGAGGAATCGTTTTAGCCATATTCCCCTCCGGCCTGACCTTTTCCTGGGAGGCATGTCGCAGTCCCTTCCTTTGCTGGAGGAAAGCGCTGCTGAGCACTGCTTACCCGATCCCCCGGAGGACTCAGCAAAGTGCACACACCATCTATAATGAATGAGCCCATTTCCTGCGCGAATCAGGTGGGAGTCGGACAGATTAGCCCCGGTAATGGAGTTAAAGTCAAGCTCATTTGTTTGCAAGATTATTGGGAAGTCAGAGTCCCTCCGCTCGTGCAGTTCTGTCTGCTGGGAGTGGAGCAGGGCAGGCGGCAGGACGCTCCCTCGGTTGAGAATGTACGTTGCACGTGTGCGTGCCTTTTACGGCCTCTGTGTATATTTTCGTGTAGACATTTTTAGAAGACAGAGGAGTATGAATGCCTTAGTTCCAGAGACTGAGACCCTGACTTGGTACAGTCCTGGCTGGGACCCTTCGGCCTCTTGCTTTCCACCCCTGCCCGCCCTAGGACTCAGTCCTGGCCCTCACTCCCAGCCTGATGGGGGCGGAGGGCTCTGCTCCTTTCTAATTGTGGACTAATGGTTTCCTCTTTCCCCTTCACCTATTCCTGGATTATCATGTGTTAAGGTCACAAAAGAACCATCACCTCCCATTAAACCAACTTGGACCCTCCAAGGGTACACGTCTAAGAGAGAGCGAATGACCAGGGGATGAAAGGCAGCAGACCCTAGAGTTACCCTCCCGTGGGCTCTTCCCATAATTACTGCTGCCACCACTTGGCTGGCCTGGGGAGCACTGTGGCTCCTTTAAGGCTGCTCCCCAATCAGGCCATATTTTCTTTCATTCCTACCTAGGCTGGGACAGTTAAACACGGCTTTATTAGAAGCTCAGGGATTCAATAAGAGGAAAATAATACAGGGCCTCACATGCAACTTGCCAGTCTGGTTCACAGGGCTCTCCTCCCCTAGGAGGCCTGGTCCCTTCCCTCCCCACCTATGCCAGCCTCGTTGTGTTGGGTGCCGTCTTGGTTCCCATTGCCGAGAGCACCTGCCTGGACGACAGCCCCCGTGTGGTGGAGATCCCGGAGGAGGAGGCCCAGAGAGAGAGAGCGACGTTCCCTCTGGCTGTCTAGGACCTGCCTTCAGAGTCCTGGGTCTCTGACTGAGCACTCTGCTCTTCTAGGTAGGACTGAAAAGGAATGTAAGGACACTCTCTTTAGGGGAGATCCCATCTCATCCCCACAAAGGTGAGGTCCTAACAGGTGCCAATGCTCAGTTTTGGTCCCAACACAGTAAGCCTAAACCAATCCCAAATATAAATAGAGAACCAGGGCCATTACTCTGGAGACATGTCCATACCCCTGCTTGGTCCCTGGATGGCCAACACTGGCCTTTACCAAGCTCTTGTACCCTTCTGACATTGGCCTCAGGCCCCAGGATGCCCCTGTCCTGCCCTCCCATCTCCCTCCCCTCCGTCTTCCCCTCACGGTGGACAGGTCTTGCTCCCCATCCGGGGGCTCGCAGTCTCCTTCCAGGGCTGAGGTTAAACTTCCCATGCCTGAGCTGTGGCTGGAGAAGCCACACGGAAGATTTCCAGAAAGATGGGAAGGTGTGTAAGGATCTGTGGCACATATAGGTCTAAACCCACACAGCACACAGTCCAGGGTGGGGTGGACTTGCAAGGCCCAGTGACCAGCATCAGCCAGGCCCCCGCATCCCAAGAGGCCCAGCCTCAAGGAGGAGGCTCCATGGGCTCAGTTCCTGCTGCTCGTTCCTGAGAGAGCCCAGGTTTCAGGGGGGCACTTGCCGTGGCTCACTGGCAAAGTCACCCCACCTCTGCTTATGGCTCCCCACACCTACTATGGATAAAAAGCAAACAGCTCCGGGCCCCCCACAGGCCCCTGAGACCCTTGCCCCTACCTGGGTGTCTAGTCTCTCCACTGCCGAACCCACCCTGACACCCTGACGCCCCTGGGCTGGAGCCTCGCCACCCTCTGCCTCACGAACTCTGACCGATCCCACACAAACGTGACCTCGTCTGAGAGCCCTCCCTGAGTGACCCGGAGGAGTCCCCCACACTCTTCTGCATCCCCAGCACCCATAGTTCTGCTGTTTTCCCGAGCACGGCTCTGTCCTTTGGTAACTGTCTGTCTATGACCTTGGCTCCCACAGCAGGCTGTGGGCTCCTGGCAGGGGTCAGGGTGTTTTCCTGAACATCTTTGTCCCCCCATAGCCCACACACTGGGGGACACAGGAGACGCCAAGTGAACAAGGGACTCAAGAGGCTCAGCCTGAGCCCTGGCCAAGGAGCCTCATGGAGCTCGGGAGACCATGGATCCAGCCCCTACGGGGGCAGCCATGTTCTTCTCCCAGCGGGACCCACGGTCATCACCAGAAGGCCTTTTTTCTCCCAAAATGCTAAAGCAGAAAGTACGGGTGAAGGAAATGTGTGGAAGCTCACTAGATGACTTTCCTTATTGTCTCTGAGCCAGGCGTCCCCAGAGGGGTCAGAGCCCACCCTCTGTTCCTCCCACCCACCAGCTGGCTCCTTGGAAACAGGCGGGTCTAATTTTACAGGCAGAGGGAGGCACAGGATGGCACTCCTGCTCCGGGGCCTGGAACACGCTCGCCTCTCTGCAGCATCAGGCTCCTTCCCGGGGAGCAGGGCCTCAGAGCCCAGAGCCCAGACCGTCGTGAGGCAGGGGTGGGAGAGGGTGTTGGCTGTGCCGTCCGGGGAGGGAGGGAGGCTGCCTCACGGGGTGACCGCACCCCCATCTCCCTCAAACACATCTCTGCTCGCTGCCTACAACACTGATCAGAGGCCCATGATGACCGCTGCACTGCTGGAGGCCTGGGTGTAGACTCTGGAATTCCACTGTCTCTGAGGGATGAGAACTTGGAGTGGTTATCAGTAACGTCTTCAGGGAAAGTTACTTTAACGGGTAGTCAAAGCTGTCTTGGTCAGCTTGGGCTGCCCTAACAGAACACCAGAGACTGAGTGGCTTAAACACAGACATTTAGCCTCACAGTTGTGGAGCTGGAAGTCCGAGATGAGGGTGCTGGCACAGTTGGCTGCTGGCGAGGGCCCGCTTCCTGGCTTGCAGACGGCCTCATTCTCGCTGTGGCCTCACATGACAGAGAGAGCGCTCTGGCGTCTCTCCCTCTTCCTATAAAGACACTAATCTCATCACGGGGCCCCACCTGCATGACCTAATTACCTCCCAAAGGCCCCCCCATACAAATACATCACAGTAGGGCTTCAACATACGAATTTTGGGGAGACACAGATGTTCAGTCCATAGCATTCCACCCCTGGGCCCCTAGACCTCACGTCCTTCACACATGCAGAATACATTCCCTCCATTCCGTCAGCCCCACAATTCTTCACTCATTCCAGCATCAATGCTAAGTCTACAGTCCAGAGCCTCGTCTAGACATCATCTAAATCAGATATGGTGAGACTCGAGGTAAGATTCATCCTTGGGCAAATTTCCCCTCAGCTGTGGCCCTGAGGGTCCAGACGGGTTATGTGCTTCCAGGCATAGGACAGACATTCCCTTTCCAAAATCAAGAAACAGGAAAGAAGGAAGGGGTGACGGGTCCCAAGCAAGTCCAAATGTAGCAAGGTAAATTCCACTAGATCCTAAGTCTCGAGAATAATGCTCTTTGGTTCTGTGCTCTGCCTTCTGGAGCTACTGGGTCGGGGGTCGTGCATCTGTGGCTCTGCTGAGTGGAGGTTGTGTCCCCAAGGCTCTGGGTGGCCTTGTCCCCAAGGTTCCAGTTTGTTCCCAGCCCCACATCTCTGCGAGGTAGTCCTGGCCCCTAGGCTTCCATCAGGCGCCATCTGGCCTGTTGAAATTCAGGCAGGGGTCCTGATGGCCTCTGAAGCACTTCCCTTTCCTTGAAGAATAGTGCTCGCTCACTATCAGACAGCTGCATAGCCCCATCCTGCAGGATCATCTAACAAGTCCAACCTTCCCTTCATTTCATCTAGGTTTTCTGTCCCCTTTAGTTCAGCTGGTGGTGTCGCTGTGGTCTCATCCCACCTCTACTCCTGGCTTCTGTTGAAATGGCTGATTAAGTCCATGCGTTGCACTGTGATCTCTTTATCAAATGTTCAGTCACAACATCAGTGTTCTTTTCTCAACAAGAATTCTCATTTTTTGCAATATGGATAGGGCTGAGAATTCTCCAAATCTTCAGGTTCTGTGGCTCCTTTTTGCCTAACAATTATTCTTTTCAATTCATCTCTCTCCTTTTGCATTTTACTATAAGCACGAAGGAGGAACCAAACCACTCCTTCAATGCTTTGCTTAGAAATCTCCCTCAGCCACGTATCCACTTTCATCAGTCGCAAGTTCTGCCCTCCACACAACACCGGAGCGCGGTTCAGCCAAGTCCTCTGCCACTTTATCACAAGGATGGTGCCTTTCCTCTAGTTTCCGTTAGCATGCTGCTCATCTCCTTCTGAGGCCTCTCTGGAATCACCCTTAATGTCCATATTTCTAGCGTGCATCTTCAAACTCTTCTCGTCTCTACCCATTACCCAGTTCCAAAGTCACTTCCACATTTTTAGGTATTTGTTACAGAGCACCCCACTCTGGCTACCTAAATCTGTCTTACTCAACTTGGGCCGCCATAACAAAATATCACCGACTGGGTGGCTTAAGAACAGACATTTATTTCTCCCAAGAGGCTGGAAGTCTGAGATCAGGGTGCTAGCATGCTTGGTTCCTGGAGAGGGCCCTCTTCCTGGCTTACAGATGGCCACCTTCTTGCTGTGTCTCCTCCTCTCCTTATACAGGTACCAATCCCATCATGAGGGCCTCACCCTAATGCCCTCATATAAAGCTAATTATCTCTCAAAGGTTTCATTTCTAAAAAGGGATTCAACATATGAATTTGCTGGGTTGGGGGACACACACACAATCTAGTCCATATCAAGAATAATGCTGTGCAAGAATGAAGGAGCTAACCTAAGCCTCCTGGCCAGAAAAATAAGGCAAACCTCCTAGATTTTCATAGTGCCTCATATCCTGCAAGCAAGGATACATATATGGTCGTTCAGGTTGTCCACTGTACAACCCTGGTGGTTACCAGTCATATTAGAGACCTTGTAGATTTGAAAGCTTAGTATGACCATTTTACGAAAGATGGCTGTGATGTATCTTGTTCTAAGAAAATCAGTATATTATAATAAATTTCCAATGTATGTCAGTAAAATATCTTGAGGAAGGGTTCATTTTTTGTCATCCACACAAATGGTACTATATAAACTAGATCAGCCCTTCTACAAACTCCCCTTTTGATGTCTAACTCAAGAGAACCCTATGAGTAGGTGTTTGGGGTCCATTTTACTGGTGAGGAGGTAGAAATGGGCAGGATTAAAGCCATCCAGTGGGTAAGTAAGGAACCTGCCAGCCTGAGATGTAAGCCCGAGACAGAACCACTTTCCCACTGAGTTCTGCCTCTGGTTCCACCGCCTTCTATGAAGATGTCTCTGTTGATGGTCCTCCTTCAGGAGAAGCTGTGGAAGGACTGACCTCTCCACACCCTCCCTCTGCCCGGCATCCCCTCCTCGGCTCCCCCAGGGAGCTCCGGCTCCTCCTGGCCACACACAGCCCCCTGGCTCAGAAGGAGAGGGTGCTGAGAGCTGGCGGTTGAGCCCAGGAAAGGAGGAGGCCCCATTACAACTTCAGGGTTCGCTTTGCTGGGATTTGGGAGCTGGGGTGCAGGAGGGTGGAACTCCAGAGCGGTCCCTCGAGGGAGGTGTCACTAAGGCACCTGTGGTGAGATGCACTGAGGAGTGAACAGAAGCTTCGACCTCGAACCTGGATGGGCAATCCTCAGGTTCTCTTGAAATAATTAATAAAATAAAGAACAACCCCCATTTGAAGGGCTTGAAACTTCAGTCAATCAAAGCGGTGACTGCCTAGTTGTTGTGTTTTCAATTGAGGTAAGGTGTATACACAATAAAGCACACAGATCTTAAGCAGACAGCTTGACGCCCGCTTATCCATGGATACGCCTGTGTAACCACAGTTTCCCAGCACCCCACAGGCTTCCCGGTGCCCCTTCCCAGTCTCTACCCCACTCCAGAGGCCACCGCTCCTCTGATCCCTGTCACCCAGATTGGCTTTGCCTGTTCATGAACTTTATATAAATGGACTCAGACAGAATTTTCTCTTTTGTGTCTGGCTTCTTTCGCTCAACAAAATCTCTGTGAGAGTCATCCATGTCATTGTGTGTAACAACAGTTTGTTCATTTTCTGTGTTGGGTAGTATTCCGTGTGGGAATACGCCACAAAGTATGTATCCATTTCATTGTTGGTAGACACTGGCTTGTTTCTAGTTTGGGGCCATTAAGAATAAAGGTGCTGGAAACATTCTTGTGCATGATGCTTGATGGACTTAAGCCCTCCTATTTCTCTAGGGCCCATCCCAAGTGGTGGGATTGCTGGCGCTTAGAGAGGGTTTCACAGTGTGGTTAGATTACCTGGGGGGTGGGTCAAGAGACTTGTTTCAAGGGTCCACATCACCACTGTGTGACCCTCAGTAACCCACTTGCCCTTTCTGGGCCTCGGCATTCTTCATCTATAAAATGGAGCTGAGAAGCCATCCCTCAGGTGGTCAATATAAGACTTAGGAGAGAGAATACTTGTCAAGCACCTTGTATGGTGCCCCGCAGACTCAAGAAAATGATAGCTCCTGTCTGCTTCCCTCCCTCATTCATATTTCACTAACCTCAGCCCAGGCTCCCCTCAGGAAATCTATACCTGTGCTCATCACCCATAAGCTAGGTAAGGCCCTGCCTTTTCAAAGCTGTCGCTTGTACTGGAATGATCTGCCCTCTGGGGTGGACATGTGTGCTTCATTCCACCCAGAGCAGTCTCCCCATCTTCTGGACGTGCTCCTGTGAACCACGTGGTTCTGGTGAGAGCTGCCAATCATGGTCCCCCATTCTTGCCCCACACCCCCATCTCCAGCTGCAGTCATCAGCCTAGGGTTGATCACATGACGCAGGCCTGACCAATTGGAATCCTTCCCTAGGATTTCCCAACAAGACCTCAGAGGAGAGAGCTTTCCTCCCTTGTCACAAAGTTTCCAGATGGAGCCGAGTTCAGTGCCGGTCACTGATCAATTCCTCAACAATTCCCCACCCTCCACCTACAGCGTGGAGAAAAAAGGTCAGTGAGATTGGAGTTTACAGAGAGAAAAGCTGGGAAGCAGAAGAGAGAATGGGAGAGAGACAGAGCTGCTGACAGTCAAGGCTTTGGTTGCAAGTGTTCCTGAGGCAGCTTCTTTGCCAGGCTCCTCAGTTATTGCGTGACATGAGATAATAAATCCCCCATTCTTTTCACCTTGAGCTAGGTTTCTATCCCTTGCCCCCAGGATAGTTCTGACCAACGTGCCCTATATGAAGGGTTCACACCCAAGGCTCTCGAGGGTTCCTCCTGATGTTTCTCAGGCTGCACCCACCCGGCCCTTCTCTTTGCACCAAATCTTCACAATCTTCACATGCTCTTTGTGAGGCCAAGGGCAGTGGTCACTTACTATGCACACACCTGTGGGCCTCAGCCCTGGCCTGGCTTCTGGATATACAGAAGCCAAGTGGCTGGCCTGGTCCCCTGACCTTGAGCTTCACAGACTCCTTGCACAGTTTCTCATAATTGCTCTCTGATTTATGCTCCACTCCTTGGCACAGTATTGACAAACGGAAGGTTTGATAGGCCCTCTCCAGGTCATCTATTTAAGGTAGCCTTGGTTAATGCAGGAAAGAAACCATGCTCGGTTTTTAAGTGATGGGAGTCCAGCCACATTTTTTTTTCAGCAACATGCCCAGAGACCCGAGGAGCTTCCCTGGCTTGAGTTGGAGTGGACTCTCGGGCCCAGGAAGACTGGCCCTGCTTGACTACTGCTTTCCTAGGTGGTCTCTGAAAACACTAAAATCGTGTGACCAGCAGTTTTCCCCAGGGGCAGCTGTGCAGTGAGAAGGCGAGACACTTCGACTCTGAAGCAAAGACCAAACAGGAGGGGGGCAGGAGGGAGGGCAGTGCTGTCCGTCCCTGCCCAGCGTCTGAGGGACCCCCTCATGGTCCATCAAACCGGCTGCCCAGCACGCCCTGAGAGAAGGGTGCCTGGACAGCAGCTGTGATAGAGGGCATCATTGGCCCCAAATCTTTACCTCTCCCTCTATCCACACCCTTTGCCATGGAACTTTGTGGTGCGTCCTCTCCTGGGTGAGTGATGTCCATCCCATGACTCTCAGCTTGTCATGGAATCGCTTTGTCCAATGAGATGTTTGTGAGGGATACACATCCGAGGCTTGAGAAGACTTCTCTTGAACCTCTGCCCTTGCCACGAGAACAAGCCAGGCCAGCCTGCGGGAGGATGAGAGACACGTGGAGCAGAACCAAGTCACCCTGGTCCTCCTGCCCAGGCCAGCCTGGATCAACCAATAGCCAGCCGACCAGCTTCCAGATGTGAGTAAATCCAGCTGAGGCCAGAAGAACCGCACAGCTGGGCCCAGGCTAAATCATGGACCCACTATTTAAATGTCTGTGGTTTATTAGGTAGCATTAACAGTGGCAACACATAACTGACACACCAGCCATAATGCAGAGATTGTCAGACCACACATGTGCAGAGTAACCAGGTGGAAAAGAAGCTGAAGATCTGAGTTAGTAAAGACACATGAAGAGTTTTTTGAGAACTTCTTAGGGCCGATAGCAACTAAAGTAAATGTTAACCAATCATTGTCAGGTTGAGGAATGTACTTTGAGGAAAAGATAAATTTTGGTTGTAATTAGCTTACTGATCTGGCAGTGAGAGCTGCAAAATCATTTAGAAAACAACTTTAGTTGTAAGTCACACAATATATTTTTCTCACAATGGGTGCAAACCCACAATTTTTTTTTCATAAAAATCTTTCTCTTTCGCGTCTCTTTCGTTTCTCTTGGTTCTTTTAACTCTTACTCCTTCATTTGTAGTGGCCCCTTCTCCTTCACAGGGACCCAGTGCCCTAAGGCTGTCTTGGGAACTTCTGGTGAGAAATGAAACAATTAGGAAAGCTAACAGGTTAAAATGCAGTCAATTTTCACCCATTGGGGCACAGGAATGGGAGTGGAACTTGAAGCAAACTTTTCTTCCAAAATACTTCTACTAGGAAAGGAAAAGTGGGCCTCAAGGGACCTGTGAAGAGCCAAATTTGGCCATGGTGGCGTGTCCCTGAGGATTCATGTTTAATCTAATAAATCCATGTGACGTTTGCCAGTGATTCTAAACTGGTGTTGCCCCCAGGAGCCTTGCAGAAGCAAAAACAAACCTTTTCTGAGGAACACACTTTAAAAACAGATCTCAGAGAATTCCCACAGATAAAAGTGGAAAGAGCATGAGCTTGTGGTTTAAAATCATCAGTTACACAAGGAAACAAGCCACCACGAGCAAGAGTTATCAGAAACAACAGACTGAAGGACCAGATCTCCCAAAATTGGAACTATTGTAATCATCAGACACCCAGGATAAAAGTAGTAGGTTTAATATGTTTAAAGCTTGAAAAGGGATTGAAAGTATGGTGAAGCAATGAAGAGCTATCAAAATTGACCAGACAGTTTGTAAAACAACTAAATATAACTTCCACAGATGAAAAAAAATAATTGAAATAAAAAACTCAGTAAAAGAGGCAAACAGCAGATTCAGGCACTGCTGAAGTGAGACTCTGTGAACTAGAAAATAGACCAAAATTGACCCAGTGCCTAAGAAACTGGTCCTGGGCATGAAGAGACTGGATCTCAGTGGCAGGGGTTGCTGTGATGCAGCTGGACTCAGCTCTGTTTCCTGAGGGGATGGGCAGACGGATAGGCATCGGCCATCCTACTTTCTCTGTTAGGGAGGCTGGAGTTGTGGGGGCAGAGAAGTGGGGGGAGGCCTGGTCTGGCACATAGAACCAAACAACATGGCAAGCCGCATCAGGCAGGGCCACCCAGAGTCACAAAATTTCCTAAAAAGACAGCACCGCAGGTGTTCTCGTTATCTGTTGCTATGCAACAAGCCACCCCAAAACTCAGGGGCTTAATGCAACAATAATCATTTATTTTGCTAGGAGTCTGCCATCTGGGCAGGGCTTGGTGGGGACAGCTTGTCTCTGCTCCACATGGCATTAGCTGGGGTGACTCAACCTCAGCTTTCTAAGTGGCCCACGGGGCTGGCGAGTTGGTGTTGGCTGGCAGCTAGGAGCTCGCTGGGCCCTCAGCTCTTCTCCACATGGGTCTCTCCACCAGTTATTCAGTCCTCCTCACAACATGGTGGCTGAGTGCCCAAACAGAAAGGCAAAAGTGCATGACATTTTATTACACAGCTTCTGATGGTGTCACTCCAATTATGCTCTATTGGCCGAGGCAGTCACAAAGATCTGCCTGGCTCAAGGAGGGGGGCCGGGGGGAGGTTCTAGAAGAGCATGTGGGATGAGAGAGACTGTTGCACCATCCTTGGAAAATACAAGCTGCCACAAGTCATGCCTATCCAGGGGATGGCAATCCAGGACCAGGTGACAGCTGGAGACCTAGGCAGGCAGCCAACCAAGCTGTCACCACTGGGCTGGGATTCAGTGGCAGAATTACAGCCCCTGAGGGGGGCAGTTGACAAGAGCAAGGCTAAGCCTGGGAGTTTATCAGCAGATGGTATAACATAGTGGTTAAGAGCAGAGATTCTTGGAAGCAACCTAAGAGCCCATAATCAGAGGAATGGAGAAAGAAGATGTGGTACGTATACACAACGGACTACTACTCAGTCATAAGAAATGGTGAAATCTTGCCATTTGCAACACATGGATGGACCTTGAGGGTGTTATGCTAAGTGAAATAAGTCAGACACAGAAGGCCAAATACCATATGGTTTCACTCATATGTGAAAGATAAAGCAACAACAAAAAACAAACACATAGACACAGAGAATAGATCAGTGGTTACCAGAGGGGAAGGGGGCAGGGGTAGAGCAAAATGGGTAATAGGGCGCATGTGCACAGTGAAGGATGGCAATTAGACTCTGGGTGTGAACATGATGTAGTCTACACAGAAGTCAAAATATAAGGACACACACCAGAAATTTACGTAATGTTAGAAACTGATGTGACCTCAACAGAAATAAAACAGCAGCGATTCTGGAGCTGGACTGCCTGTGTGTGAATGCTGGTTTCACCAATTAGTAGTTTACAATCTTGGGTAGGGAACTTAATGCCTCCTTGCCTCAGTTTCCCCATCCATTGAGAGTGATAACAACAGAACTTACCTTTAGGGCTGTCGTGAGGATTCGGCAAGTTAAAACAGGTAAAACGCTCAGGACAGAGCCCTGCTCGGGGCAGGGGCTGTGTAAGGAGAAGCTGATACTGTTAATAGGCTGCTGCAGAGAAGCTCTAGGAGCGAAACAGGGGCCCAACCTGCCGAATAGGGTGCATCGGAGCTCAGGAGGGAGGCGGACCTCAGTAAGATGAGCAGGATGCTCTTGGGGCAGAGGGCCCCGGGGAAGGTGGGGCCTGAGGCGGATCCTGGGGCAGCAGGAAGGGTTCTCGGAGCCTGGAGAATGGCCTCTCAGCCTTGGCTGAGAGCTCCTGCCACGCTCAGAGACAATACTGAGTTCAAACACTATAAAATTCTCTGCAATGTTGTTGGAGCAGTAAACACAGTGAGGAGTCCCGAGGCTACTTAGAAATAGAACAACTGTTTTCTCCTTAATGACCGGCCATACGCAGCGTTTAATTAAAAATGCAGCATCCGGAGAACGTGGACGGAAGGCAGGTGGAGGGCTGTGGTCGCAGGCATTTGCTTGTCAGGGCCAGTAGGGGGTCACCCTCAGGGGCTGGGCACAGCCGTACCCCTTACCCACAGCTCCTTTCCTGCCAGCCACAGGTCTGCCTCCCGGTTCCAGAGGAACCCTTGTAATAATTTTCACCCTCATCCTCATGGTGAGGAGTCACCCTACACCTGCCTCCTTATCTGTGGGGCAGCACAAGGCAAATTACTTTACCTCTCTGAGCCTCAGTTTCCCCAGTTGGAAAATGAGGATAATGAGTCCTCCTTCACTTTGTTGTTGTTAGATCAAACGAGATACATACCAGAGGTGCCTGCCAATGTCCCCTCCCATCCCTTGGGCATTCCTGATCAGAACCATTGAGATCCATCTTGATGCTTTGAGGGTTGTAGGCATTGTTTTCCAAGCCACGGCCTGTGAGATGCTCCTTGCAAAGGGGGTTCCAAAGTCAAATAAGTCTGGGAAACGCTGTGGTCTCCATATGCTGCTCCTCATAGGGTTGCAATGTGCACGGGTAGTGTAAAGGTTCTGAGAAGTCCTGGTATAAAGAATCCTGCTGTGTTTAACCCAGTGTTTTCTGAAATTTCTCACCGTGGAAACTCTTCTTTACTTGTTTCACATGAATTTTTCTTTATTTGTTTCACTCGTTAGCATCATGGGGAAAAGCCTCTGGGAAACACTGGGGTGGCAGACATCACATGTGCAAAATGGCTTGATCTCTCTGAACTTGTTTCTCATCTGAAACATGATGGGAATTAACATGACCCTTGCAGGTTGCCGTGAAGATTGGAGGTAGCATGGCCTGACCGGGCACACAATGGGTGGGCAGTAAGCTGAAGCTACTGTGACTTAGGCAGGGACACAGACACAGGAATGACACCGAGGGATGCAGATACTAAAGGTGAGATCCAAGGCAGGGGCTTGACCACAGAGAGCCGAACCAGCACAGGCTGGCTGAGATGGAGCCTAGGGGTCCTGAATTCTCCGGGACCAACGTGGGGATAGTTCCCCACACTGGGGACAGAGCTGGGCCTGCAGGAGAGAGATATGTGGCCTTAATGGGGGCTTAGAGGACTGCTGGGCACAGGGGCAGGTAAGGGAATTATTTGTTAGCATTGTCAGTCCCCAGATATTTATTGAGAGCCTACTACATGCCAGGCATGCTCTGCCACAGAGGATCCATCAGTGAACAAAAGAAAGCCCCTGGCCTCATGGAGCTTACACTATCAACAAAGAAATCAATAATATGTTAGGCGATGCAGTGCTACAAAATAAAAGCCGGGTAAAGGGGTAGGGAGGGATGGGTGGGTTTAATTTTAAGCAGGGTGGTCAGGGAGAGCCTCTCTGAGGAGGTGATGTGAGCAGAAAGAGGAAAGAGGCAGGCGATTTCAGACTGACTCGTCGTCATCATCGTCATCAGTCACATCATCTTGAGTCCCCACCCATCTCCGTATCTGCTGGACTAAACGCCTCTCAGGATCTGCTTTCCCGGGGTGTGGTTCCAGAAAAGGCCACAAGGTGGAGCAGTGACTCTAACCCGGTCCAAGGGCTGAGAGTGTTAATGGATAGGGAAGACTGGAATCCAGAGCCCCAACCGCTAGAATCCTATCAAGGTTCCGAGTCGTCTCAGGTTATCTGCAGCCACAGGGAGCCCATATGACCGGGCTGTAAACTCGACCCACAGTGTGCTGGGGTCTCTGGCTATCTGCCACTCCGTGACTGGGAAGCTTGGGGATGGGGCAGGAGGAGGGAGAGCCCCAAGGACCTTCCAGGGAAGCTGAGTGAGGGAGGGGCAGACAGACCCCCCAGCACAGGATCCAGGGGGTCCCAGGTAGGGATGGGCATGGCCTCCGGGAAAGCAGTTCCAGCCAGGAATTACTCTCTTCACGATGGGGTGTGGGGGTGGGGGTTAGACATCCCTCTGCCTCTAGCTGTGGGGAAAGCAGATGAGGAAGCGGAGAAAGGAGAGGGAATTGCCTGTAAACGCCGAGCCCTGTGTTCAACCAGCCAGGCTGGAGTGAGTAACAGCTTCTCTGTGTATGGTTTATGCCCCACTAGCTGCTCCCATAGATTCATCTTAGCCTTGGGAGAGGATGGCTGTGAGCTTGCCGCTGCCAGCCCCACATTCTGGGGAGAAGGGCACCTGCTCAGACCTCTACCCCATTTCCCCTTGGGCAGTAGTACAGGACAGTCTCTGACGGCAAAACTGCCAAGACCTGCTGTCTGGGGTCTTCCCTAAGTGCCCCCTGAAAAGGGATGAGTAGGCGTGCTCCCCTTGGCAGCCAGGACCTCCCACCTTTCCTCCTCTTGGGGACGGAGAGTTGATTACATCCCACACCCCCCTGACTTATTCCAGGGAGGCAGAATTGCAGGTTTTCCAATTTCCCTGGCATTTTGCTCTCCAATAACATGTGAACAGATGCTGCCCAGTTCTCTCCGAGGACTCCCAGGTAGGGAGGACCGAGTCTCCTCGGTGCGGTTCTTTGCTTTTTGCTTGGAGGAGAAAATCCACTTCACACTGCTCTGTGCTTTCCCTAACCTGTACACGCAGGGCTGAGGGCCTTCGGACCAGTTCCATCTGTGCCCTGACTTTCCTCATCTGCCAATGGGGCAAAATATACTGACCTGTAGGGTCATCTGCTCGACTCTAAGATAACATGTCTCACAGCTCTGCATCTCATCAGGGTTCAATAAATAGTAACTACTTTTATGTCTAATAAGGGCCAGGCCCGTGTTTGTATCTGTGATCCAGTGTCTCCACACAACACCCCTGTTTGGTGCCTTCCTCTTTTTATTCTTATTTTATTGCATTTTTTTTTCACAAGAAATATCTGAAAACATACACATCATCAGAGAGTCAAGCTCTGCATCAATATTTGGAGTAAAGTACCAGTGTCTTTCCTTACCCCCTCGATATACACCCCTAGATGCACACTCCCTAGAGGTGACTACTGGGCTAAGATTGGTATTTATTTTTCCAGGCTTTAAAAATGTATACATTTGTTTTACCGACACAGTCCTTGAAGATGGAGAATTCAGTTCCAGGTCAGAGAGCATTCGGTGAGGTTTGCCCTTTGAATGAGCCCACTGGAGAGTGTGCAGACCCCGCTGTGCTCTCGGGCAGCAGTTAGTTCCATATCAACCCTCGATGTGCTAATTCTAAAGGAGCTTTGCTGAAATCGAACTTCAGAAAGTGGTTTGGCAACACTTCGTAGATAATTACTATTAAGGTCTAGAAAGTCAGAGGAGTACGCGTGTGATTCTCTTAACTCACTTTTCTACTAAATGACTGTGGCCTCTGTTCCAAGCTCCGATCAGGGGATGCGGTTGCTGGTCCTGGGACGTGACGCTTCAGGCCATTTTCTGCCAAAATGAGAAGCCAAGCACGGAGGACATGCCTGCCTGCACGGAGGTGGCGTCCAGCCTCGGCTCTGAGTTTTGAGCTCTGTTTGGGCAGGAGGACAGTGTCCCATGGACTCTAGGGAGCCCTGAAGCCCAGAAGGGGGCCATCCAGTCCCCTGTCTGCCCACTATCCCCAAGCACCCCGTGCCATCCTAGGGTCTAGAAGCCTAGACTTACCGAGCTGGCACATGTTGAGGGTCTGCAGGGTGTTCGCCGGCTCCACGCTCCACGTACTTTCTCACCCACCCCTCCCGCCAGCTTAGGAGCTGGGAACAGCAGTTAGCACTTCTTCCGCTTTTGTAGACGCAGAAACGAGGTTGCAAAGCAACGCACCCCAGAACACACTGCTAGACCACGGCAGCCTTGGGACTGGCGCCTGCCCCCTGAACCAGTGTCAACAGGGGTGCTTGTTCTTAGCTTCCATTTTCTTTCACTTGTTTATTCTTTCATTTTTTGGTACACAAGTAATATGTGAGTACATTCTGATTATATGTAAAATAGAAACAAAACTCTCCTTTAACCCTCAGTCATCTCGGTCCCTCCTCAAGGTGATCACTACTATTTATCAAGTGTGTCCTTCTAGACCGTTTTTCTACACGCACACACACACACACACAGTTGCTATTTTAAAAAGATAGGAGATTACACTATACAAATATTTCGATTATTTTTTTCTTAACAATGTGTTTCTTTCCAGATTCATATCTTTGAGCCTATTTCCTTTTTTAAGTGGCTGTCCAGTGTTCCACAGATGGCTATGTGATAATTCGCTCTTCCTCTGTTGAGGTTCAGTTTACTCTCCTGTAAAATGGAGATAATGATAGCGCCTGCCACATAGGGTGATTGTGAGAGCAAACGAGATAGTACATGGAAATTGTTCAGAACAGCCCTGGCACATAATAAGTGTGTGCACACACACTCACACACATACACAACTATTAGCTATCATAATCTTTACCAACGTCATCACTATTACTGATGGACATTAATATTGTTTCCAGTTTTTGTATTATAAACAATGCTACAAAGAAGATTTTTCTACTCATATTTCTCATGTGTATGTGAGTTTTTGTGTGGAATAGATTTCTGGGATGTGGGGTGAGGAGTTTGGGGGGTTGGAGGAGAGAGAGACCGGGGTATTTTTTCTCCAGTGCAGCCCGGTGACTTGGCCTTTGGCATTGTTCTAAGGGCACAGGTCCTGCAGGGCACCCCATCCACACCGCAGGCTCTGGCTCTCATGGGACTCAAGGAGCGCTTTCCTCCTGCGGCCTCTTTGCCCTGCAAGTGGTGACAGCCTCCTGCTGGGGCTGGCCTGTGGGGCCCTCGCCATCCCGATCTTATACCCTTAACCCTGCTCATGACCCTTGTAAGCTGATCCTTTACATAACTGCCATTGTCTGAGCCATCTGGGGGTGAACTCTGTTCTGCCTGGGCCCTGTCTGACACACTAGCCTTTTGTGTGTTATCAATTCCCTGCTCTTATTCTTTGCCCATTTTCCATAGCATTGCATTTAGGATTATTTATAAAAACTCTTTATATAGTATAAATATTAATATTGTGTTAAATATGGTATAAATATTTTATCTTAGTCTTAGCTTATTTAAAAAAATTTTTTAAACATAATACATGCTCATAGTAAAAAAAAATTCAAACAATAACAAAAAGTATAAACTGGTAAAGGGAGAAGCAGCTGTGCCCTGCCTGGGAGGCCCCCCTGTCAACTCTGAATGTGCACGGGATGGAGGGGGCACACTTACAAACGCGGGGGCGCCTGACTGTGTGAGGCCCGCCCTCACCCACGTCCCTGCTGGCTTTAGGAGGTTGTTCCCTCTCTGCAGGGAGCGCCTTTCTGGTTTCACCCCAGTGGTACACACCGCCCCTGCAGTCAGTCCCCACGCATGGCCTGGGAGCAGGTGACTGGCACAGCTGTCCTATGGACAGTCCCCCAAGTAATCACCGTGTCTTTGACCCGCCTCCCACTGCTGGCCCCCACATTTGTAGGCTGCAAGGGAAGCAGGAGTCTCTCCCTCCCTCGCCCCCAGAAGTCCAGGCGAGTTTAGGGTGGGTGGTCCTTCTGCTCTGGGTTCTCCCCTGAGCTGGCTCCAGCACTTGCTGCTCTCCACTCAAGCCTCTGCTCCACCGATGCTCCCTCCTGTCCTTGGCAGCTTGGGGGTAACTCCCTTTGGAACTTCTTTCCTGCATTTCAATGGGAACGGGTAATGGATCTGCTTAGTCCTATACAGGAAGCCTACGGTGACTTGAGCCACACGAAACACAGAATTGTTGTAACTCATGGAGCAGCCCCTGTCTCCTCCGTCCTTGACCTCTAGCCCTTCCCGCTGGCCCCTCCCCACACGTGTGCATGCCCGTTCTGCCTGCTCTTGATCTCTCCACTACCTGCATGTTGGATCCTCTGCCTCCTGCCAGAAAGTAGCTAAGCTCAGGAGTCGGCATCAGACTGACCACACTATTACCTCCTTCAGGGGGCCCTGGCCAGTGCCTGGCTGGCATTATGACTTTCCTGTCACTGGTGCCCAGTTTGGGGTCCTTCCCACTTCCCCCTCATCCTCTCTTCTGGAGCTGGGCCCCGGCCCTCCCTCCTGAGCCTCCTCCTGCCCCAGTCCCGGATGGCCACACACTGCAACCTACTCCCTGATTGGGTAATAAAGTTTTGTCACGTCTATGGCTGCTTTCAAGAGTTAAGGCAGAGTTAAGTAATGGCAACAGAGATATAGGGCCCATGTGACCTGAAATATTTATTGTGTGGCCCTTCACAGACAAAGTTTGCTGACCTCTGCTCTGCGCATTCTGCTCTGCTCTCAAGTATTCAGAAGGGGGAGAAGTCGTTTGTGACCTCCTGCCCTTGACCTTGTGATGTGGTCAATGGCTCCTCCCAGAGGAGGGAGCGATGACTCTTGTCCCCTCGCCCTGCTAGTTGCAGTGACCTGAAGTCTTGCACACACCCGTCGTGACCTGGCCTCTGGGCAGGGAGCTCACATCATGGCTGGAAGACTACACACGGCCTAGAACACCAGCCAGAGTCAGTCCCACGAAGGTATGAGCCCACCCGCTCTTTAGGAGGAGAGAAAGGTCACCCGGAGGTGAGTGAGTGCTGGTGAGTGGGGGACACATGAGGTCTGTTCTAGAACAGCATCTGCCAGATATGCCTTGGTGCCTGGCAGCCCAGCCATGTGGGCCGCATGTGCAGGTGGGGGCGGAGGGAGAGATGGGAGGGGCAGTGGGGGTTTCAAGAAGGTGCACAGCATCTCAGGCCACTCTGAGGACTGGGAGCTCATTTCCTGGAGCTCCTGGAATGCCACTCCCACAGGGGTCAGAGCAGTACAACACTGGCCTGTCCCCAGCTCCTGCCACCCTCAGCTGTCCATGGAACTCCACCGACAGATGCCTCCTCCTTCACCCCTGCCCTGTGCTGGCCCCACTTAACCATGAGGTCATGCCTTAGAAACTTCTAGTTCCGCCACCTATGGAGGCTGCTCTTTTCAAGGTCTCTGTTGACCACCCTGTGGCTGACTCCCATTGTTAGTCACCTGTCCTCATCTTACTGGGCCATCCCTCATCCTTTGACATATTCTTAAGTTCTCCTAAATCTTTTAAACTCTCTGTCCTCCTGGCCTCTGTGACCTCACACTCGTGGTTCTCCCTCTGCTTCCTGCCCCTTTCTCCCACCCCTGCGGGAGCCTCCATCCCCACCCTCCCTCGGATGCTGGGTGCGCTTCTGGGACCCCCCATTCTTTGTTGCCTGTATCTCCTTTCATCTTGCGGCTTTAAATACCACCGCCACGCTGTCACTTCCCAGGTTTCTATCTCCTGCCCTGACTTCCCCACAGGGCTCCAGACTCTAGTACAGAACCAGCTCCCTGGCAGCACTTCTCCGATGTCCACTGGCATTTCAAACACAGTCTGTCCCAAAGCAGGAACCCTGATTCCCCATCCCAGACCCGTTTCTCTCCCTGTCCATCCAACCTCTACGTGGATTCCCTTCCACCCGTCACTCACGCCCCTAAAACTGGGAGGCATTCCAGGTTTTTCCCTCTCCATCACCCCTCACATTTACATGAACAATAAATTCTGTTGGTTCCAATTCAAAACATAACCCAACTCTACCCTCATACCTGCATCTCCACAGCCCTGCCCACTCCAAGCCGCCATCGTTGCCTGTGTGGGTGATGACCGCAGCAGCCTCCCAGCTGGCTTCCTGCCCCTTCTCTTAGGCACTGAGGGTGAGTTTGGTTTTAGACATGAATTGTATCAATTGTTTTCCTGCTAAAATGCAGCCATGCCTACCCATTGCGTTTAGAATAGTGCATACTCCTTGTCGTGGTCCCTGAGCCTCATGGCCATGCACATCTCTCTGCCCTCACTCTCTGGGCTGCGGCCACCCTGGCCTGTGGTCCTGCTGCAGGGCACTCCTCTCCCCTCCGTGCCTGGGGTGCTCTTCTCCTGGCTCCTCCTGGGACTGGATCCTTCCTGTCATTCCTGTCTCAGGCCAAAGGGCATCTCTGCAGGAAAGTCCTCCTTGGTCATCAGATCCACGACCACACCCCAGCTGCTACCATATGGCACTCCCAGTTCCTTCGGAAGTTATCCCTACCTGAAATTACATCGCTCATTAATGTGTCGGGATGTCAGGAGCCTGGGTCTGGATCCCGCCTGCCTAAATCTCAGCTCTGCCATTTCTAGCCATGTGACCTCAGACAACCTAGATGGGGTCTCTTGGCCTCAGTTTCCACATCTGTGAAATGGGGGTGATATACCTCAGGTCCATGAGCCAAATCCAACCCACTGCCTGTTTTTGATGGACCCGCAAGTTAAGAATGGTTTTACATTTTTAAATGATTGAAAAAAGTCAAAATATTTTGTGACCCTTGAAAGTTATATGAAATTAAAAGTTTTAGTTTCCATAAATAAAGTTTTATTGGAACACAGCCACGCCCATTCATTTACATATCGCCTACAGCTACTTCCCTGCTACCACGGCAGAGCTGAGAGATTGTGACAGAGGCTGTATGGCCTGCAAAGCCTCAAATATTAAAACCTAAAATATTCACTATTTGGGTCCTTACAGAAAATGTTTGCTGACCCCTGACATAGACACCTGCCAAATAGGGTTGATATAAATCAATTACTATATAGAGAGGTTTTAGAACAACGCCCTATATGTATATGTAAGTGTGTAGAAAGATGGAGATAGCGCTGGGTATCAGCAATGTGGAAATATCACCTGTTGTTCGATATCGGCCTTCCTGCCAGCAGCCTGCCCAGTAGGACCCTCTGCAGCTATGGGAATGTTCTCTATCTGCCAGTCACGTGATGATGGAGCTGTGACATGTGGCTAGTGTGACTAAGGAACCGAATTTTCAATTATAGTTAGTTATAATGAATTGCTATTTTAATTTAAAAAGCCACTTGGGGCTAGGGGCTAAATATTGGACGGCGCCGCTCGACAGCAAACCCCCTGAGAACTGCCCACCCGACAGATGGTGCGTGCTCCGCGAACGGCGGCTCTGCTTGTTTCCTCTCTGCTCTCTGCTCCCCACTCCTCTCGTGGCCCCGGGCTTTTCCTTCACTCTTTATCCCACTTTCTTTCCTTGAGGCATGCCCTCTCTCTTGCTCCTTTGTCCCCCATCCCTGCCCGACCCCCGCAGGCCCCTCCCTCGGATAGTGCCCATTGGCATCCATGCCTCATCCTCAGCCGACTTAGCTGTCGCTGTAAATCGGCCCCGATAATTCGCCATCTGGTCCTGTCCCTTAGCAGAGAGCAGAGGGAGCCGGGTCAGGCAGATCCTGGCGGGAGGTGGTAGGGTAACCGGGTCCCTCGGTGCAGCAGCCAGGGATGCTCCATCACTTCCGAGGCTGGCGAGGCACTCAGACGGTGCCGTGTGCCAGGAGTCTGTGCCAGGCCTGAACGGGGCTGCCAACCACAGAGGAGTTAGGGGCCTGGAGGGCGGAGAGTGGCTGGGAGCCTGGCTGCAGGTGCTGGGAGCGGGCAGCAGATGGATGGTGTGGAGGCAGCGGGAGGGCTGCTGGGCAGCATCCCCAGAGCGTTGTGTTCCCAACATAAGGGCCTCATTGCCATCTCTGCAGCTGTGGGGCCCTTGTCAGCTGCAGGAAAGGGCATCAGGATGCGTTGTTGGGCAGTGAAGTTCCCATCCAGTGACAGCCCACCACCAGCCCATCTTGTAGCCACCAGCCCTCCCCTCACACAGAGCCCATCAGCAACAGGGCACCAGTGCCCCATCCAGGGTGACCGGAACATGCCGGAGAGGCTGGGGACCCAGCAGGAGGGCGCCTGTTAGCCATTAGTGAGGACACACTGGGGCCTAGAGCTCAGAGAGGACATTTAAATAATCTTTGATTAATGAATGAATAAGTCCTAACCCTCCCAATCTTTTTGGAACGAGCAAGTGTGACAGCTCAGGAAACCTCACTTTGGATCTATCTGTGTGTTGTGGGACAAGTCACTTGCCATCCTCTGGAAAGTGAAGGGGTTGGACTGGACCAATGGTTCTTAACTGGAAGGGGAGAGCTGTTTAGAAAGAGGGGGCCCTTTTAGTTGTCACAGTGACAAGGGAGTGTGACGGGCATGAGTGGGTGGGGCCAGGGATGTGACATCTTGCAAAGAGCGAATGTCCCACCCAAGAAAAAGCATTGCACCAAAATGCTGATAGCACCCCACTGAGATAGTCGCTTCTAATCCCTCAGGCTGGGACATCCCACTTGCCTGTGGTACCCACTGTTGGTGCTCCACTCACATGCCCCTGGTCTTGACCATTTTAGCCGCTCCCAGATTAACCCTCAGCTAGCAACACCTGCCTTTCTTTGCAGAAAGAGGACTTTCTCTGGCAGCTGGATTCTGTCCTGCCTGCTCCTTTGCAGCCAGAATGCTGGGGAATTAACAGGCCCTGGGAGCAGCCCTCACCAGTAACTGAGGAGAGTTGGTGTGTACATACGCCAGCTCCCTATCCCTGGGGTGGGTGACTCAGAGCTGTATTCCACACAGTCTCCAAAAGGTCCCCTGTAGGGTTAGCCTCCGTTGCCCACAGTGGGACCTAGGGCAGTATGGCAGCCCATGGGTTTCCTTCCCTTCCTCGTCTCATTTTCCCAGCTCCCTTCTCTTCACTCCAATCCCTGTCTCAGGGTTGGCTTTTTGGGAAGGCCAGACTAACATAGTTACCACGCGGCTTCCTGCTGAGCTGTCCAGAGAGGCTGGGAGATGAGTGTCCCTGCCTACCCAGGAGGGGTTTGATTTGGCCCCACCTGGAGGTTGGAGAGAGCCTGAGTAACTGCCCGGGACTTTGAACTTAACCAGACCCCTGGAGGGATGGCAGCTGGGTCAGGGCATGCAGGTGGCAGGGACCCCATGCTGCCCAGCATCCTGGGGTCCTGAGCAGCCAGAGACTCCTGCAGGAGGCCTGGCTTCCGTTTCTCTCATCAGCACCCCTCTCTAGGCCCATCCCTGGCTGCCCACCCACTGGGAGAAGAGGGGAACGATGACACCAGAACACAGCTTGTTAGGGCCACAGCTCAGCTATTGATGAAATCAGCTGATGCTCTCTCCACCTGCGCCAGGGCTTCTGCTTGCAAAGGGCAATAAAAGTGGAGGGAAAAAAATGGAGCAACTCATGGTTATTTTCCATCTCTCCTCATCTGTCTGGTCTCGGTGAAAAAGCCTGGAATTCGGCCTAAATGGTCAAAGACCAGGGCCACTCAGGGCCAGCAAAGAAGTGAGGAGAGACAAAGGCAATGTAGAGTAGGGGCAGGGCAAGAAGCTAACTACTCCTCAAAGAAAAAGAAAGTGAGGCCATGTCTGTGTGGCAGGTGGCATTGGTCGGCTGCCCCAGCCCTCATTCCAACCCCCTTCCCTTCCATCCAAGGTATTAAGTGACAACCCTTCTAGCCAATGAGTCGTGGTAGATGTGTGCTGGAGGGTTCCTGGGGCCAGCTTTTGCTGACCTGATCAAGATACTGCCCCTCTCCCCTCCACCATGCTTCTACCTTCTACCTGCTGGCATGCAAATATGATGGCTGGAACTGCAGCAGCCATCCTGTGCTGATAAGGGAAAGACTAAGAAAATCTCAGACTTTGGCACTGACACCCTCAAACTTGTACCAGTAGCTACCTACCCTCTGAACTTCTTATGATGGGAGAAAACTAAACCTCTTTTATCTTTGGACACTGAAGTTGTGCTTTCTGAACACTGCTGCCCAGCACATTCCTAACTGATACACTTGGCCATGATTTCTTACTCTTTCACAGAGCTCACTTGTGCGTCAGATCCCTCATGTGCCCAGCCTCTCAGGCCAACTTTTCATCACAGCCATTGGTGTGGGAATCAGCTACTCCCAGCATCTCTGGCCGGGGCTGTTCCACCTCTCTACCCACCTTCTGGACCCGCCCAGCATGCAGACACAGGCACGACCTTGGAAGTGCAAGGATGTCAACACCCTTGTGGCCCGAGGCAGCCATTGCCCAATGTTGACCCAGGAACTGAAGGATAAATAGTGCCCCTTACCCCACCCTGCACCTTGAGGAGACCTTTCTGAAGCACTCTGAGGGTCCCTGGGGGATGCTAAGGCACAAGGCACACTTGCATTGTCCTGCTCTTCCTATTTCATCCTTCCCAGCTCCCTATTTCCGTTCTTTCCCAAAATACACCACCTATCTCCAAGACCCTGTTTCAGACTTTGCCTTGTGGGGGCGGGGAACACAGGCTAAGACATTTTAGGCTACTGAGTGATCTTGGACAGCCTGCTCACCCTCTCTGTGCTTCAGTCTTCCCCTCTGCACGGAGCATAGACATTGGACCACATGCTCTCTGGGGTCCCTGTCCTTGCCCCTCTGTGTCAGCGTGTCCGCCCTGACTGTAGGTTCCCCTGAGGCGGGGCCCACCGCTGCCTCAGCCTGTCTGTGGGGGACCCCGTCCAGCATCACACATCCAGTCAGAGGAGGAGGAAGAGAGGAGCCCGAAGAGAGTGCTCACTACAAAGTGAAGCAAAGCCTAAAGAAGGAGGGAGAAACCCTCAGGCTCGGAGCTAAATTACGTGAAGGGAGAGAGCACAGAGGTTGCCAGGCGGGTGCTGAGCCCATTAAATGAGAATGAGTGGGAGGGGTGGACGCCCGCCAGGGGCAGGGGACAAGCACACAGCCTGATGCTAATTAGCTGCAGTGGCTTTGGTCACAGGTCACCGAGAGCATAGAACCCTCAGTCCTGCCAGGGCATTGCTGCTGGAGCTGGGGTTGGGGCAGAGGGAGGGCAGAAGATGCTGAAGGGCTGGTGGATGGGCAGGAGGTGCACTGGCCCCGGGAGGCACAGGGCTGGGACTCGTGGCCAGCCCCCAGCTCTCCCGTCCTTTGAAAGCCATGCCGACTCCCCAGCTCTGCTCCTGTGGCTGCTCAGAGGCAATGTAACAGCCCCTCCCTGAGCACCTACCTGCGCCAGGCTCCGCAGGAGAGGGGACACTGTCCCCGACCTCACAGAGGCCGCAATCCAATATGGGAAGAGGCTCTGGGTGAGGCAAGCACAAGCCAGGGAGCGCTCCCCAGTGGGTGAAGCTTCAAGAAAGGTTTCCGGGAAGAAGTGTCTTCTTTGTTGAAATACGGGAGACGTGATCCAGGCAAGCAAAGTGGGGGTGATGGGGGCTGGGGGAAGCGTGCCCGGCCGAGGGAGCTGCGTGTGCGAGGCAAGAGAGAGCATGGCAGGTTCGAGGCATTCTGGACAGCTTTCCCTCAGGCAGTGGCAGCGAGCCACTGCTCCCTGGGGCATGTACTTCTGGAGGGCATCCCATCCGTGTCCGCGGCTTCTGCCTTTTCCTCTGGGCCTCTGGAGTAGAACTGAGTGGCACAGAGTGTGGCCCAAGCTGATTGCTTGGATCCTGGACCTCTAGCTTATGATTTCATTCTGCCCCCTCAAGATGAGACCAGAAGCGGGGATGTAGGTCATCTCTCTAGGGGTCAGGTGGGAAAGAGGGTGTGTTGTTCATTTATTCATTCAACAAACACTAAATGTCTGCTCTATGATAGCCTCCATGCTGGATGCAAGAGCCACAAAGTTAACTAAGTCTTGTCAGGTTCCTGCCCTCTCTGAGTCCCCAGCAGTAGGGAGACAGATGCACAACTAATTACAGAAAAACTCCCAAAATAGTCATTTAAGCAAGATAGAGGTTTATTTCTGACTCTTGCTAATCAATTACAACAGTATGTAGCCCAGGTCTGGTATAGTGGCTGTATACTCACTTAAGACTTATCCTCTTATTTTAGACTTCACTTTCCTCAGCACAAAGCTTCTAGTGTGTGATCCAATATGGCTGCTGGAGCTCCAGCCATCTCCTCCACATTCCAGCCAGCAGAGTGGAGGAAATGAGGTAGAGCTAAATTACATGAAGGGAGAGAGCATGGAAGTTGCTCCCTTTAAGGAGACTTCCAAAGAATTGTCTACGCTGCTTCAGCTTATGTCCTATTAACTAGAATTTAGCCAAATGGCCACACCTACTTGTAAGATAGGATGGGAATATGGACTTTATTCCAGGAGTCTGTGTGCCCAGCAAAAAATTAGGGATCCTATCACTAGGGAAGATGGAGCATGGAGATGTTGAGGACCTCTAGCAGTCTCTGCCACAAATTAGAATCCTTCTTGGCCAAAGATGGCCATGCCCCCCCTCAGACTGGGGCTCCCTGAGGGCAGGTGTTAAGAGCTCTCTTTCCCATCTAGACTCACCAGCTGTTCCACCCCCCGACCATCCCCCCGCCCCGGCCATGCTCCAGTCTCCTTTCAGCTCCAGAAGGTGGCTGGCTGTTCTCTTCCAGGCAAAGCACGCTCTCTCCCGGTGTCTGCCTTCCCTGCTTGGTTGAATCTGTCCCCTGCTTTCTCTGCGGTCCTCTTCCCTCCAGCCTGCGTGGACAAGGAGAACATGTTGCATTATGCTAACTGCGAGCTTCCCCTTTGGTGATTAAATGGAACATCTTGTTGCAAGCAGAGAAATCCTAATTACAAGGTGGAAACCAATGCTTTTTACCAAGAGACAAACAAGGACATCCTGTGCCTTTTCCAAGCACAGCTGGAGTGTGCAAAGCTGGCACAGGCTACCAGGGAGCTGGGCCATGGGGCTCCCCTGAGAACTGCCTGGTCCTCTCTGGTTTGCCCACGCCCTCTTAGGGGGAAGAGACTGACCACTTCATGGAGGAAATGAAATCCCTCCACAGGCCGGGTTCCTTAACAGGCATCCGTGACCCAGAACCACAACTCTCTTCCCTCAGGAAACACAGAGGCTGCTGCAGGAACGGCATCCCAACCTGGGGACGGAGCAGGGAAGAGAGCCCACCCCCTCACTGACTCACTCCTGCACACCTGCCCCACCCCCACAGTCCACAAGGACCCCCATCTTCCCATCACAACCGAAGCAAGAGTCTCTGGTGTTCAGCGTTGGGGCCTGCGGTTTCCCAAGACACAGTGCCACTGCTACAGCCCTTTGCTCCCTCCCTCCCTCCTTCTCTCTGCCTCTCCTCCCTGCCATCAATCATGGAGCACCAACTTTATGACAATGCTCAGCCCTGGGGAGAAACAGTGAATAGGGGAGACAGGACCCCACCCTCACGGAGCTCTTATTCCAATAGAAGAGACAGACAACAAGTAAATTTTTATAGAAAATATTGGTTAATATGATTGTGATGGATGTTACAAGAGAGAAGTACAGGGTGCCTTACCTAATCTGGGGTTAAAATCTTGTGTAATAAAGCTCGAAGTTCCTGTGCATCAGGAGTTGTCACAATTTGTCCGCTCCCTCATTCATTCATGCATTCACTCCTTACTGAGCACCCACAATTTGCAAGTCCTGCCACCTGGGCCAAGGAAGTCAGCGTCACCCCTCCCCTCACGGAGCTCACTTTCCAGATGGGAGACAGACAGAGAACATGTTCATTTACCATAAACCCAGCGCCAGACCTTGTGCTGTGTTTTAGATACTTTACAGCCTTTTCCTTAGAACATTCTCAGAGGCATTCTTATTCCCAACCTAGAGGTGAGGAAACCGTAGTCTCCACGAGGCCACAGACTGAGTCTTTCTGAATCTCCATGCTGCTCAGAGCACGGAATAAAGAAAATGTAAATTCCAGCAGCTCACGAAGTCTGACTGTTGCCGTGCAGGGAGTCGCTGTGAACACACTGGTTCCCGGGTCCACCTTCCCAGCGATGCTGCCACCTCAGGTGGCACCTGACGAATCATTGCTGAGCAGATGAGGAAGGACGGCCCGGTCCGCAGGGCGGCACAGCTGCCCAGGCCCACACGCGTTTCCAGGCTCAGCAGAGGCCCACTTCATTCCTTGAGAGCGACAGTTTCCTGAGGCCTTCGGGGAAAGTCATTTTAAATGTAATGATTTCTTTTTACATATGTCTATTGACTTTTCTCCGCGTTCCAGTGGCATTTTCCAATGCTTCGCCAAGAGAACAGCCCAGTGACACCAACTCCAAGCAAAGGAGCATGCATATGCATCGCCTCCGGCTCTTGGCCCCCAGCAGGGCGGGACCTTGGGGACAAGGGTTGCTTTGCAGGTGGGGCACTCAGTCCCTGCTTCTCCTGCCTGCATGCATTGCCTTGAGGTGGTTCCCTGGTCAGGGTGGAGGAGAGAGACATACACCTGCCTCAACTCACTGCTCAAGGCCAAGGTGTGCTGCTCAAGGCCAAGGGCGGGGGTGGGGGTGGGGGGGACAGGACAGGTGAAGCCGTGGAGTCAGGTGAGGTCTTCATCTCATCCTTGAGCTTAAATTACCCGTGGTCCAGCCTGACAATGTGTGTCTGTGTTAGGACTTGGGAAAGTGTGTGAATGAGGCTGCAGGGGCCAATCTGGACGCCAGGGACAAGGGGAAGAGGAGACATCGTGGCTGTGGACCAGGTATTTCAGATCTTTAACTGCTCACCCCTCTGGGTCTACCTGTTTAGGGAGGACTCCTGTCCTCTTCAGCCAGGAGCAGCTCAACCCATGATTGGCAGAAGTAGGCGTATAAATGCCCCAGCTCCCTCTCCCCCAGAGACATGTAAATCCGAGGTGCATATCTATACCAGCTCCTAGAGCTCCTAGCGGGATTAAGCTCCAGCTGGGATCTGCTCCTCAGTGCACACTGCGTTGGCTCCTTCCCCTCCCCTCCGCTACCTTCCTACTTCTCTTCCTGAGTTTTCCCGGATCAGCTCCTAAATAAGCCACTTGTACTCAAGTCCTTGACTCAGGCCTGTGTAGGGAGAACCCAAATGAACAGTGGCATCATTACGTGTGTGGATTCAGATCCCATTTCTATCACTTAGACCTTGGGCCAGAGACAAGTGCTCTCTGCCTCGGTTTCCTCACATGTGATTGGGCATGACAGACCTGACCTCATAGAATCGTTCTGAAGATCAGAGGGGTGATTACACGGAAAGCCTGACAATGGTACCTGCACATGGTGAAAGCTCAGATGT
Organism: Equus przewalskii; assembly: GCF_037783145.1. NCBI lineage: Eukaryota > Metazoa > Chordata > Mammalia > Perissodactyla > Equidae > Equus > Equus przewalskii. The sequence goes on along the minus strand of NC_091849.1, from coordinate 40,034,627 downwards.
TATTGGACCATGAGCCCCACAAGGGCGGGGTGTTTCCAGCCTCACACACCCTGTGTGTGCTATTAACTGTCCCTGAACAGGGCAGGGTGCTTGGCAATATTCGCTGCATTGAATCTTGTCCTGACTCTGACCCAGATGTTCCTGACCTTGGCTCCTCCTCCACCCCTGACTGCACGTCCTGTTGTGGCTCTGGGCTCCGGCTCCCGGCCTGGCCTGGCGCCTACCCCCTGGGTGCACTGCTTCTTTTGCTGAATTCAACCGCTGCTGCTTGACAGGGGAACCTGAGACGTTCCCAGACGACCCCGCCCTCTCCGGGTGTCTGTACAGGCCAGGGAGGTCAGCCCTGGAGGAGAGTGGGGTGTCTTCATGTTAAATGATGCCCACCATCTGGTTTCCCTTCCCTTCCCCCTTGGGCAGGAGTGCCAACAAGAGCCCCAGGGCAGCCTCTCTTAGGACCGCAATTTCTAATTGGCCTCTGCTCTTTGAAAAAGAGTAAAATGCTACACAAATGTGAGTTGTTAATAAAAACAATTAATCTTGTTGACTTTGAGCACGTGGCTGGTGGGGCCTCTCCCTTCTCCTTGGACGCAGAGCCATAGAAAACAGTGCTAGAAGGAAGCAGATCAGGAGTCTGGTCTCACCTCTTACTAACTCGCTCGGTGACCTTGGACAAAGCTTGTCTTTTGGGGGGGCTCAGAGTCCTCATGGATAAAATGAGAGTTTTAAAGACTTCTGATCCAAGGCAAACCTCACCAAGGGTTGCGAGCATGGGGCCAGACATTTAATACTTATGTGCCTAAGGATTTTCACCCATGAACTAATTTATTCTGCACAATGACCTGTTATATAAGGATTGTTTCTTAGTTTATAGAGGAGGTCGTCAAGCTTGGGAGAAGTTATATATCTCACCTAAGGTCATGAGTTGACGGAGCTGGTGTTCGTGCATGCATGTATGTTTGCATATACGTGCATGATCATATGTGTGTGCTTGTGTACACAGGAACGTGTGTTTGTGTGTATGCCTGTTTGTTTACATGTATGTGCCTGTTGGTGTGTACATGTGTTTGTGTGTATGTGCACGTGGGTCTGCTTGTGTGTGTTGAGCTGCGTGTGTGGGTGCACACGTGTGGCATCTTGTGGACGTCCAGGTTCCTCTGAGATCCCCTGGAAGGCAGGTGCCCCGTGTCCCGTTCTCTCCCCTTGCTGTCCCCTCTCCTTCCGTTAGTCCCTCCTTCCTGTGTCTCTGGGCAGAAACACCTGAATTGGTTTTCTTTTGAAAAGAAAACAAAGCCTGCTCTTTCCAAACTCCCAATGCTTTTACCTACTGCAAAATCCATAACAATTAACCAGACCTGCCAGAGGAAAAAAACCCATGACCTGCTGAGGTGGCTCTAGCAAAGACAGTGTTCTCCTGCGCTGGTTAAAAATTCAGAAAGAGCGTTGGCATATGATATGAGGTGCAGTCTTTTACTAAAGAGATTTAATGGCCCACAATTCAATTTGAACGGAAAGAATCCCCCCAATGACTCCTTATAAAGTCTTCCCGAGCCCCGAGTCGATATCTATGGGGCTGGCGAGGAGCAGCGATCGATTAGCTGTCTCTGCCAATGAGCATTACAAGCAAGGAGGTCGGAGGGGAGTCGTGGGCGCAGTTCCGCGCGCGGCGCCTCATAAAATCGGCATGGATCCTATCGACCGGCTGCCGTGCTGTCCAGGCGGGGACAAAGGATGGCTTTGCGGGACCTGAGAGCTAATCAAATTCCCTGGGAACCCACTGGGACACATGAATCCAGAGTCCTCTCCCCTACCAGGGGGCACATAACGGGGGCCAGAAGCCGAGTTTCTAGTAATTTCAAGCCAGAGGATCCTCAGGGGTGAGGTAAGACCTGATCTTACACGACTTGAAGTTTCATTGTGTTCTAACCAGTCAGTGCTCAAAAGCAAAGAGAGAAGTTACGGTGACGCCACATTTATCCTGACGCCACTGATTTGGAAACCTCAGCGGTGCAAGAATGTGACAAGGATTCCAGAGTAAGAAAAAATGGCAACTGAGCGTTTAAAAAGTCCTCATGATAAAGTCTCTGCGTTAAAATACATGCACGATTCAAGGAAAAGCAACTCAGATGCTCGCTCAGAACCTATTAACTTTTGTTTTCTACACAATTCTAACAAACTTGATTTTTCTGGTCTCACATGACATTTTAGTACTAGTAAACAATAAATAAGATTTAAGCGGGTCACGGATGGCTCTGCTGAAGGTAGAAACCCCACTGGCAGCAAGAGGGAACAGCTGAAAGAGCTAAGGCAAAGAAACCATGAAATCAGAGCCGGTGGACGCTCAAATTTGGAGCCATTCGGGGCAAAGGCCAATAGGCCTACATTCCTGAGTGTCTTTCCTAGTCTGTGCTCAGGCTGCCCACACAAAAGACCATGGACTGGGGGGCTAAACAGACATCCATTTTCTGGTAGTTCTAGAAGATAGACATCTGGATCAGGGTGCCAGCAGGGTTGGTTTCTGGTGAGGCCTCCCTTCCTGGCTTGTAGACAGCTGTCTTCTCACTGTGTCCTCACATGGCCTGGATCCCGTGTGCACGTGAGGAGAGAGAGAAAGCTCTGGTCTTCTTCTTATAAGGAAACCAATCCTACCAGATTAGGTAGGAATCTTACGACATCATTTAACCTTAATTACCTAATTAATTATTAACCTAATTATACACTTATGACATTATATTTAGCCTAAATTACCTCCTTAAAGGCCCTGTTTCCAAATACAGTCACATTAGGGGGTATGGCTTCAATGTATGAATTTGGGGGGACACCATTCAGTCCATAACAGTCCCCCGAGTCTGCAGTGCCCAGCACGGTACAGCAATTGATGCTTACGAAGTGTTGTCAAGAACAGCTTTTAAATCATGTGTCGTCATTTCTCTTTGAGACAGCAAGGAAAGAAGGGGTCCATTTTATAAAAATTTCGCTTCAAAAGGAAAAGACCATTTGCTAAAATGTTGACTTTCAATGGAGAGAGCTCCATTTAAAAAGAACGTCACTCTTGTGAAATAGCTCCTTTTTAGGGTCCTGACATTAACAGATGTCACCCTCAAATTAGGGTCATTTGAGGAGAGTTTAATAAAGAGGCTGCTCACAGGGTGTGGGCAGATAGGGAAAGCCCAAGAGGAAGGGCTGGCGCCCAGGCTGGTGAGGGCAGGGTGTTACGCCCTCGGCCTGAGGCGGGGACAGCTGTGGGTAGAGGCTGCCCGAGGAGAGCTGGAGTCTTAGCTCTAGGGAGACATGCAGACCACAGCAAGGAGGAGGGACGGGGATGGCAAAGTAAGTACCCTGAGCTCGCTCTCTGCCCTCCCTCCCTCCTTCTCGCCAATCTCTTATGGGGGCTCCCCATGTGCTAAATCCAGCCAGAAGTCAGACAGCGGGAGCCCCGGGGTTGAGCGCACCATTTCAGACTCCTGGGATGGAGGACATGGAGAGAAGACATGGAAGAGTAAATCAAAGATGCCCTGGTACTTTCCATTTCCAAGGTGCACCCACGACAGGTGCCCTTGCCCATGCACAGGGTGTCGGGTACAGGAGCTGAGAGGGGTTAGCTCCTCTTCCTGCTCCCCTCCTCCCTGCTCTGGTCTCCTTTGAACTTGTCTTCCCCAAAGAAAAGAGAGGGAGAGAGCTCACCTAGAGGGTCTCCCCAGCTCCAACCCACTGCGTCCCGCCATCAAACACCCACATCCGTGTCCCCTTTTCAACAAGAAGAGAAACTCATTTCACACCCCGAGGCCTTTCAAAATGGAGCCCCATCATTTACTCAAGCCCCGCCCCACCTGAGGATCCCACGCTGCCTCCGCCACCAGTGCCGAAAAGAACAGAGGCGGCTTCTCCACACCTGCGCGGACTGACTGGCACCAAACCGCTCTAATTAGCACATTCCTCGCTATGATTAGGCTTCCAGGGGACGCGTGCCAGATGCCATTAATTATGGATGTGATCTTAAATTATTCACTTGGAATGTTTTTTCTTCTTGATATGCCCCTTTCATCTCCCACTAACTTTTTGTCACATCCAAGAGTTGATCCAATTAAGCCTCAAAAAGCGGAAGTTTGTTATGTTAAAGAAAAGGTAAACTGAAAATTAATCACTATTTTTTTCCCCAATAATGGTGTTAGTGGTGATCAGGAAGCAGCCAAAAGAAAAAAAACACATGGTTTTCTTCCCTGCCTCTGCCTTCTGCAGACTGTTGGTCCACGTGGCTCATCAATGACACTTTGCTCATTCTGATGGGACCCTGGTTGGGGACATCTTAGGCAGGGTCCCCGGAAGCAGGTCTTGAGCTGAGGATTCACATGCAAAGGATGTACTTAGGGAGCTGGAAAGGAGTGAGGGAAGCAGGGCAAGGAAGGCAAGGAGCAATTTCCGGCAATGTCCCAGCCTCAGCCTGATCCTATGGGGAGCTCTGGAGCATAAATTACACCTGCATGTCTCCAAGGCAGAGGAGCTGGGCCTGCAGACTCCTCCACCCATCAGCCATTGATTGATCAAGGACTGCTGGGGGCCAGAGGAGGTGTGAACTCCCAGGCACTTGCCTGCTGATTGCAAGTGTGGACCAAGCAGGTCCCAAAGGCAGTTCTTAATGAGAATTTAGAAACACAGAAGCTGGAGGCTGGGTTCCCAGAACAACAATCTCCACCAAAGGGGGCTCAAGAGCATCACAGATGGCAGAATAAAACATGGAGAGCAATTCTTTTCCAGGCCCCCAAAGGTCAGCACGCCTGCGGTGCAGTCTGTCAGCGCAGATGCTTTGAGCACCTGTGTGGACCCAGCACTGTGTGAGGTGTTGTGGTAGAGACACAGGCAAATCCCGCAGGACTTACACTCAGTGTCAGAAACACAAAGGAAAGGAAAATTAGGGGGTGTCCAGATTAAATACAGGGATGTGTGGTTGAGATGTAATTGCTGGAAGAATTCATAAATATGAAGAGCATCTCCTGGGAGAGTTAGAACTTGGGGCTCAGGAGAACAGAAAGGAAAAATAATGACTTCTTACATATAGTGCTGTATACTTTATGAAAAGCACTCCTCAGTCTATTTTCTCGTGTAAGCCTTGAAATAAGGCCCTGAGGTGGTATAATATCCCCATTTTACAAATGAGAAAAATTGAGGCTCAGAAAGGTCATGGGCTGACTTGCTCGAGGTGCTCATGTGCCGTGTGACTTTTGATTCTAAGGCCTGTGTTCTTCCCACTATGCTACACTGTCTCCCAGGGAGTAGGATCTAGCAGAGCCAAGAGGAGAAGGAAGGGCATTCTGCATTGGGGGAACAGCACAAGCAAAGTCTCAGAGGTTGAAAGGGGCATGTAAAGACTGAGAGGAAAGGAACTGGTTGGATTAGTATCCATGTTGGGGTAGTGGTGGAGGCAAGTTGTTCCTACCCCCTTGTCCTACCCGTACCATGTCACAGTGGAATAAAATAGTCTCTCTCTAGAAGGAATCCAGGCCTGGAAGCAAAGCCCAATTGGAAGTGGCCACCCTTTTAGAGTAGACAGGAGCCATGCAGGAAGCCTGAAGGCCAACAGCCAGATGCTGAGGCGGTGACATTTAGGAGGCGGGGAGCCAGAGGTATGCACAGGGCAGGAAGGACACCGCTGGTCAGAGACCCAGGCCAGGGAAGGCTGACGCAGGTCCCAAATAGGCCAGAGCCCAAGAGTGACATTGTGAGCTAGAGACGCCCAAGGACAGTGCTGCCCCAGGACAGTGGTTGCTGTCTCCTGTCCCATCTCAGCTTCACAGTGGCATTAGGAAAAGATCAGCCCAGTCCACCAGACATTTAGTAAGCATCCCCTATGTACCAGATGCTGGTGCCTGGTCTCCCATACACTAGGACTGGGGTATTTTTAAAATCTGCCCGCAGAATCATTGGCACTCCTCCCTTCAAAAGGCAGAGCCTAATTCCCTTGAATTTGGGCTGAATTTAGTGATTTTTTTTTTTCCTAGTCAATAGAATGTGACAAAGCAACAAAGTATGACTTGCAAAGGTAGGTCATAAAAGACATTGCCACTTCTATCAGCCCATCTCCCTTGAATTGCTCACTCTGGGGGAAGCCAGGCAGTATACTGTGAGATGCTCAGGCAACCCAGGACGAGGCCAGGAACAGCGGCCTCCCAAGAACCCAGCAGCAACTTGGCCGCCGTGGGAGCGAGCCATGTCGGAAGCCCCTGCTCTTCCTCCTGGGCTCCTCCAGCCCTGGTCAAGCTTTCAGATGACTGCAGCTTCATGAGAAATCCTGAGCCTGCACCACCCAGCCAGGCTGCACCCAAATTTATGACCCAGAAACCGTGAGAGAATACTTATTGTTGTTTTAAGCACCAAACTTTAAGGTAGTTTATTAAACAGCAATAACTAATACAGAGTGTTTGGACCCCATTGAAAATGAGTCTCCTTGATTCCATCTAAGGCACATATCAGCACAGCATCACAATAAAAAGACAGAGAAACCTGGATCCAAAGGCTTTTGAAAATAATGGGCAGTTTTGCTAAAGATACTCTAGAAGGGGGAAGAATGAGGTAGGAATTACGTCTCACAGCAGGGACCCAAGCTCCTTAAAACCTTCTCTAGGTGGATCTGCTTTTTCCAGAACTCCAGCCCCTCTGTGTCATGCCTCCCCAGTGCGTCCATCAGTAGCATTGTCCCAGTGTTCTTCTCCACCTGTTACCCATGGCCAGTACAACAGAGGTGTCACCAAGCAGGACCAACACCCTTGGGAGGTGGGGACAGCTGTGATCCTTTAATGAGTTGGTGCTGTCACAGCAGCAAGAGCAGTAGTGGACAGAAGTGTCCAGAGGAGAGTGCCCTGCCCGCCGGGGGTCACCCGTGCTTGACAGAGGGATGTGTGAGAGCTGAGACACGAAAGACCAAGAGGGGACGGCATTCCTGGCCGAGACCTTGGGTCATGCAAAGGAGTAAAGGGGCCACAATGTAAGGGAGGGCGGCGTGTTTGGGGTATGGTGCCCCGTGGCTCCTGCCCCTGAGGAGCGAGCTCCAGGGTTCAGAGGGCTCCAGCCAACCTGCCTGGGGGGGTGTGGGATTCCAGGGCAACGCGAGCTTGCCCTAACCTTGGACTGTTCTTCCCTCCTTGGACAACAGCCCTTTTAGAGGGTCAATTTGGTCATTAAATAGTGGTGTGGGCTTTGCCAGTTCATTCACTGCTCTGGGCCTTAGTTTACCCTTCTGTAATATAGGAGGCTATGTGAGGTCCTGACTTTCCCACTGTAGTTAGCTTAAAATCCCCTGGAGAGCAGGTTAAATGCTGATGCCTGAGCCCCACTTCCAGAGGTTCTGAGCCCTCAGCGCCAAGGCAGGGCCTGAGAATCAGCATTTTCACAAGGGTCCCAGGGGCTTATGCTCCAGGGGGCTCTCCCATTTTAGCAGCTTCCTAAACTGTCCTAATGCTAAGAATCCAGCTGGGAAGTTGTGGAAGACACAGCTTCCAGGCTTCTCCCCCGGAGATTCTGGGCCAGGGAGCCAACCTAGGGCGGGGATTCACAAAATGACCCCAGGAGCAGCAGTGGCAGGTGCCTCTGAGGATTTGTTACGCATGCACATTGTCAGGCCCCACACTAGAGCTCCTGAATCAGAACCTCTGGGGACAGGGCCCCTCGTCTGCTTAAACAAGCTCTCCCGGTGCGTCTGATGCCTGCTAAGGTAGGACAGCCACTGGCCCTGAGTCTGTGCTGCTTCACAATGACGGCAGGTGATGCCGAGCATTGGGAAGGGTGGAAAACCTTGCAGTCATCAAGGATGCTTCTAGCTCCCGGTGCCCAAGTTTCCTGGAAGGCCTGGATTCTCCCTAGTTTGCCTCTGGGCCTCTCCAGGAAAAGGGGTCCGGGAAACAGCCAGTATTTCCTTTATAAGCAAGTAACATTCAGAAGATCCAGGGACCAGGCCACTAAAACCCCCACCTCACAATGTGCACACACAGCCACTCCTCCACCCCTGGCCTCTGGCTGCTCGCCTGAGGAGAAGTGGAAGCCGTGGAGAACCTTCTCGAACTGAGACTTACCAAGGATGGGGCTGGGTCAGCAGGGTCCACTTTCTTTTATTAATTCGTTCCCACCAGCTGACATCTCATTTTCTGGAAGGTGAACCGCGGAGCCTGGCTCCCCCGCCCGCTCCTCACCAGCTCCCCACTCCTTCCTCCCCGCCAGGCAAGAGCGGCCTCTAAGAATAACAAGGAGATTGGAGCAGGCGCTGGGCCCACCAGGTATCCGAAAAATGGGCCGCTCCCTCTGCTCCCTTCAATGCATCATCTAATTCTGCGGCAGACCCATAATCTCAGAGCTGTGACAGGGAAGCAGGTTCCTGGCCCCTTGGTCCTGTGCTCCCAGCATTGTGGATCCAGAAGACCCTGCCTCCTTTCCCTTTGTCATAGGGTGCCTGAAATCCCACCATCAGTGTGACATTCCTTCCATCCTCTCCTACACACACACACACACACACTTTATGTATTCATCCATCCATTCATTCATTCACTCAGCATTTATTTCTTGGACACATTCTTGTACCAGGTAATGTGCTAGGAATTGAGGATGCTCGCAACTGCACATGACCTGAAAAGCTGTCTTAAGCCCAGCAGACAAAGCGTGAGCGTAGTGCTTCGTTGGAGCTTCCCAGCAGCTGAGGAGGAGCAGAAGGGACAAGGGACGGGACCGGGGAGAGTGCAGGGAGAGAGAGAGAGAAGGCATTGGAAAAAAACTTTTCTGACCTCTATTCAACTTAGAAACATGTTTGTTGAGCAGCTAATGTGTTCCAGGAACTTCTCCAGGGCTCAAGAGGGGCAATACATAGTGTGACCTGCAGATCCCAGGCCTCGGGGCTGAATCACCCAGGGGAGCTCTCCCTCCGTTTTCTGAGCGGCCTCGCAGTTTAGGGGCAGAGCCTGGTTTAGCAATCAAAGAACTGAATACTAATCCGGCGGGACCTCCGGCTAGTTGTGATCTTGGAGAAGTCACTTTCTCTCTCTGCCTCATATTTTCTGTGGTTGGGGAAGGGGCTCCCTGTAAAATGGGAGTCGTCACAGCCGGCCTGCTGTGTGGCTGCACCTCCAGGCTGTGGAGAGCTGTAGATACCTAGTCATTCTACAAATTAGCATCTTCTATCTGCCAGAAACAATTAACTGGGGATCCATGGAGACGACAGACAGAAATCCCCATCCTCATGGAGCTCAAGTGGAGGAAGATGGATGATGGACAAACAGTGTGCCCAAGGTATCAAGGGCTCCAGAGGAAAGTAAAGCAGAAGTCAGGGTTCAGGAAGTAACGAGGGAAGGGGATGCTCCTATTTCATAAAGAATGGCCAGAGAAGGTCTTTTAATAAGTGACAAAGTGATACTTGAGCAGGATCTGAGGGAAGTGGAGAGGGAATCACTTGGTTATTGGGGAAAAAGCATACCAGGCAGGGGGCACTGCCAGTGCAAAGGCCCTGAGGTGTGTGTGTGTGCTGCAAAGAGCATCAGGGTGACTAATGAGGGGAGAGTCAACTGTTAACGTTTCAGGAGTTTTGACAGCCACTTTTTAAACTCAACCATTATTTAAAATTATATTATATAAACTTATAATTAAGTAATATTATGTCAAAAAGAAAGCTAATAAATATTCAAAACCCATGACTTCCTAATTATGTAGCCACCTTTTACTCTGATCGGTGCTCTTCAGGGTATTTACAGCTGTCGTGGGCATATGGTGGAAGCGCTATAAAATGGAGCGCTACTGCCTGTCTCTGCTCAGCTCTGCAGTCACTTACATCTTGTTGGTAGCTGGAAATCCGCCAGGGTGGGCGTATTTACACCATGGAAATTGGCCAATATTACCAATCACGATTGCTCCCCTCCACTCCTGCGAGCCGATCGTTAACGTTTTCCAGCCCCCTCACTGCCCACAGCCCCCTGTGGAGCGGATCTGAGGCAGGAGCTTCCTTTCAAGTCTGCTCTCAGATGGTCCCTGAGTCCAGCAGGCCTGGGAGAGGCAGCCAGGGTGTGCTGGGCAGGGCCGCCAGCCCCACCTCCCTCCCTGGGCCCCCCGTTTCTCCTGGAGTGGCCCCTACTGCATTATTGTCTCTTTATGACCCCACGTCCCCAGTGGACCGCAGCCACTTCCTTATGCCCATAGTTCAGTTCAGGAGCCAGTCTGAGTCCTTCGGTGTCCAGCGCTGTGCTTTCTGGCCCCGGAAGGAGAATGAGCATGACAACAATGAACACTCATTGCTTTTTAAAATTCTCACAACTCTATCAGGTAGACACAGGTATTATCTTCATCTCATGGAAGGGGAATCTACAGCACAGAAAGATTTAGTAACTTGTGCAAAGTTGCACAGCTAGTAAGTAGCAGTCTTCAGTTGAGCCCAGGCCACTGGCTCCAGAGTCTACACTGTCAACCACAAAGAGACACTATGAGATAAGAGGTGAGGGCCCTGGCCTCAGGGGGCTTATGCTGGGGTGGGGACATCAGGAATGTCTGGGCCTTGAACGATAGATGGCATTTTGCCAGGAAGAGATAGAGGTCAGAGGAGGGCATTCCAGGAGAGGGAGCAGCCAGAGGGTGGGAGCGAAAGGGAGGTGTTCAGGGGACAGCCAACGGCCCCATGCGGTCCTCTTGTTCCACATCCTCACCAACCCGGAGAAGCCTACCTTTGGGTGCTCCAGGATGACAGCTTCCCCAAAAGCAATTTCTCTCCAGCTTTGTCTGCATCGATAGTGCTTTGCATTTCACTGAAGGTGGTAGCAGAGCGCATTAGTGCCCTGAACACGGAGACTGGGGAACTTGAGTGTGTGCGTGCAGGTGCAGGTGCATGTGTGTGTGTGTGTGTGTTGGGGTGGGAGGTGGCAGGGAGCAGGCCTAGTAGAGTGAATCTGGCCTGGGATTAAGCATTTTCCTCCATTCAGTTGATGATCTGCCTTGAGCAAGGCTGGGTGGTAGACAAGGGAGCGGGATGGTCGTCCCCATCACTCCAGTAGCTCAGAATCTGCTGTCCTGGTCATTCTCACAGGGTAATGAGACAATGAACATCTCTGAGTCAACTGTTATGTTATCCAACATCCTTTGTAAGAGCATCTATGCAATAAACCCTCCTGGAATGACAAATTGCTCTTTCTGAACTCTGAGCAGGGATGACTTCTTTGCAGGAGAAATTTCATCTCTCCAGATAAGCCTGTTGGCCTATCTCTATCTGCTACCGTGAACTATATAACCGCACCGTAGGCATCTAAAGGGACGTATCCTGCAAGTTTAATGCTGCTCTGTGTAATGGGTTACAGAAAACAGAACAGCCGCAATGGAAATTTCCATTGAGGTTCAAGATGACATTCTTCCTGGAAAAATACTCTTGGATAAGATGATAGCAATCCTTTTTTTTTTCTTTTTCTTTTCTTTTGAGGAAGATTAGCCCTGAGCTAACATCTGCTGCCAATCCTCTTTTTGCTGAGGAAGACTGGCCCTGAGCTAACATCCGTGCCCATCTTCCTCTACTTTATATGTGGAACGTCTGCCACAGCATGGCTTGCCAAGCGGTGCCATGTCTGCTGTTTGCTGGAATTTTCGTTTGTTTGTTTTGGTGAGGAAGAGTCACCCTGAGCTAACATCTGTTGCCAATCCTCCTCTCTCTTTTTCTTTTTTGTTTGAGGAAGATTTTCCCTGAGCTAATAACCATGCCAATCTTCCTCTATTTTGTATGCAGGACGCCTCCACAGAACAGCTGATGAGTATAGTAGGTCCACACCCAGGATCTGAACCTGCAAACCCTGGGCCACCAAAGCGGAGCATGTGGAATTTTAACCACTTGGCCACAGGGTTGGCCCTCTTTCCTGGAATCTTAAAGAGCAGAGTGTTGGTGGAAGGAGCCCAGAGACTCCTATTGCTCTAGAAGTTTCCAGAGGTTTGGAAGATCTTGAGGGGACTACTCTAGCAAGAAGCACAAGATCTCCAGAACTGAGGATTCATGTTTGAGAGATGAATGGACTCCAGCCAGTGCCCATTTGAGAAGAGCAGAGGAAATGATAGGCACAAGCACCATTGCATTCAAGGTGGGCTGGCAGTGAAAACATTTGGTGCCTGTGTCTGGAGGCTGCGTGTGGAGGGGCTCCCTGCCTGAGGGTCCAAGGTGAGACTTTTGCACACGCAGTTAGTGGAGGCTGCGGGTTCTGGATCTAAGAGACCAGCCAACCTCCCCCCAAATCAGAACTCTTAACTATGATGTATTTTCCTTTTTGCCTGGCCTACCAAGACATTCAGCAATAAAATCAGTGTTCAGCTAGTGACTAAATATTCCAGGTTCCTGACATGTCAGTTTCTCAGTGGCTCTGTTTTTGGTTCTTGTTAAGATTGTGGTGAAAAAAAAGAATGGAGGGAACATCCAATACTAAAACAGAAGTGTTTTCAAAATCAATCCTTAGCCTCAGAGAGTGACTCTTCGTGAGGCCGTGGAGAAGAAAGTGCACTGGTGAAGAACCACACAATTAGTAAAGAGGCCTTTGATCCTCTCTGCAGGGTGGGTGGCTCTCCTCACCCACCCCCCAAGTCCCCTGCTTCCCTCATAGAGACCCTTGGATGGTACTTCCGAGAAGGCCTGATCCCAACCAGTTCTAGCTCCTCCACATTTCTCAGGCTCTCTCTCATCCAAGTCCATCCACCCACTCACCCACCCACCCATCCATCCGTTCATGCATCCATCCTTCCACCCACCCACTTCTACTCTCCAGCAAATGTTGAGCAGTCTTCCTGTGCCAGGACAGGGCTATAACATTGACTAGGAAGTGGCATCTCCTCCTAGCAGCCTTTGCATCTGGTAGGGAGAAGAGTTGGCCACAGGTAAGTTCAAGAGGTGTTAGGACAGCTAGATAGTAGTCAATACAGGGTTGCAAAGTCCAGGACTTTGGGGCCAGGCTGTCTGGATATTGAATCCTGGCTCCACCACTTAATAGTTATGTGACCTTGGGCAAACTAGGTAACTTCTCTGTGTCTCAGTCTTCTCATCTGTCAGACGGTATTCCATTGCTCCCACCTCAGAAGCTTACTATGCCGCTTTGTTGCTGCTGTGTTACAAAGGGCCCCAGCAGTGTTATGTTTCCCCACGGTCTGGGGGGGCGTCTACTCAGGCAGGGCTTGGCAGCTTGGTGCTCTTGCTCCACATGTCGTCAGCTGAGGTCACTCGATGGTTATTCAGCTGGCCTGGAGGGTCCCAGATGGCTTCAGTCAGGTGTCCGGCACCTCGGCTGAGATGGCCGAAAGGCTGGGTCCAGCTGGGACTGTCAATCAGAACACTCAGAGGTGGCCTCTCCAGTCTGGTCATCTCGGGCTAGTCAGATTTCTTGCATGGCGGCTCCCAAACAGACTGCGCTGAGAGATGGAAATAGAAGCTGCCCGTGTCTTCAGGCCTCGTCTAGAAACTGGCGCGGCCTCACTTCCACCACATTCTTCTGTCAAAGCAGACCCAGTAACTGCCCGGATTTGAGGTAGAGAGCTGGGACCCCACCTCTCCAATGGGAGGAGCAGAAGGGTTTGTGACAGGCCTTTAAGCCGTCACACTTACAAAAAGATGAAATGAGTTAATACGTGGAAAGCAGAGGGGTTACTGGCAGCACAAGGGCCAAACAAGTGTTTGTTGTTGTTGCTATTATCTATGCCCTTGTGGTGAGCCTGAAGAGGTGAGTCTGTGCCCTCTTGGTCCACAAGGAGCTATGGGAGCTGGGAAGTGGCGAGTTCCAGATAGATGGTGGTGTTTGCACGTACTTGCTTCTTGTGGACAATTTTATGAGAGTCTTGGTCTTTGCTAATTCAAAGGAGATGATCAAACCAACCAATGAATGCAAACCATGTAACTGACTAGTAATTAACGGGGCCCACGTCCCTCCCAAGGACCACACCAGACCCAGCCTGGTGGGAGGCACAGAGGGCAGGATGTGGCTTGGAGGCCAGCCCCCTCACCCAGGACATGCAGGCTCAGCTCTGAGGGGCTCACAGAGCCCAGAACACACAGATGAGCAGACGCGGCTGTGGGCTGCCCGCCTGGGCCCCTCCTCCGGAGCCTACTGCCTAATTGGAAAGGGCCATTTCAGCATCTTAGCAGAAAATGGAGTTTTTCTTGCCTTGATGTCGTGATTTGACTGGGAGTTAGCAAAGCATCAGTGGAATCCTAAATGTCTACTTAAAAATCTCAAGCCTTCATTTCGGCTTGGCATGCGGCTCTGCTCTCCCTTTGTGGGAGGAAGATAAAACGCTTTCATGCGTGTCCTCCTGCCTGAGAACGCGGGCTGGTTAAACATCTCTGGTAATGGCTGCACTGTGCCAAGGATTTTATCTCCTCCTGGTAACAGTTCCTGCCTTTAAACGGCTTCCACGAGGAAGAGCCGGAACGCAAATGCAGAACAGGCTGGGGAAGGCTTCAGGAGGAGGGAGCCGTCGAGGGGCAGGGGCAGGGGCAGCCCTGGTGTGGGCCTGCGCGCGTGGTGCCAAGTGCCTTTCCATACACGACCTCATGTTGTCATCCCCGGGGTGAGCCAGGGGGAGGAAATGAGCACGACTTCTACCCCCTTTTTATAGCTGAGAGGCCTGGAGACCAGAAAGGCCGAGTAAACTCTCCAAGGTAGTGCCCATGGCCTGGGGCAGAGCCGCAATTTCTACCCAAGTGAGTCTGACGTCTAGTATTTTTTCTCTGCCAGGAATTGTGGGAGTCTTCCCCACCTCCCCATCATCACCCTTCACCCCAGTACTGACGCTTGTACAGACAAGGGCCTCTGCCCTCAGGGGCCCCCCGCTGGGGTGGACCAATGATTGGTGCCATGGCTTAGTTATCTGGCTTACTTAGGAAGACCCTGCATTGAGTCTGAATAAGAGCACAAAACCAGGGCAGAGAGCACACGGTGTGCTGTGCTGATGGGGCAGGAGGGCCACATTTGGACAGAGCCCTAGAGGGAGGGAGGAAGACATGCAGTGGACAGATCGTGGTGCTGCTCAGGGAGCCAAGAGCTGCCAGTTCACATTTCAGCCATTTCATTAAGGCACCACTGCATGACCTTGGAAAAGTGGTGTAGCCACCAGAAGCCTCAGTTCCTTCATTTTACAGTTGAGAGACTATGCTCTAGGCTTCCTGAGGTCCCTTTTATTTCTGAGACTCGGGGAGTTTATCAGAGCTGCCGCTTACAGTTGCATAGGTTTTGCACTGCACAACTCCAGGTAGGTGCCACTCGCAGACTGGAATGTGAGTTGTACACTGCAGTGGTCCTAGATTCTATAAAAGGGGATATAGACAGGAAAGATGGAGGAAACGACATGAGAGAGTGGCAAAGAGGGCAGGGCTTTCAAGAAGTGGAAGTAACGGCCTGTGACCACTCTTTTCCCCAATCAAGAGGTAGACAAGTCTTTATGCTGCACAAAGGAGTGCTCCGGTAGGGGCTTTTGGACCTGTGGAGGGAGATCTGTGGGGTCTGTCACTAATCACACGCTCCACCCACGTCTGATCAGGACCACTTCAATTGGCTCTGATTTAGCCGGAAAGAGCTGCTCTACTAGGAAGAGACCCTTTGATGGAGGCGAGATGCCGGGCCACCAGTTTCAGAGGCAGCTTCCTACGGGAGGGAAGCCTTCTGTTCCTGAGGCCTGAGTCTGGCGAGCCTACGGCTCCTGGCTCCTCAGTCACACTTCCTTCAGGACTGAATATTCAGTTTATGGGGGCTGGTAAACTATGGCCTCAGGAGAAGCAGCTGCGTCTCCCCTCAGACCAGGGCTCCTCTTCCTTAGACTGCAGCTTCTTTGTCTTCAGAAGCTGTTTCTATGGTTCATTCATCATCTCTGATTGCTGAGTTTCTATGAAGTGCCAGGCAGGGTTCTAGATCCTCAGAATTTGAGGTGGATGAGCCTCAACAAGGCTAAGTAATGACAATCGCTAAGCAGTCAACAGAAGCAGGGTGGGTGGGGTTGGCAGTGGGGTGCTTGGCTGTCTCAGGCAGGTGGTTTGGGAAGGCCTCTCTGAGCAGGCGCCTCTTTGCTGAGGTCTATGTGAGGAGCCAGCCCTGGGAGGGGCTCGGTGAGAAGCATGCCATGCAGAAGAGACTGCAAGTGCAAAAGCACTGAGGTGGGAGGGAGGAACAGATCGCTCGGTATCTGTACATAGCGGCACAAAGATGGGGTCAGAGAGCTTGGGGGTCACTATGGAGATGTCGCAGAGCTGACCCCAATCACCGAAAGCCCCAGGCCACTGTCCCACATTTTCTCCACCCCAAAATTGGGGACAACTTGTAACAGAGGTCAGGAAGTGCCTGGCCTTGTTATGTCCCCCAAAATGGGCTGCTAAGAGGCCAGGCTGGGAAGTCACATTGACCCTTTGTTGAAATCTGGCAAGTTCCTCTCAGGTCCTCAGTTTGTTCATCAGTGAAATGGGAATAACGGCATGTGCTTTCCTGGGTTGACATTGGATAGTGAGTACTCGAGAGGGGCTCCATACATCATAATGGGTGAAGATTGTTATACTTCCTCCCCCCGGGCCTGTGCTGCATCTTTACAAGTGACATCTCATTTAATCTTTGTAGCCCCATGAGGAAGGACTTTGTAATCCCATTTCCCAGATGAGCACACTGAGGTACAGCAAGGCCACCAGATAGCGGCGCTCCGCCAGGAGGGGTACTGTCTCCCTAGGCGACACGTTGAGACCTGGGTGTGTGGTGTTGGGGTCGTCACAGAGGCTGGGACGACCTGGTGGGGAGGGCAGGGGGATTCCTATAGGTATGCCCCCTGGGCAAGGTGTGGAATAGTCCTCCACAGGCCGAGCTGCCCAGCCCCAAGTGCCAAGAGCACCCGTTTTGCGAAACACTAATTCCAGAACAACCCCTCGTTAACCGAAGAGGGACTGAGCTCCAGGGAAGGTGATGGGTCCAGGGTCGCCTGGTGCATCAGGGCAGAGCTCGGACCAGAGCCATGGCCCACCTGGACCGCCAACACCTTCACCACGTGGAGCCCGCGCTGGAATCTGAACCGCCTTCAGGCCAGCCCAGCTGCCAGCGCTGGGTTGATATGTCCCCTCAAAAGCCACTGGGTGTGGCCCTGTGATTCCCCACACCCCGCCCTGGCTTGAAAGATGAACTAGGTTGTCTTTGATCTGGTTCTCAGGTTTTGATCGCCCACGGCCACCTCCCACAAAGAGAAAGTGTTGATAATTACATTTCTGCCCTTTGTACCCTGTAATTAATAATTGCAATCAATCTGGCACATTAGTCACATAATGCGGGGCCTAATTGGCCGCTGAACACTTCTCCTTTTTGATTGAGGCAATCTGTGTTCTAGGTGGTTCTGTAGCCAGCTGCAGTTAACACAGCAGGACCTGTGGGAGGCCGCTACAAGGCAATTTGCATGACATGTGGGGAGAGGAAGCTGAGTAGAGCAAAGGGGTGGGGAGCAGGGCCTTAAATTAGAGTGGGGCAGAGGGGCAAGGATTAGGGGCCTGGGTCCTGGGCAGGGTGCTGGCATAGGTCTGGTTAACCCTTGATTCACCCTGGAGGCCTGAGAGAGGCCCACACGGTTTGTTTTGGCTCCCGATGCAGGCCAGCTGGTGCCCTCCTGCCCTCCTGTCACTTTGGGCATGTGTGGAGGTGGACTGGCTGCCTTCTCTTCTTACCCCAGGGAGTTGGTTCATTTCCCACCAGGTGAGAATATCACCATTAGAACCCTGGCCTCCATCTGTCCTGCTTTCTGAGGTCACAGGTGGGTCCTGGAGCATCTGGTCCCTATGAAATCTGGTTTGGGGAACATCACCTGAATCCTCTGTCCCCAGATCTCTTCCTGAGATTTCCTTGCCATTCACATCCCTGAAATTCTACCACTGGAGATCCATTGGCAGCAGACGGGGTAGGGGTTGTGTCCCTCCTTTTCTGAGTCCCTAATTGCATCAGTTAGGGTTCTTTTTATTGTAAGTGATAGAATACTTAGCCTTGGTCTTAGGTAACATAATTGAATGAATTAATTATTGACAAGTTCAGAGAGTCTTCCAGCTTCAGGCGTAGTTTGATCCAGGGGTTCCCAGCCAGTGAGACTCTGGCCCCATTTCTCTGTGATTCCGTTGGCTCTACTCTACTCCTGGGTCAGTTTTCTCTTCTAGCCACCACCCCTCAACCCCCAACACAATAGTGGCTACAACACCGTCTGGAGATACCCAGCTTCTCTCTGAGAGGTTCCTGCAAGTGAACAGCAGGAAGATGCATCCAGCAGCCTGCATGGGTCCTTCGCCAGGATGCAAGATGCTCTTCTACTGAACGAAGAGGAAGAAGCCCCCAGCAAACATCTCACAACTCTCTGACCCAAATGGGGTTATGTGTTCCCTCCACTTCCGTCCCCCAATAATCACTAGGGTGCAGGTGACGGAATCAGTTATCCTGAGGCAGTATCATATTTATTACATAGGATGGGAGTCAGTGAACTACAGCCCTTGGGCCAAAGGACATGTATTTGTAGCCAGTGTTATTGGAGCACTGCCATGCTCATGTTTTTGTATATTGTCTGCTTTCATGCTACAATGGCGGAGTTGAGTAGTTGCGACAGAGAGCTTATGACCTGCAAAACATAAAATATTTACCACCTAGACCTTTAGAGAAAGAGTTTGCAGACCCCTTGACGTAGACTGTCCGAGCCAGAAGGGAAACCAGACATTATTTATCTTCCCATCCTTCCTTACACAGGCAGAAGCTGACTCTGTGACCTAGAGCCCGCTCCCAGACAGAGGGTGTGGCTTGTTGCTGAGGCCGGGTTAGGGTTAGAACTCTCTAGTTCTTTCATGAGCCACCACCTTAGCTACAAGGGTCACCTGGAGCAGCTGAGGACTTAGATTGGGGTGGATTGGTCAAGGGTGGCTGGGAGAGGAGAGTGGGGTTCCAGGAGGGCAGCTCTCACCTCCTTCACAACCTTTACCCAAGAGACTGGGCCTTGGGCAGGACGTGGCGGGTGTCCAGGCTCAGCCTCTGAGGCTGGCCAGGTGGGAGACGTCCCTGACCTATAGGACCTGACTCCCAAGGAGAGAGAGAGCCTCTTCTCAGCTCCAGCCCCTAGCCCCTTCCCTCTGTGAGTTCCCCCTCAGTGGCTGCCCAGGAAAGAGGACCAGAGTTGGTGTTTCTATGACCTTACTTCAGATGCATCCAGCAGCCTGTGTGGGTCCTTCGCCAGGATGCAGGATGCTCTGCCACTGACATCCCTGGGCAAAGCAGGATGCTCAGTGGTAATGCTGGCTGACGTGTGGAGTGCTTCCCTGTGCCAGGCGCTGTTCTAGCCCTGTGCCCAGATCAGTTACTCCTCACAACCGCCCTGCGAGGCAGGTATGGCCATCGCCCAATTTACAGATGAGAAAGATGAAGGCTGAGAGGCTAAGGAACTTGTTCCAGGTCACACAGCTTATGTCAGCTGGGGCCTCTGGGAAGTAGACACTAAGATAGATTGGGGTTTATTAGAAGTAACGCCTATGAAAAATACAAAAGAGGCAGGGACTGAGATTGGGCAGAGAGAAACTTCAGACCACAATGCAGACCTGAAATCTGGCAAAGGAGAGGAGGTAAGGAGCGCCTCAGAGCACTTAGCACCACGTCGTGCACCATGACAGTCTCAGCCAGCCCCATGGGGAGCACGAGAACAGACTGCGTGTCGGAGGAGTCTGAGTCTGGGCAGAAATAGCCAGGCCCTAGCACCCCACCATGCTCGGTCATTGGCTGGGGCTGACCAGCAGGCACTGGCCCGGGCTCCAGGGCTGAGGTGGACCCTGAAGGTGCTATAGCTGAAAGCTGTCAGCTAACCTCCCTCCTTGTTGCTGGAAGCAAATTCCTCCTTGAAGAGGGATCTGAGGTGCATGCCTCCACGCCACCTCACAGCTGGAAAATAAACCAGGACCCACACTCCAGCAGTCTGGGGCCAGACCCCTATGTACTTAACCCCTCTACTCTACCCTTGATAGATGGTGGGGAAGCAGGTATAAGGAGCACTGAGCTGGTGCTAGTCCTGGGGTCCTGGCTCTGCCACCACCCACCATATGTCCTTGGGCAAGTCACTCGGTTCACTCATTCAATCATTCATTCCAACACTTCCTGAGCATTTGCTGTGTCAAGTCCTGTGCTAAGCTCCGGGAATGAAATGCAGGCCACAGCCTCATGGAATTCTCCACGTGGGGATGAAGGAGCACCGTGGTTTACAGCACTGCTGAACCACATGATGAGGCAGGGAAGTGGGCTCTCAGGTCATAAGGAGTACAGAGATAGGGATGTCACTGAGGGCCTCAACGTCGTTGGAAAAAGGAAGCGGTAGGATTCAAGGCTCTCTAAGGCCCCTGTCCACTCTGTAAACTCGGCTTTGGTCAAATCTGGGGGAATCACAGGGTCTGCTGGAGCACATCACACGTCTGGGAGCAGGGTGTAGGCCTAGCCGGAGAGCCAGCCTGGGCTTGCTCAGGCTGGGAGCCAGGTCCAACGAGCTTCTCGCAGAGGCAGCCTGTTCCATCTCTGGGCTGCACAGTGGATCATTGACCTTGGAGTGGGATTTGTGCCCTTGGGGTCTGCATACAATGCCTTTGGCACCCCAGACCCCAGGGCAGGTCCTTCATCTTTGCCTTCATCCAGACTCAGCTACTCCAGCTGGACAGAAACCTTCAGTTAAACATTCATCAGCCGATGGATGAGTCCTAGAGAAGTGAACAAACTCATCTAAAAACCACCCACCCAGAATTTCCCAAGTTCTTTTCCCCACCCAGCCAGGCCCAGACACATAACTTTGAAGGGGTCCTTTATCTTGCTGCAAATTATTGCCAGGAAAGTCTATGGCCAATTAAACAAGCAATTGTTCCTGTTGTACCTTTTACTCTCTCTTAAATAACCTCTGGCCTGACCTGTGGGAGAAGACGCTGGATTCGCCAGTTCTCCTCATCAGACTAAACATCTTCCCCCATGGCACAGACTCCAGGACGTGGTTATTAAATCAGTAAAACCCAAATGCTCCCGCGATAAACTCTTGCTGATGCGATAACAGCAGTCACCCTGGAGAATTCCACTTGGTACGTATCACCAGGGGAAATGTCAGCAGCAGCAAGCATCCTGGTTCAAACAACCCAACAGGTAATTTGCTGGTTTATGGCTCAGACGCTAAAATATGGATGTAACCAGGCTCCAGTGGCCAGTTGAAAAGCACTGACAGTAGAAAATCCTTCTCCTTGCCTTAGGACTTAGAAACACTGAATCTCTCTGGTCTGTAGAGTCTTCTCTCCTACCCAGGCATTTTGGGACAGTATAAAGGAATATAGAGATGGGGGGCAGGCTGGGTGCAGCTAGAAAATTTTCCCCAAAATTAGCCAGATCTCCACTCCCCAGCTTTGCCTGCAGTGCCTGCCGCCCCCTTGTCACCGTGCCCCCTCTCTCAGGAGCAGTTGTCTGTGTCTTTATCCTTCTCTCGGTTTCTGTCTCATTCTCCCTCATCTGCATAGAGGTGGGTCCTCTATGACTTTGCACTTCAACACCCTCACATCAGGAAGTTCTTCCTAAACCCTCACCGGTCCCTTTTTCCCTCCTTCCCTCGCAGGTGCTGTCTTTGCTCTGGTGATCGATCCCTGTCTGGTCCTAGGAAATAGTCGGGCCCCTCCGCAGGCAGAACCATGGCCAGCCCGCAGGGCAGCTCTGTGTAGATTAGAAAGAAAGGGCCCCTTTTTCGAAGCAGATACAGGCCCTGTGTCAGGGTGCACATCCCGGAAGACCGAGCGCTGTGCTCTCCCTCGGCCAGGTACCCATGTGCCTGAGGTTTCTCTGCATGACACAGCTCTGGGGATGGGAACAGAGGGGACCACAGTGGGCTTAGCGAGTTCTTCCCACTGCTGCGGAGGCCGGAGTGATCATTGTCACCTGTTAGCGGCATAGTCTTCCATGGGGAGTAGGTTTAACGGCAGACTCCTGGCCCTGCCCCTGGGGGATTTGCTGCAGCACGTTTGGCCTGGGGCCCCTGAATCAAGCTCCCCAGTGATTCTGATGCAGACCACACTTTGAGAATCACTGGTTCCCCAGAGCAGTGGCCTGGAACCTTTTCTGATTTGTATCCCAAGAATGAACACCTTTTAGCTCTCAACCCCCAAATAAGTATTAATCTATGCATTTTACACATGCAATACTGGGAGCCAGAATATTAATAGAAGGAAAAAACATTATTAAAGATAAAAATAGATATAAATGGAAATTGTAATATTTTCTTCTTGCCCCTCCCCCCCCCATTCTGCTTTTGAACCCTCAGGGATAAAGCAGTCCCCACTTTGGAGGCCAGGACCCCAGAGACTGGAAGAGGGGCTTTGGCCACTGAGAACCTGATGTTACTGACCACAAGTGGATTCCGATGCACCATGGAAGAACCAGGTGCCTAGGCAAAGGTCTTTTGCAGAAAGAAAGGACTTCTTTTGTGTGTAAGTAAGGAAGATTGTCGCTGGGCTAACATCTGTGCCAATCTTCCTTACTTTATGTGGGAGACCACCACAGCACAGCTTGACAAGCAGCACTAAGTCCAGGTCCGGGATGCGAACCTGCCAACCCCGAGCGAGCAAAGGAGAACGCATGAACTTAACCACTACTCTGCCAGACTGGCCCCAGAAAGCAAGGACTTTAACGCAGGGTAGCGAAGCAAGGAGACAGGGGCTAAGCTCTCAAGTCTGTCTCCCCAGGGGCCTTTGTGTGGGATATTTATCGGGGAGTAGGGAGTAGGAGGGGCTTGGGGACGGAGAAATGGCAAGAGGAACTTTCAAGAGTCTTCTGCGCAGGCGAGACTGTCCTTCACGGCTCTTCAGGGGTCACATGTGTAAATTCAGGGAGGTTCTGTGTGTTACATGTGGTGGATTTTTGGCCTGTGACATCCCGAGTTCACTGATCGGTCATTCTGGTCCCGCAATGCGCCTGCGCCACGTTTGGTGGAAAGAGGTCGTCAGCAAGTTCTCTCCTTATCTGCAGGGTCCTTGTTACTGTGCAAGATGAGCTCGAACTTTGGTTAATTTATTTCTCACTTTCACCTTGGGGATGTGGGGGACAGTTTCAATGAGTTGTCACCCGTGTGGGCTCTTCCCCTCACCCCGTCCTACCCTCTGCCTTCCTCTCCCCAATAGCCAAAGCCGATTCTCAGGTGGGAGCCCAGCTCCTTATACTCAGGGTGATCCCTCAGCTCCCCTTCCCTCCGCCGTGAATTCCTCCTGCTTTCATTTCCTTTGGAGGGTGAGGGGAGCTAGGGTGGGCCACGGCTGTGCACCCCCCGACTCTCGGGGTGCTCCCTGACTGCAAGGCTGCAGACCTAGGCTCCATGGTTTACCCCGTTGCTGTAGGAGTGGTGCACATTTCTCTCCTGACGTTCAGCCTCAGCCGGCGAGCCGTGGGTCAGGCTGTGCTGATTTGCGGCTGTCGGATTTCTGGCGACATGCTCCCTCACCTGTAAAATGAGAGGACTGGACTGAGTGATGGCTGAGGCCCCTTCCAGCTCTGACAAGCGAGTCTTCTATAAACCCCAGCAGGGCCATTCATGACTGGAAGAGTAAGTGGCACTTGGAAAAGACCGGGAAAAGGGGGGAACCTCGTTAGTAAGGTGACAACCATCTTTCAGCCAGTTCTCGGGGAGAGTGAGGCACGGGGGGGCAGGGGTCCCCACAGCAAGGGCAGTAGACTGTCGATTCAGCACCGTGAGCAGCAGCCGCGGTCACCTGGTCGGGGCCCTAGGCCAGACTTGGCCCGGAGCACGTTTCCTTGAGCAGTTACTTCTTTTCTTAACCTCAATTTCTTTTTCCGGAAAGACTGGATTAGCCTGGATGATCACTGTGGACCCTGCCATGGGTGTAGTCTAAAATGGGTTTTTTCAAAATGAAGTCCTGAAAGAAATTTTAATTATTTGGTGAGGCAGGGTAGGACATGGCAGAATGGAAGATTTTCTTGAAACTTTTGTTTCAGGGGTGTGTGTGTGTGTGTGTGTGTGTGGGTCACTATACCAGTCAGGGCCCCAAGGGGAAAAAGAAGACACACTATTAGAATCATTTGAGCAGGGTTTGAAGGAGAGACCATTTACAAAGGTGGAGAATAGGGAACTCTCGAGGCAGGACCCAGGGGGCGGCAGCGGCAGAGCTGTTACCACACTGGGGCAGAAGGAACGTGGGAAAGGAGTGCCTTCCAGAATCAACAGGAGAGTCGAGTAGAAGAGGTCACCCTGAGAGGAGCAATACCCTTTAGTTGAGGAGCAGCTAGCCTCCTGTGACGAAGCAGGAAGGAAGCTGGGGAGAAAATACTCCAACCTCACCCTCCTCCCTTCCACATCCGGGTGGATGACCCTCTGGTGGAGCCCCCCAGAAGCCAGAGGGCATCAGAGCCATGGGCGCAGTGCCTGACCGCTCCTGGGGCAGAGGGCAGTGGACCCCAAGGGCCAAGGGGACAATTTCTGACACAGGGAGATGTAAAATCCATTTCTTACCATGGATTGCAGTCAAAAATGCTTCAAAGCCATTGCCCATAAGAGACCAGGGTGACACTAGGAACCTGCATGGGTTTGGAGTCAGCCAAAGAAGACCTGAATCCCAGCTCTGCCACTTGCAAGCTGTGCAACCTTAGACAGACGACTTAACCCATCTGAGCCTTTGCTCCCCACAGGCAAGAAGGGGGAGAATGATGCCTACTGTGTAGGTTTATCATGGGGTGACAACTGAGAAATGCCAGGCACACACGTTGCTCAGCAGTGTTGGCAGTAATCCTGTGTTCTACATGTGACAACAGGGGTCATTCGCTGAGGACAGGCAACCCCCTCAGAGCCCCAGGGTCTGGGGGGAGTTCGGTCTGTCTCTGTTTCTTAAACATCTCCCTTGTGTTCGCAGGCCCGCCCTTGTGTTCACAGGCCCTTCTTTCTCTCCATCCTCTCCACCGAGGCTTTTGTTACTTTGTTTCTTCCACAGGCAATTATTGATAAAATGATTTATAAATTACAGGATGTTCATTGCTCCTGGAGACAGCAGAGGCTAGCTGTCAACAGAATTTACTGAGAAAGTAAGTGGTAAGGACTCAAGTCCAAGGAAGGAACCAGGCTGGGAGTGGCTTTTCTGGAGCCTGAGGTTGGTGCGTGTTTCCCTGTAAGTCCCGTGTGCGGTGGCAGATCCTGGAGGCCAGAGGCTGTTCCAGCTCACAGGGAGGACAGGCAAGGAGCTTCCTCTGCACCTGCAGCCACAGCTTGGGTTGAACCCGTGGTCCTCCCTTGCCCCTGCTCTGGGGACCCTGGCCCTTTGATTCCGCAGCAAAAATTCCCTTTGTTTCTCTCCTTAACAAACATTGGGGTTCCTTTTCATAATAAGTCAGGCCAGACTACTCAGGCTTCCAGTCATGGACCACATCTCACCGGAGCTTCATCTCCTCATCTGGGAAAGGGAAATGATAACTCCTGTCTGTTATCATTGTCTGTTAGCCATCTGAGGGATGGCTGTGAAGGATAGAAATAACGTATGTAAAGGCCCTGGGCCAAGTCACAAGTTTCTAGTGAGTGGAAACTTCTGGTCTGGCAGGCCCTGGGTACACATCTTCCGCAGAAAACAGCGCTGGCCGTCCTCCCCCTGCAGGTGTGGTCCTTCCCCTGGAGCAGGTCAGCCTGATTTGCAGGGATTCTCCCCCTGTGATGAAAAGTTGTTGGTGCCACTGAAGGCTGCCTGTGGCTCTGCTAAAAGACAGTGGTAATTAGGCCTGATTCTGGGAAGAGGCGTGGAAGAACACTGCTCTGCCAGAGCCGTCACCCTGTGCTGCTTTGCATTAAAATCAGGGGCTTCGCGAACATTCCACTCACACACACTGCAGGTCAGGCTTCTTGCTGGTGCTTTGGTGACATGAAGAAGATAAGGGGAGCAAGCCAGAAGCACCACCTTGAATGGGATGACAATACGGTGTCTCAGAGTACATCCTTCATGACAGTACTGGATGCTGGCTGAGAGCAGGGTTCAGAACCAGACTGCTGAGGCTGGGCTCTGATCCAAGCTTAACTTTCCAGCTGGGTGGCCTTGGGCAAGATACTTAACATCTCTGTGCCATGGTTTCTTTAATGAAAATGGGGATAGACGATGTTGTGATGAAGGTTTCAGGAGAAATACAGGTCAGGAGACTAGAACTATCATCATCAGTGTCAGCTTCTTCTGCGTCATCATCATCTTCTTCATCATCATCTTCATCTCCCTGCAACAGTTGTGTGGTGAGACAAGCCCTGGACTAGGGAAGGAGAAACTGACATTCGTTCATTTATTATGATTTTCCCAAGTATATTATTCCAAATGGGACTCGAGACAAGTCGTAAACATCCTTACACATCACCAAAATAGACAGCGTAAGGTATATGAGAAAATTTGGGTGAGGGGAGCATAAGGTTGAGGTAAGTGTCCATCAAGCCTCTTGCATGGTCCTGAGGCATCTCTGGAGGCAGGCATTATTTTGGCTCTGAGCAGCACAAAAATATGATCATTTGCAAAATTCACTGACAAATGCAAATCAGATGCAAAATAGATGAACCCCCGCAAACAAGAGGTTGAAAGAAAGAAGTCAGATGCAAAAGAATACATGCTGGTGAGATTCCATTTATATAAAGGACAAAAACAGACAAAATCAGTCTGTGCTGTTAAAAGTCAAGATAATCGTTATCCTTTGGAGTGGGCCAATGACTAGGAAGATGGCAGGGGAGGGTCCCGGTAGTGTCCTATTTCTCGATCTGGCTATGAATGACATAGGTGTATTCTGTTAAGAATTCATCAAGCTGTGTATTTGTGATGTCTGTGTGTGTGTGTATGTACTTTTCATTGAAAATTTCAAATAAAAGCAGTTGCTTGGTAGCTTAGCTCTTCAGTACACTGAGTGTATAAGTAACGCTTACCGTTAATGACAGAAATCGCTGATCTTCCTTGTCCGCTCTGCTAACCACTATGTGTATTTCCCTCATAGCCATCCTGTGATGGGGGTGGCACCCCACCTTTACAGATGGGGCAGCTGATGTTTTGTGAGGTTAAGTAACTTCCCTGCATCCCCAGATCCCTTCTCGGCAGAACACACTGGTTTATGTGTCCTCCCCTCAACCCCATATCCACACCCACACCCAACAGTGAATGCCTTGAAGATAGAGCGCAGAATCTGGCACACAACTGATGCTCAATAAAAGATGGAGAGAGGGAGGGAGCGAGATATGTCATTTCACTGTCACCAGTCACCCTGTCTTGCTGTTCTGAGATCATTTTTGTCTCCCCTTTAATTCCTATTGCACTTATAGTCTGCGCCAAAAGGCACTTAATTGCTTTCTGTTGCTCGGTCTAAAACGTTCTGTCACTCGGGCCTGTGCCTCCAACCTGCGCAATTGTTTGGCGTGATTGAGGAGTGAAGAGATAAACTTCTGCTCCCAATGGGAGCACAGCCTGGGTGGGAGGGGAGGCGGGAAAGAAGTGAACTATGTTGGGGGTGGGAATGGATGCCCATGCCTGCCTCCCTCCCACCTCCCCAAACCCGTAGGTCTGAACCCGGAGCCTGGAGGTAAGAGTGAGGGAACAGCCCCAAGTGGAAACTTCTCCTACCCCAACTCCCCCACCCCAGGGCCTTGCTCCCTGTCCTCTCCCATGGCCCTTTCCCACCCTAGTGGATTCTTTGTCTGAATTAAAATCAACAGATAGCCCAATTTGTGACCAACTCCCCACTAGGCCTGCATTTACACTCTCCCTGCCCAAAGCCTGTTTCTCCTGGGGAGATTTTGGTGGACATCAAAAAGCCCCAGAGGAGTCCCGGGGAGACCGTGCCATCTTCTGATGCCAGCAGTTCTTTGTGTCTCCCTGCAGAATTGTCAGGACACGGCTTCCAGGCCCTTTGGGAGGATGGAGCCTTTCTGCGGCCGCTGCTTGTGTTACACTGAGTCAACATTCAATGAATAATGAATTATAATAATAACAACTTGGGGAAATTTATGCCCTAGCTTCAACTAGGTCCAAAACCTAAAGGGAAAACTCACTGTAAATTACACGCTGGGACTAGCAAGTGAATAATGCAGGCAGCTTTCCCCGGAGACCTTCAGATCAGCTCATTTAAATTAATAAATACCCCTCTGCTCTGTGTCTGGATAACAGGCTTGTTTATGTGTCTTGGAAGTGGCCAAATATCTGAGTGAGGGAACAGAGCAATTAGAGTTCCTTTTGATGCAGAGATTTTGAGACACTTTCTAAGCTGGCTAACTTATTTTGGCTGAACATAGAGAAAGGAAAAAAAACATTGAATTCAATCTGACAAACGGATTGCTTCCAAATAACCAAATGGACCGAATTCTTCACTTTTCATGCACTTCTTTTGTATCTTCTGGGCATAGTCTTTACAGACCTAAAACCCTGATATGAGCTGCTCTTTCTTGAAAAATTCTTTTCAGGGCTCAAGACTGGAAAGTTTGATTTGTTCTGACAGGTCCCTCTACTGAGACCCCTTGCATACAGGGCTGAAATTTAAAATATCTAACAGAATGGGGGGCACAGCATGGACAGTCAGAATGGAGACAGCCTGCAGGCCCCCCGTGCAGGGTTAAATATAGTTTCTGGATCTTAGGTGATTAGTGTGGGGGAATCCTGGAAGAGAGGCAGGGTGGGTACTGGAGGGCTCCGGGCATTGCTCTTTAGCAATGGGGGTGAAAGTATTTAAATATTTCAACAGTGCGGATGACTGACTCTCAAGGCTGCTTCTATGTGCTCTGAACAGGTGGGTGTGGCAGGAGGTTCTGCTCTGCCTTTGTTGGGTCATTTCTGTTCTCTTCCCTCTAACCTCCTTCTTCGTAGACTGTCCCTAAGCTGTTTGTCATCCCCACTCCAGCTCACACAGCTATGGTGCATGCAGTTCCCATGCTGTCCGCCCAGAGTTAGGTCAAACTCCAAGGTGAAGGGCACAGTCCCTAACAAGGCTGCCCTCACCTTAGACACTAGCTGCAAGTTTGGGGGTCCCCAGAGCCACCCGTACTTTAGACCAACTGGCTAAAAAATCAGGGGTACCCACTACCCCCTCAAGTTTCATAATTCACCAGAATAATTCACTAAACTAAGAAAGCACTCTACTTATATTTACAGTTTTAGTATCAAGGATACAAATCAGGACCGGCCAAAAGATGAAACATAAGCAAGGTCGGGGAGGGTCTCAAATGCAAAGGCTCTGTGTCTTCAGGACACACCACCCTCACAGCACATTGATGTCTATCATGAACCAGGGAACTCAGAGCCTCGGTGTCCAGAAGTTTTACTGAGATTTCCCTATGTAGGCATGCTTGAAACACTGGCCACAGGATGGAACTCAATCTCTAGTCACTCGCCCCTGCCAGGTTGGGCTAATGTCATGTGGCTCAAAGCCCCAACCATCTAACCGTGTGTTTGGTCTTTCTGGTGTGACCACCCATCCTGTCATCCTCTTAGCATAAACTCGGGGGTTGTCTAAGGGCCCACCACGAATGACACAAGAAATTCCAAGGTTTGGAGATTCCTTCCCAGGACCCAGGAACAAAGACCTGCCAAATTCCTTCTTCAACAACATATGGTTTAAATGAGCATGCTTTAGCTGAGGCCTAGCTTCTGTGTCCATTAGGTATGTCCTAGAATGCTCTCGTGTGTGTGCATGTACGTGTATGAGTGGGCACATACACGGAGGTGTCTGAGAAAGTGGAAAGAGTAAGGACCTGTGATGAAGCAGAAAGAGCCTTGGATTAGAAGTTGAGCCCAAGTCTCGGCTTGGGTGGAAAGTTATCCCCAGGGAGGGCAAGGACAGTAGTAGTTCTGCCACCAAGAACAGCTGTGTGCTCTTAGGAGTTTTCCCACAGGCTGGAGGATAGAAGATCTGAAAGAGGGGCAGAGGACGGAAAGAATTGAGGGGTAAATGGGGACATCTTGTAGGAAGTGGAATGTCAGAGTTAGGAGAGGTCTCTGTCCATGGCCTTTTGTGCGTGCATACACACATATGTGTGCCTGTGTACACATGTGTGAGCACGTGTGAAGGTGAAAGGGAACACAGGCTAAGTTGACAATACTCTCCAGTTTTAGGGTGCCATCCACTAAGATACAAGCTGAACCAATGGCTGATAAATGCTGCCCCTCTCACCATTACTCCTAATGAACCACTTAGTGAATTTTCGCTCCTGTTATCATAAACTTGGGCTCTGCCAGTCCCAGGGAGGGAATACACTTCCACCAGAGCACACTAAACTTGAAACTATGAGCACAACACGTTCTCTTTGGGCTCCTCTGGACAGTAGCCCAGCAAGCAAAGACAGGAGTTACTAGACAGGTGGAAGTAATTGGTCCTGACCACCACGAGGAGCCAGGATTGTGGTACACAGTGGGGGAAGAGAGGAGCAGGTCTAGAATTCAAGAACTCACTGAGCTATCCCTTGGGCTTCCATGCCTGGTCATGGTAAAATCACAGCCTGACCATGGCAAGGCAGCCAAGATCTCAGATCCCTTGAGATAAGGCTCGACGTACCTCACTAGGCAAGCAACCCAGACCAGCTGGGCAAGGGAGAGGAAAACCTAGGATGTATGTTGGAAGAGGATGAATATGACATGGTCTCAGGACCAGTTGCAAGCACAGGGACTATAGCTAGTTCCCCTTGCCTTCCTGTATTAAGTGTGGGCAGAGATTGTAGGCAGCCAACCCCATGAAGGAAACTCTAAGATGGATTGGACGTAGTGGAAGACCCAAGAGAATGTGTGTTCCAAGGGGTGGATTGTACCAAAACCTCTTCTGTAGTACTTTACACCCCCTTGTCCCCACTTCTCACTCCAGCCACTGCCGTGGCAATTAGTCCTGTGCAGGCTACAACCAGCTTCGTGCAGGTTACAATTTAACAGCACATTACATAAGTCCATGCTATATACCTCTTGCTTCCTATGCTGGGGCTTTTCAGACAGAGACATGGATACAGGAGCCCACACAGCATGCACACACAGGCAACCCAGAAGTGTGTGGTAGTTAAGGCCTAGGAGGCCACATTTGACCAACAGGGTAAAGAAGACAGTGGAACGGTGCTTCCCCCTTTCATTCTCCAAGCAGAGAGCTCTGCTTGGTATTTCTCCCAGGATCCTGTTGAAATCAAACCCCAGTGGCCCATGCTGGTGGCCAGCTTCTTAATGGATCCTCCTTCTGGCTTCTCCTCCTTGTCCAGCTTCACTCTCCTGTCCTCCATCCTTGTTCCGTGGAATCACATATCAAATAAACCACCTGCATGCAAGCCTTTGTCTTGGATTCTGCACTGGGGGAAAAGCAGTCTGACATTCCCCTACTGCGTATTGTCAACACCGAAGCTGGAGCCATCCATACGTGAGTTAGACCACAAATCCCCTGCTCAAACCCTGGAGTTCTGCCCCCGTGTTGCGGCAGCCACCCCAGCTCCTTATAGTAGTCAGGGTCAATGACCCCACCACACAGCAACTCCTCTCCTAGGAGGCCTTGCATGATCTGATCCCCCATCCCCTTTCTGACCTCGTGCCCAACCACTTTTCCTCTCACCTACCCCTTCTAGTTGCTCCAGTCTCTTGTCATCCACAAACACTTAGGCAAGCTCTCACCTCGGGTTTGTGCTGGCTCTTCCTCTGTCTGGAACGTTCTTCCCCCAGATGTCTGCAGGGACCACTGCATCATTCTTTCCTCCAATATACCCCAAGGGAGGGTGACCAACTGTCCTGCTTTGCCTGGGGCTCTGAGTCTCCCCAGCATGTGGGAGCTTCAGTGCTGAAAGTAGGTCAGACCCTGGGCAAACTGGGATGGTTGGTCACAGAAATAGAACTGCCCTTGCATTTCCCCATGGTATGGGGCTATTTTTCTCTTCTGTGACCAGGGAACCTCGATCAGCAATGTCATGGCGAATTATTTCACAGCGTCCAAACGGGTGGAGCAGGAGAGAACTGATTTCCACCTTACTGAGAAGTCAAACGTCCTGAAGTGCAGCAGGAGAGGTTGAGAGTAGGCCTCAGGGAGGACTTTCTGAAGCCAGGGAAAGCAGGAAGAGACCTAAGGAAATTAGGAAATCCTCCCTCAGAAATGCTGAGTTGGGGTTGGTGCCATGCAGGCAGAGGAACTGACCCCGAGACCTTCAGGATGCAGGGGACAGATGGGGAGGCGGCTGCCTGGCCCTGGGAGTCAGAGCAGCAGGGTTTGTTCTTCACTCGCCGGCCATGTGGACTGGAAGCCATTTTTCCTACTTTCTTTACCTTCAGGTTCTCAGCCTTGGCATTGCTGACACTTTGGACTGAATAAGTCTTTGTTGAGGGGGCTGTCTTGTGCATTGTA
Source organism: Equus przewalskii (assembly GCF_037783145.1). Classification (NCBI taxonomy): domain Eukaryota; kingdom Metazoa; phylum Chordata; class Mammalia; order Perissodactyla; family Equidae; genus Equus; species Equus przewalskii. The sequence goes on along the minus strand of NC_091849.1, from coordinate 40,002,312 downwards.
GGATGTTCAGCAGCATCCCTGGCCTCTATCTTCTAAATGTTAATAGCATCCTCCTGGCTAATTGTGACAACGAAAAATGTCTCTGGACATTGCAAATTGTTCTTTGGTTGGGGAGGGAACTCTGCTATATCATGAGACCCAGAGGATCTATAAGGTCCTTCTCAGCACTGATGCCCCAGGTTCTATCAGATGGAGAAAACACCACCCCCATGGCATGGGGAGCAGCAGAATTATGGCAGGGCCTGACTCCAAGGGACAGAAGATGTGGCCCCCATGTCACATGCACTGTGGGCCACCACAAGGCCAGCCTGGCCCTGATTGGCTCTCTTTAAAACACTTGTCTTCCAGACCAGCTGGCAGCATCTTCAATGACCATGTAGTCTGGGGATTTCAAATTCTAGCAGGGCTGGTGGGGGAAGAGGGCACTGATGTCACACATTGGAATCTCCCCTCTCATTTGAAAACCAGTACCCCAGGATACACTTTCTTAGGAAATGAAGGGCCCAAAGTCATAGCTAATAGATGGAAATGTTACTACCACATTCCTAGTCCGAGCTATTTTTGAGGCGTTATATCCAGAAAAGACCCTTTTGGGACAAGGCTAGTAAGACAGCATCTTGCAAGTACAGTGTTGGATCCTATATTTAAAATGTTGTTTTGTTCATTGTGGATTTTTTTTTTTTTTTTGCATTACAGTCAGGCACTGCATAACGATGTTTCAGTCAACGATGGACTGCACATATGATGGAGGTCCCATAAAATTAGTGCCATATACCTAGGTGTGTAGTAAGCTATACCATTCTAGGTCTGTATAAGCACATGCTATGATGTTCGCATAACACAACCACAAAAGCATTTGACCCTGATTTTTCAGGACAATCCTCATCAATAAGCGATACACAACTGTAATTTTGATTTTTTAGAGTATTGCAGTAAAATGTTATTTGGTTACTGAGTTTTCTGATGTCCCTCTGAAATGCTGCACCCTAGCAAGTGTCTCACTTACCTCACCCTCATCCTGGCCCTGACCACCAAGATTTTACAGTGCAGATCAGCAGGCATGGGGGTGCGAAGCATGGAAAGGGAGCAACCAAGACTTCACCCGAAGGCCCAGAACACCGGGTGTTGCAGAAGCCCCCAGCAAGGACCGCTCAACACGCTGAAGATAAACTAGACACAGCTTCCTAGTCCTAATCCTCAGTGAATGGATGGTTCTAGGACACTACACATCATTCCTTCATTCATTCACAATCATCCTCCGAGGGCCTGCTCAGAGTCACACACTGGAGAGACCAGTGGGGTGATGTGCACTTCCAGGCAGGGGAGACAGGCTCGTAAACAAAGAAACCCTCCTGCCGGTGATAAGGAGAGTACCGAGCCTGGGGAGCCAGCTGAGCCGTGATTCATTGGATCTGATCTACAGGGACAGAGGGCAACTGCAAGATTCCTTGTCAACCCAAGAGAGATCTTGTCAACCGCAGGTTACTTTCCCAGTTTGCTAACAAGCCTGCCAGAGTGCTAGTGGTGAGATACGGGCTGGGGATTTGCTTAGCTTCATTTCCCATTAGTCACATTAGCAGTCAAGGGGCTTTCTACCCCTCTTCATAGAGCTGAGGCTCAGTGGGGTGGAAACAGTGAGTGAAATGATTCCCACATAATCAGACGGCTGAATGGATGAAAAGCCAGAGTATGGTTTTTTACTACCTACTCTCTTTTTTGTTTTGAGATTTAGGGCAGGGATGGGTGGAGCTTTTGGGCAAGAAACAGAGAAAATAATTTGCTTATGAGGGACGATCTAACTCCCAATTTTGCCCATGAACAAACTGACGCCCAGAGAGGACAACTGACTTGTTCAGGGCACCAGCTTTAAAAGGGAACTTATAAGTAATCCTAGTGCAGGCCCGCAGGTGGGAGAGAGATGCGGGGGAGGGCCATGTCTGCCTCCACTTCTCTAGTTGTGTAGGGACATGCACAGCTTTCTTTGTTAAAAACTTAAGCAAGCAGCAGCTAATCCCTACAGCAGCAATAAGCAGAGCTAATAACCAAATGTTTGGTTTGTAGCAGGAGACGGGCCCCTTGTGGCTGGTGCCAGGTGCTCCACACTCTGGGGAGGAGCGGCTAGGTAGCTGAAAAGAGGTTGCCCTTGGGACTCTGGGTCTCCCCAGCAGCGCCGTGAGTACCTTGCTGTCCCTCTGAGTTCCCTGCCGTGGAGGCATCTGCTCACATCGTGCTCTCTGCTCCTGGAGAGAGGGCAGAAAGATGGCTCCATCCATTCCATTTTCTGGTTGGGGAGACCAGCATTCAGACAGGTTCAGTGAGTTGCCCAGGAGCATTTTGCTGAGCAAGTTTCTGGCAGAGCTTGCCCTGAGGCCCAGATCACTCATTTTCTGCCCACCCTGGACTCTCTCCCCAGTCCTGCAGAGGCTCTGCTCCTGGAATACACAGGTCAGGGCTGCCGTCTTCCCACAATGGGACTGCGTGTGGTCATCTCCACCACATGACCAACCCATCTCTGTTGAACGCTATCAGTGCAGAGAAACCCAGCACAATCTACCTTTGAATCCCTCTGTTACGTAGTTCTTTCTTGTAGCTTCTTTAGTTGTTTCCTTTATGTAGACATAGCTCATCTCCCTGCCGAGACTCCTTGCACTAAGGACCATGTGTTTCCTCTTTTGTCAGCCCCGGTGCCTGGCACAGTGTCTGGCTGAGGGCGTGTTCTGCAAACTGGTTCCCTTCCCCTGCCCTTGTACACTGACCTTCGTGACCTCCCAGGTGAAGGTGAGTCTGGGGTTCTCTGATTTCCTGGGAGCTGCCATGGAAGGGCTCTTATCCCTGAAACAGGAGACTGCACAGGCAGGTGCACGGGGGTTGAGGCAGGTGCCAGAAAGGAGCAAAGACGCCTCGCAGGTCCCTAGGGCTCCCCCAGAGTGGGCAGCTCCACTCAGCTCCAGCCCACATTGGGTTCAGGAAATGATGGACCCAGCGCTGCCAGAACGTGGCTTTGTCAAGCGAAGCAGAAATCTGAACTTCTGCGTGAAATTTCCTGATTTGACAGTGTGGGCATTAAATTCATTTTTTAAAATAGTATGTGTTCAGATCAAACAAAACGCAAGTCTGGGCTTCCCAGTGCCAAACTACGACTTCAGCACTTTCTTAGGTGTAAGGCTGACAAGACCCCTGAAAGTGGTGAGGGGTTGGGGTCTGCAGAGAGAGCCTCAAGATGTCCTCCCTCTCCCCCTCCCCTGGGACCCTGTAGGGGGGCCAGAGACTCCCCTGTATGTACTTGAAGCTGCGCCTCGCTGGCCCGTTGTGGCTGTGCCGTGTCCTACAACACCACCCCGGCCCTGGCGTTCTTGGAGTTGCTGCTCACCTCACCACTCTCTTTCCTTCCTCGTGGGTAAACGAGAGGAAAAAACCATCAAGTCCCGTGCTGTTCATGGCTTGTCAATGTTTGTCTCAAATGTCTTCTCAGTGAATCTCCATGCTTTCAATTACCTCCTAACTCACCTCCAGGGAGCCCAGCCAAGCGGGAGGATTAGTAGAATAATGAGTTTAAATCATTTAGCTTTTTCTCCCCCTGTCTTTATTCTGTGGCAATATTGAATCTAATCCAGGTCCAGATGCGCTGGCTGATACATGACAGGTTATGGCTAATAACTGATCTCATTTTCAAATTAATATGCAAATTCCCCCTTGGAGGTGGGGAAGGAAAGAGGGTAGGTGGGGGCAGCCGAAGAGAGGGGCATGAGCAGGGAAGGAGCAGGAAGGGAGAGGGGGACGCAGGGTTCTCTTTTCTCCCCTTGGAGTCTGATCAGAATCTTCATATGAGAGACAGGGAAGGGAAAGTTTGGCAACAGAACATCTTTGTGGAGCAGAGGCGCCCAGTGTACTCATGTCCCCCTAAACAGGGAGGCTGTGGGATCTTTGAGCTTCAGAGCTGGGGGGGAGTCCACCCTCATTTTTACAGACGAAGCAATTGAGGCCCGAAGTAACAAAGGGTGTTGGGAGCCAGGCTGTAGCTACAAACCAGAATATTAGGGCCCTGTGCCTGTGGAAGGCCAGGCCATTAGTTCTCCCTGAAGTGAGCAGCAACAGAAATGAGGTTCCTTCCACTCTCAACTCTGAAAAGTCATCCCCTTTAGTGTGGGATTCTCTACAGGGCCAGGCACTGCACTTGGTCGCGGTGCTGACCATTTCTGATAACTACCAGTTGGACGGCTGAATTTAGCAATGGAGCCATGAATGTGGGGCACACGAGTGGGTACCCACTATGTGCCAGCATTAGAAATGGGCTTTTGTCCCATATGTTAATTTAATCAACTCCACATGACAAATGTGGAAACCTGGTCCCAGCAGGTGACCTCTCCAGGGGAGAGATTTCTCAGCAGAGTTGGGTCTAGATTCCAGGGCCCCCTCCATCTGCCCTGGTGCTCGTTTTATCTCCCAGCCTGGCTCTTTGCTTTCAGACTAGGCACCCATGGTCATGGTTGTACCCAGACTGGATTCCCTCTGTTTATTTTGAAAAGGCTCATGGAAAAATGAGTTGGCATCTTCCCAGCTCACCCAGGATGATGGGTTATTGAGATATAACGGGCCACTGGCTGCAGATGACCCACAGCTAGTGAAGAGGAAGTGGTGGTTCTGTGGCTGGGAGGGAGCTGGGATCAGGCACAGAGTGTCGTGGTCCAAAGATTGACGCCTGGAATGCTTCATTAGGCAGGATTGTCTCTGCAGGAGCCCTGTTCCCTTAATCACTTAATCTTCATGTTGGTTTCCTTAATGTATATTTACCCTCCTGTCTTTTCCCTTCTCCGGGCTGCTGTTTTTGCTGTCATTGTAGCTGCGTCTCAGGTTCTTGGGCTGTTGAGGAGGGGAGGCTGTGGGGACGGAGGGCTGCGGCTGGGGCCCAGGGCCTCATGGAGACCTTGCAGCTCACCTTTCTCAGAATCAGTGTCCTCTGTGGGAAGCGATGATTCAGAGGCCAGATTCCCACAGGGAAGTCAGACAGGAGGGACTAGAAGGAGCTTCTCAGGCTGTCCACTATGATAGCCACTAGCCACATGTGGCTATTTATCTTTACACTTAAATTAATTAAAATTTAATAGTTAAAAATTCAGTTCCTCAGACATACCAGCATTCACACTAGCGTTCAATGGCCACACACAGCTAGCGGCTGTTGTATTAGCACGAATAGAACATTTCCGTCATCACGGAAAGTGCTGTTGGGCAGCGCCATGCTAAGGGGTTTTTGTGTCTTAAGCATCTGGTTCCTGGTTTGATTCCCAGGAGAGTCTTCCCGGTCCTCTGGGCCCTACATCCACCCACAACACCCAGCTCAGGGCTCTGCCTGTGGTGGCGGTTGACACATGACACCTCATTGTCCAAAACCAGACGGTGACCTTTTTCATCCATCCAGGAGTCAAGCCATTTATATTCCAATAAGAGTAACCCAGATATAATGGGTCGTTAAAAGTTAGAAGCTCTTCCACGTCTTATAGTCAACCAATCCAATTGTCAGGTGAAGTGGAGGGCCCCTTGTCTTGGAGAGAATTCGAAGTAAGGAAACCAGAGAAAGTCAAAAATGAGGTGGTGCTGGCCTGCCAGGGCGTGAGAGTTGTCCTCTGCTGGTGCTTTCCTGCCCAAGTGAGGGAATTTTCTAAGTTCAGGACCACCACACCGAGGAAACCACAGGGTTTAGATGGGCAGCTCTAAGCAGCACCAAGGAGAGGGACGGGAGAGGGAAGAGGGAGGAGGAGGAAAGGAGGGAGGGAGAGAAAGAGGACTCAGACAGAGAGGGCCATGAGGAGCACAAAAGCCTTTAAAGTGGATATCTCCTTTAAAGGAACTCAAGGGTTTCCATAGTCACTTTATCGTCTCGTGTGGTGCTTACAACATTTTGATGAGAAGCCAGAACTCACTACTGTGCCCATTGTGCAGATGAAGCAATTAAGGCTCAGAGAGGTTAAGGGACTTGGTCAAATGAGCCTCCTCTGGCATCAAGTGGCAGTCCTCCTGTCTTGCCTCATGTGTCTGGTTGATAAGGCCCATGAGAGAGACTGAGACCCTGACAGGGCCTGGCCCCAGGTGCTGTGGGCCATGGTGGCAGCAGTGGCTGTGTGCAGACTGTGAAGTGACAGGACTTACGTGCTGGCTGAGAGCAGAAAGACATTTAGCAGTGGAGGCAGCGGGTGAGACAGCAGGAGGGAAGTTGCGGAAAGGAAGCCTCCTAGTGGAGGAGAGCAGAAGGAAGAGCACAGAAGTGAGCTCCGCAAGGAGCAGCTGGGGACAGGGGTGGAGGGTGACACTGGGTCACTGAAAGGCCAGGCCTGCTGGACACAGGGCCACGAGCCACATAAGAAACTTCCAGGTATGAATTCATGTCCCGGGAAATTAAGTTATTCTCAGTCAAATCCGTTTTTGTTACAAGTCGTGTAGCAGGTTGGTCATCAATGTCCCCCTCCTCCACAGTAGGGGGCTGGTTATCTTGATGACTATTTTGCAAACCTTTTTAGCAACGATCCAGATCCAAATAGCGTGTATTTCGTGTTGTGACCCACCTCACACACATACACATGCTCACCTATGAACTGAAACAACAGTTTTAACACAGTCCTCTGATTACGATGCACTTTCACATGCTCGCTTCTTATCTCCTCTTGTCTCATCTCTTTTCTTCCCTTCCATCCTCTTTCATTTTGAAAAATGCTGGTCACAACCCGCTAAATTGATATTGCTCCTCACTAAAGGGTCTTGACCTACAATTTAAAAAACGGTGATCCTGATGAATTGTATGAAAACCTCTTGCTGCCCTTCCTTCTTCCCACGCTGCCCACGTGACCCCTTCTGTGTGGAAGATGCGATCTCTGGTGACGTGTGCTGCATAGATCACCAGGTGAGGGTCTGTGGAGGTTTCCCTGAAGCACTGGGGAAAAAAATCTCATCATTGCTCCTCAAACACAGTGATGCCGTTGATATTTATCCGAGGGACAGTCAGTTTCCTGGCATGTTCCCGCAAGGTGTATTCACCAGGACAATGGGGACAGTCATTAGCCCCTCCCGTGTGCACCAGCAGCTTTCCATGTTGTATCTCATTTACTCGTCACTAAAATCCCATAACGTCAACATCATTAGTCCCATTTTACGGATGAAAAAACTGAGCTAGGAGAAGACAAGCAACTAGTGTAGGGTCCCACAGTGGCACGGCTGGAGTTTAAACGCAGGTCTGCATATGTCCCAAACCTCTATCATCTTGGGAACATGAAATTATTTGAACAGTTGAACATCAATATTACTCCAGAGAATAAAAATGCCAGCATCTTGTCTCCTCTCTGTCTCACACACACACACAAAACACATAATGACTAAGTCAAATCTGCATATAGTTTATTGCCCAATTGGTCTTGACATGGGAATGCAGCATATTGGATCCAGCTATGTTGGGTCTCCATGTACCGCTTCTGAGAGGAAAGTGGGGATGGAGTGAGGGACGTGGCACCTCTAAGGGGATTTCACACATGCCAGTAGCCTCTTTTGAGGCAGCAGGCCAACTGCGGAGGGAACTGGGATCAGCTTGTTCACCCTCCATTCTGCCCTACTTCTAAGGTGACTTTCTGTGCTGCAAAGGCTGGAAAGCTAAAAATTACACTCTTCGGACTCTTTGCGGCTATTATTCTGCATGTGAATTAAGTTCTCCAGTTAAATGTCCTTGCACCAGCCTTGGGAGACAACGGTGAGGTGGAGGCCACTTGGCTGCGTCTGTGGGCTGTTTTTCTCCCAGAGAGGGAGGTTGTGGAAGTGTGACTTTTCCCCTCTGTGGCAGCAGTCCAAAACTCCTTCTTCAGCTTCTTGCGTGTTGAGAAGCAGCTTTCATGGACACAAGAGCTGAAAAACCACACTCCCGACCTGATCACCAGCATTGAGGGACGTTCAAGACAGATGGTCTCAGGGGCACAGCTGCAGGGCTGGTCTTCGAGTCTGGATCCCTGGACGGCTGTGGGTGTGATCTTGAACTCAACAGCTCCAGTGGTGGCCTTGGGAGCAGCTCCACTGATGGGTCAGCTCCAGGGTGTTCTAAGAGGGCATTCCTGGACCCATCCTGAAGTCCATACAGTTCTAGCCCTTCCCAAGAGTTTTAGGCCCCTAATTCCATGTCTTTGGTCTCTTTCCATTGAAAATGCCTAGACATGTTTTCCATTTCTTGCACAGAACCTAGCTGATACATTTTGCTTCACCTCTTTGAGCATCCAACTGCCTTCTAAACATGCCCAGCGAGGAGACTCTCCCCTTCAAGCAAGGATGCCTGTTCCCCCATCAGGGGCTGAGGCTTGCTTCAGAAACTGGCTCAATTTATCACTTTGGCTCAGTGATTTCTGTGAAGGTATCAGCAGCTACTGTTCGCAAACAAAACTGTTCTGTCTCATGGATATAATGGTTGGTTTTATTAGTCAGAACCCTGTTGGGTCTCAGGGAAGCCTCAGATACTTAGTCAGGTCTTCCTTCTCCTCTGGGCATTCTGAGATCCAGAAGGCTTTCTGTGGAGGCAGGAAGTTCCCAGTGGAAGACCCATGTCCAGCTTTCCACAGCGCTGCAAATTGGCCAAGTGTCACCTCTCCCATTTGATCCCTTAGAAGCCAATGACAGATCATATCTTCTATTCCCTGAGTTTCTAAAGGTAAGGAGAAATGGGGTGTTTGTGCATCACCCAGGGAAGACCTTGTTTGTCCCCAAGATAGGGAGGAACAGTGGGGTCTGAGTGGTTGGAGCCCCAGCCCAGGAGTGGTCCTGCATTGATGTAACTGGCTGTCATGAGGAGGGGGCATCTACCACCCGAATCCTGGACTGCAATCTTGGACAGAGCCACCAGGCATGGCACTGACACTATCGTACAGATGAGCTAAGTAGAGCCCACAGAGGAGAAGGGACTGGCCCCAGGTCACACAGCGAGTCAGTGGGAGGATAGCTGACTGAGCCCCAGCTCAGTGCTCTTCCTACACAGCCCACCAACCACCCCTATCTTCACAGGGCACAGGAGATAGGCATCTCTCCTGGAGGGTGGGGGCCTGGGGACACTGCCATTGCCAGGAAAAGCTGGTGTGTGAGTTAGCTGATGAATTGTCCCTGACTCTCTTTTAGGAGATGAGCTGCATCCATCAGGGTCCTGATAGTAAACAGATGGCACCTCAAATTGGGTAATTTGAGGAGAGTTTAATAAGAGGACGTTTACAAAGCTGTGGGCAGGGAATGGGGAAATGATGAAGGGTGGTAGAGAACTGGGTGAGAAGCAGTTCCATTCTCACTCTAGGTCTGGAAGGCCAAGGTGGGGGGATGGCAGTTGGAACCCGGAGAGCTGTGTGGGGAGCCCATGTGACAGGAGCTGTGACCTTCAGTTAAGGGACGTGGCCAGTCTACAGCAACATCACTGAGAGGGAGCCAGGAGGACCAATACTCCGACTTTTCTCTCTGTTCTTACTCTCCAACTCCCTGCCAGTGCCTGCCACTGGCTGAGTCCAATCTGAAGTCTGGGGACAGGGCCCCCAGGGATTGAGTGCACAGGGGTGAGCCTCTTGGGCACAAGAAGTGTGGTGACTGCATCTGGAGGGCAAGTTTTTAATCTAGCTTGAGGGTATCCAAGGAGAGAACCACTTCCCCAGATCATCTGGGTGTCAGCAGTGGGGGAGCGTGGGCAGTGGGTTCTGAGAATCAGCCCTCTCCTGCCTTGTTGGGAGCCCGCTTCCCCTGTGGTGACATCCTTCTGAGGGATGCTCAGCCTAGCATGACCCACAGAGAGGTTGAAAGGAATGGCTTCAAGGGCATCTGAAAAGCTTCTTTCACCAACTACGTGTTTCTTGGGGAATCTAAAGAACGTTTCCATGCAGGGGTGATGACCTGCCAACCTAAAGAAAGAGGTATGTAGAGACAGGACTGGTCTAAAACTCGCTTCAGGGAGCGGGTGGGAAGTGGTCTGAGACACACAGCGACACTCCTGGAGGATCCCTCAAGCAGTTGGACTGGGCTTTGGAGGCGTCCTTTCGGCCAGGTGCATTCCTGCTCTTTGTAAGTGCCCACAGCTACCACATAAAGAATTAGAAAGATGGACAGGAGTGTTGTGGGCTGCTGGCATGTACACAGCTATTTTTAATACATTGTGGGAGATTTCAGGACACCAACCATGCAAAATAGAAATGAGTTAAAGAGAATGAAGCACCTCACCCAGGCCACTTAACGCCAATTCATGCATTAAGTGGGCTTCTCTCAACTGTGCCTAGTTCTGGGGCCCTCTCAGTTGCTTGCTGGCTCCTTATCTCCCCAGGTATTGGGACAGTTCTCCCATTGCCCCCTCTTTGCTGGATCACTTCTCTCTGGTCCCAGGCTAGGCAGAGTCTCCTTTTCCCCAAGGTGCCTGATGAAGCATGGCCCCTTTCTCTCTGGCACCAAGTCCATTGCCTCAACCTTGGCTCAAAATGGACATGCCACAGACAGTATCTAGTCCAGGTCCTTCAAAAAGTGATGCCAAGATGGGATTAAATGTACAAGAATTTTAATAGGGGAAACACCCATGTGAGAAAATGAAGAGGAAGCTAGCAGAGGCTGGGAGAGCCATCAGCCTGCGAAGGAAGACTGACCCTGAATGAAGGAGAGAGAGAAGGAAGGTTGAGTGGAAACATCCCATACTCCTGTGTAATCTAAAGAAGATTTGGCAAGGCTGTTGGGGTGGCCTCAAGCCAGTGTCTGCATCAGATAAGTCTGAATCTCTCAGAGACCTGCTTACCTTAGTATCCTTGCTGTGCTCAGGCCTTGGATGGGAGCAGCCTGTTGAAAGTGTGGCCTTGGTGCAAAAGGATTTCAAAGCACAACAGCTGGGGCCCTTGGTCAGCTAGCCACCCTGTGGTTGGAGGTCTAGAAGGCACATTCTCAGGCCTGCCACAGCCTCCCACCATGTCTACCAGCTCACCCTTTTGTCTGCCCGTAGAAAATCCTCCCTTAGCCTTTACTTCCTGCTTTGCTCAGTGGCTAGGGACTAAGTCTTCCATCTTGACCAATGTGTTCCTTGTTTGTCTCAACTTTCTTCAGCTTGTGTGGTTTTTCTCTTTTTACTGTGTCCTTACCACTTCTCCAGCTCTTCCACACTTCACTAGCTCATCCAGCTAGCTCTCATCTTACTAGATCCAGTTTTTCCTAGAAGCCTCAGCATTCTCTCTGGAATTTCCAGCCTATCATCATGACACCTCAATTCACCAGTACTGGGCAGAAAAACCCTCTTCCTTCTCCCCACCTCCCTGGATTGTCCAATGATTTATTGTTTTTTCACACATTTTCATATAAAACCTCTCATTTCCATTATATCTTGTTTTAGCTTTGGTTCCCCTGAAAGTAGGGCTTGAGGCAAGACTTGGGTACAGATAATTTGTTTGTGAGGTGATCCCAGAATGCAGCACTGAGGGAACAAGGAGAGAAAGACCAGGAGTAAAGGAAAGCTAATAAAAAGTGCATTATTAGTCTAGGACCTGATGGCTTCACTGGTAAGTTCTACCAAACATTTAGAGAAGAATTAACACCAATTCTTCTCAAACTCTTCCAAAGTGTAGAAAAGGAAGGAACACCTCTTAACCCATTTTATGAGGCCTCCATTACCCTGAAAAGAAAGCCACAGAAAGATATCACACACAAAATTAAAGACCAATATTCCCACTGAATATAGATGCAGGAATCCTCAACAAAATACTAGTGATCTGAATCCAACAGCGTATTAAAATGATTAGACACTATGACCAAGTGTGATTCATCACAGGAATGCAAGGGTGGTTCAACATGAAATAATCAATCAAGTAATAGACCACATTAATAGAACAAAGAAAACAAAACCCCACATCGTCGTCTGAATTGATGCAGAAAATACATTTGACAAAATTCAGTATCCTTTCATGATAAAAAACACTCAGAAAACTAGGAATAGAAAGGAACATCCTCAACACAAAAGAGCATTTATGAAAAACCCACAGCTAACATACTCAATGATGAAAGACCGAAAGCTTTCTTTGGAAGATCAGGAAGAAAACACGAATGCCTGCTTTGACTACAGCTATTCAACATTGTAGTGGAAGTTCCAGCCAGAGCAATTACATAAGAAATAAAAAATATCCAAATTGGTAAAGAAGTAAAATCTCTATTCAGAGATGATATATCCTAAATATAAAAAACCCCAAAGGAACCATAAGAAAGCTACCAGAATCAGTAAGCAAATTCATCAAAGTTGAAGTGTATAAATCAACACACAAAAATCAGCTGTGTTTTTATATGCCAGCAATGAACATCTGAAAAGGAATTAAGAAAGGAATTCCATTTACAATAGTATCTAAGAGAATAAAATAGCTAGGAATAAATTTAACCAAGGAGGTGAACACTGAAAACTACAAAACATTGCTGAAAGAAATTACGGAAGACCTAAATAAATGAGAAGACATCCCTTGTTCATGGATTAGAAGATTTAATATTATTAAATGGCAATACTACCCAAGGAAATCTAAAGATTCAACACAATCCCTATCAAAATTCTGTCTTTTTTTTTTTTTTTTACAAAAATGGAAAATCTGATCCTCAAATTCATATAGAATGGCAAAGGGCCCTAAATAGCCAAAACAGTCTTGAAAAAGAAGGACAAAGTTGCAAGACTCACAATTCCCAATTTTAAAACTTACTACAAGGCTACAGTAATTAAAACAGGGTGGTATTGGTGTAGGATGTATAAAGAGACCAACGGAATAGAATTGAGAGTCTAGGGAAGAATCCATAGCCAAGTGATTTTTAACAAGGGTTCCAAGTCTCTTGAAGGGGAAAGAATAGTCAATTCAACAAATGGTGCCAGGACAACTGGATTTCCAAATGCAAAAGAATGAAGTTTGACTCCTACCTCACACTACATACAAAAATTAACTTAAAATGGATCAATGGCCTGAATATAACAGCTAAACCACTGTGGGACACTCAGGTTCAAATTTTCTAGGACCACCCAAGGGAACCACACAGAATATGCCTCAGCACTGACCCTTTAAAGGATGGAAGCCTAGGATATGTGTCCACTGACTTCTGTCTCCCATTAGTTGAGGGTTGCTCTTCAGATTGTTAACTCTCGCACTTCCTGGCTGTGCCTAGGTATGGCCCAAGTCCTGCAGCTCCAGAGAAAGCTCAGAAGCAATGAAGCAGAGCCTTCCTCTGTACCCTGGGGCGGGGCTCTGTCTTCCACAGATGTGCTGAAATCAGTGACGCGAGGCAAAGAACACTCCTGGTGCACCGCATTCTCCCGAGTCCGGGAACCCCCTTCGCTCTTCAGTACCCTTTTGAAGGAAGCCATGGGTGGTTTCAGCAGTGAGAAGCTGTACATTCTCAGATCTCAAGAAGACAACTGGGGGCTTCCCTGTCTGCCAGCATCTGAGGACATAGAGACTGATGGGCTGGCTCATGGTGAAGCCTACCCGGGATTCCCTGAGTAGCACTGCCAGCATGTGGTCATCAGGGTAACATTACTTGTGGCACAGAGGATGTCCATCTGAAATCCAGCCCCTTCTGTGGTTCTTGTCTCTCAGGGCCACTATGTCAGCTTTCTCTCACTTCTGAACACCTGCTTCTCAGAAATACAGTGAGGAAATAAGGATTCACAGAGAAACATCTTCCTAGAAAGTAGAGAGGATTACAGACCTCCACGTGGGAAGATAAGAACTTGCCTCCCAGAGCCAAGACGCCCTAAGGACAAAACTTGCTAGAAGTGTATACACTCGTGTCATGGGGGAACAGAGACAGGACACTTTCTGAATCTAACTCACTTTGGAAAGCAGCATTACTGTCACAAATAGGGATATTAAGGTGACAGAAATGATGGACTAAAATATCTCCTGGGCATGGGCTGGTGGAAAAAAACACAGAAGTAGAAGCCCGACTGCCTCAGCCACCACACTGCTGTGCAATCTGGGCACACTCCTTCCCTTATCTGGACCTCAGTTCTCCCAGCTGAAAAAGGCAGGAGTTAAAAGGAAATGACTTCTGTGGTTCTTTCTAGCAATATTCTTCTTTAATCGCATGGTCTTCATCTCCATCTCTCCTGGGATGTCTATCCAAGTTACAAGTTTCCTGAGGCTGAATCTTCCTTTGCTGAAGTTTAGGGGCATGAATTTTTGTCCCTGTCATCCCCATTGATTAGTATTGACTAAGTACCCACATAGACTCTGTGCCGAGAGCCCGACTCTGACCCTGCAAGCTCCTGTTGTCAAGAGAAAAGACAGGTGCATGTGGAGCAGATTCATCTTCCATGTCCCTTCCCATCCTCTTTGTGAGATTTAGTCAGAGCACAGTATGTGTGAGTTTTGACACGGGGAGAAGTTGGTAGTAGAACATCGTTAGATAATAAAATATTTATGAGAGTTAGCATGGAATAGCAGAAAGAAATAGGATTTGCAGTTAGAGAGAAGTAAGTTCAAATCCTGGCTCTGTTGCTTACTAGCTCGATGTTTTAGAGCAATACTCAAAACCTCAATTTCCTTATTTGAACAATGGGGATAACCCTGGTTCACAGAGTTGTCTTTAGGATTAGCAATAATATATTTAAGTACCTGGTGATAGGCAGATAACTGGAAGCTATTATCATTTGAAGACAGGGGCTGTAACAGTTAAGCTTCTTTTGGTTGGAAGCAATAGAAACTGACTGGCAAGTTAAAAGAAAAAGGAACTTTGTCTGAAGGATTCTGGGATAGCTCACGAAAGTCAAAGGCATAGCCAAACAGCCGGGATGCAGCATGGGCAGACAACAGGACTACTTCAGGGGTCTAAGCAGCAGCAGGAGTGGACTTTCTCCCAAAAAACCACTTTTGGAAAAATTCAGCTCCAAAGATTCCTGGAGGGAAAAATAATAAGGTTCAGACAGGACGCCTTAAGGCCTGCCTCCTCCTGGATATCAGAGCCAGACTTTGGAGAATCGTGGAAGCCAGGCTGCCACCTCAGTTGGTGACCAATACAAGGACGATATCTTTAATGATATCCAGTTCTGGGATCAACCTTTGCTTCTGAAGGGACCTGGGACCCTGGAGATGTGGACAATGTGACTTGTAGCTGCTGTAAGTGAGGTTCTGACAAGCTGGAGCTGCCCCTTTCTCCCAACACATACAGTCTCAATAAGCTAGAGGATGATTAATGGATGTGATCTGCCTTTTTATCACTGGCAACTAGTCACCAGTTAGAGGCATAGTTGAGAAAAGATTGCAATCTACATTTTGCGTTCATTGATTTTTACAAGCTTCTATTATGCATACTGCTCATCAATAGTTATCATATAGATAAATTGCATCACAGATGTTCTTGTGTTGTGCCTTTGTGTGCTTCTTATTCCATTAGAAACCCAAATAACAGAGAGTCCTATCAACACACTGTCCAATTTATTCAATGCGGTGTCACAGTACTTCCTAGAATTCCAAGTGTGAGCACTGCTGGAGCCTCAGAGATCACCTGGTCCAGGTTCTCACTCCTGGTGGTACATTAGAATCAGATGGAAGATTTACCACTGATGCCCAGGCCTCACTCCCAGAGATTCTGATTTAATTGGTTAGGGTAGTGTCTACAAGTCACTGTTTTTACATGCCAGGTGATTCTCACGTGCAGCCAAGATTGGGAGCTATTGATTTGGTCCAAGCTTTATTTCACAGACAGGAAAACTGAACCACGGTAAGGAACACGAGGACATGGGCTCAAGGTCACTTAACTGATTATTTGCTGAACTGGGACTTGAACCCAAGTATCCTGATTGCCCATTCAGTGCTCTTTGCATAATTGATTACTGTTGTCCCAGGAAAAGTTGGAAGGAGTTATTAGATTGGGCATGAAATTCAGTGGAGAGTCTTAGGCTGAGGGGAACAAGACTAGTGCAAGCCAGCCAGGGACTCTGGAGGAGTAGAGCCACAAATGGGACCCTAAATGTGAAACATACATTGTGAACTGTAACACATCATACCCGTGTCAGTTTCTGGCATGAGAGTGATCATGTCGGTGATCACTAGGTCATTTTCATTCAAACCTGTAGTCATGTAAAAGAAAAAGGCTGCCCCTCAATATTTTAGACAAAAAGCTATGGCCAAGAGGCTCCGCTCAACTCAACTTCTCCCGGGAGACTTCACATAACAGAGGCTTGCTGCTCTTTCCTTTCATGGCCAGGTTTGTGCCTGATACTAAGTTTAGGGATACAAGCACGGGTGGTAAAAAGTACAAAAAAAAAAAAAACTAAAACAAAAAATGTATAATAGTTACATCTGAGTGTGAGGGAGCATGCAATCGGGGCTTGCTTAATTATTAGCCTAAGTAATGAAGAGATATGCTGCTTAGGGACAACCACTCCAAGCAAAGCAGACGGCTGGAGTTACATATAGTTTTGGATTCAGGGATTATTTTGGAAATATGATGGTTTTAGGGATGGGAGTAGGCTAATGGCAGCCTTGAAAGTGTGCTTACTTAGGCCAGACTTCACCGGGGTAAGTCGGCTGCTGTCATTGACTGGTTGGTTTGCAGAAGTGTTTTCAGTGAAGCAAGTTGCCATTGAGAGACTGAGGCAAGCTGTCTTTGATTGATCAAATAAGTTTAAAACTGGTTCTATGAAATCAGTGTTTTTTAGGTGTATAGAGGCTTTATTTTTATTCTCAGTTGATGATCCAAAATGATCAGTTAAAGGATTTGCATTTCCAGATTGAAAAACACAACTAGATGCCTAGCATAGTGGCTGAAAATGGACTGAGGGTGAGGAATATTACTGTGAAATTTCAGAACACTAGAGTAAAGGAGACGATTCCAAAATTTTCCAAAGAAAATACAAGTTACTGGGGCGAGCCCGGTGGCATAAGTGGTTGGGTTCACATGCTCCACTTTGGCGGCCTGGGGTTAACAGGTTCGGTTCCTGGGCGTGGACCTACATACCACTCATCAAGCCATGCTGTGGCAACATCCCACACACAAAGTGGAGGAATATTGGCACAGATATTAGCTCAGGGGCAATCTTCCTCACCAAAAAAAGAAAGAAATACCAAGTTACTAATAAAGGATCAGGAATCGAAATGTCTTTTGACTTCTCAACAGCAACTGGAAGCTAGAAAGCAATGAAACAGGGTCTTAAAAATTCTGAAGGAAAATTATCTTCAACCTAGATTCTAAACCCAGCCAAACTATCACCCAAGAATAAGGGCAAAACAAGACGTTTTCAAATATGCAGAGCTTCAAGAAATGTACTTTCCTTGTCCCCTTTCCCAACAATATGCTTTGGGAATGTGCTTTGCTAAAATGAGAGAATAGACCAAAGAAATAGGAAGATATGAAATACAAGAAGCAGATCCATCATGGGAGAGAGATAAATATGATATATGAAGATCCCATGATGACAGCTGTACAACAGGCATAGAGGGCAGTTGGTCCAGATGTGTGTGACTCATGATACATTGAAAACTTATAAATGAGGATCGTAGCTGCCTATCTTTTTAAAAAAATATACGAGTGGCTAGACTGGTGGCACAGCGGTTAAGTTCACATGCTCCGCTTCGGTGGCCTGGGGTTTGCTGGTTGGGATCCTGGGTGCAGACCTATGCACCGCTTATCAAGTCATGCTGTGGCAGGCGTCCCACATATAAAGTAGAGGAGGATAGGCACAGATGTTAGCTCAGGGCCAGTCTTCCTCAAAAAAAACAAAAACAAAAAACATACGAATAGAATTTTCTGAGTGCTTCACCCAGCTTCTCATCTGCTCTAGGCTTGTGCTAACTGTGTGCCCTGCTCCCAGACTATGACCAGTTCACCTCAGATTCCCTTGGGAGCTTTCATCTAACGGGGGCCATGTTGTCCTGTCCTTGCACAGGTAGGTTTGTGCCTGACGTTCAGCTTAGGGATTCATGCATAGGTGGTGAAAAGTCAGAGCATGATTAAAATGAGAGGGTACAATGGCTGCCTCTGTGGGTGAGGGATTATGCAACTGGGGAGTAACGCACAGGGCCTTCTAAGGTACTGGTATTTCTAGACATTAAATAACCTCATAATCACTCTTTAAACTGTAACTATGTTTTTTATACCCTCCTGTATATGTGATACATTTCACAATTTTAAAAATCTGTATCATTTGATATAAATAAACCAGCAGTCGTGCTTACTAAGCTTCTTTCTGAAGGAGCATTATTTTCAATACTATAAAAAGCTCAGTGAAAACTCCGAATGGCTAAGACGAACAGCTTCCCTGTTCTCTTTGTGCTGCAGCAGAAGAGATTTTTAAAAAACTAAACTGATGTCTGTTCTGAAACTTAAACACGATGGAAGACTTTTTAATTTTGTTATCTTTTATATTTATTAATGGCCAAATCAGTGTCCATTCACACACACACAGACACACACACTCTCTCTACAGGACTTCCTAACCACTGTTATATTGGAGAAGGTGGCAGAATCTCTCATCCCTCACCATGAAATTCCCTGTAACAGGTGACACCTGTCGACATCAAATGTGGAACAGGAAGAGGAGAAGGCTATCCTCAGTCCAAGTGTGTGCTTACCTGGGAAGGTACAAGAAGGTGCCCCACGTGAGCAGCAGCCTTTGAAAGTGACCTCATCCAGCAGTAGGATGGAGGTCAAAGAACCTCTGGCACTTACCAATCAGATTGGCTGCTCCTCTACGTGGGGAGGACTAAATAAGATGAGGGGAAGAAAGCCGATAGCCGTTATTCCACCATTTAGCCATCTTAGAGAATAAAGTGAGGGTCCCTTTATGGAAATGAGGAGCGAGACTCAGCCCCCTGCCCTGTCCACAGGGAGAAATACGCTGATGTAAAAGGGAGGGACCTACGAGTCAGGATGCAATCCGAGAAGCAGATCCACCTGCACTGCCCTTCAGAGAGTCAGGGGGACCGCTGTTTCCCCTCTGCCTTCCAGACCTTACTCACATTTCTCTTGGGGCCACCTCCAGCCTGGAACCACACATTCTAGGAAAAGCACTTCCAAAGTAGCTAAGTTAACCCAGTACAAAGCCACCACGGCCCACACTTTAAGGACTTGACATCTATATGTATCTCTTTCTTTTTTCATCATAAACACATCAACACATTTTATTTATAATGTCTAACAGTTAAAGTATTTTTCTATACGTCATTGCTTGTGCTTTCTCCAATATACTACTATAATAAAAATAAGACACCATTAACTGAGTGCCTCTTATGTATCTTAGGCAATGTCATTTTAACCTTTACAACAAGTCTATCAGGTATGTACGGTTTTTCAACATTTTTGCATAAGGAAATTGGGGCTCAGGTGTTACACAGCTCTTTCAATTATACCTAACTCCAAATATAGACAATAGCAAAGTCACTCTCCTGCCCAAAATGAGGCAACTCTGTCCTTCATACAAGCAAAAACACACCAGCCCTCTCCTCAAAAGACGAGACAACTGGGCTAGCCCCAGTGGCCTGGTCGTTAAGTTCTGCATGCTCTGCTTTGGCCACCCAGGTTTAGACGTCAGGCACAGACCCACGCTACTCATCTGTTAGTGGCCATGCTGTGGCGGCGGCCCACATAAAAGGAAAAGATGATGGCAACAGATGTTAGCTCAGGGCAGATCTTCCTCAGCAAAAAAAATAAAATAAGATACAAGAAGGAAGAAAGAAAAAAACAAGAAAAAAGAGGAGACAACATTGTTTTATCCATCTTTGGGTTACGCAAATTCCCTTTGAGCTGTGTCATATCTTCCCCTTAATATTGTGTAACAAACACTGGTATAAAGTTAACTACTATTAGTACATTTTAACTTAGATGATAGGAGAATTTGGGGAGGAAAGTGAGTTAATATATACAAAAATATTCATACCAAAGTAAGGAAACAATACTCGTAACTCCTGGCCTACTTGTTTCTGGATCTGGTCACGTGGTTGTAGCTGGTGTTTATAACTCACCTTCTTCCACTCTTCATTTTACATTCCCTTGGCTCCTTAGCAAGCACCTCAACTGGTCGTGGTTCTTTGCCTGATGGGGTGACCCAAACCTTTACTCCTCATGATTCTGGGTCGTTGAGTTGTCATAGTTTTCCCTGTAATCCCAGCACATGGGAGCATGTGGACGCACCCCAGGAAACTGCTGCATTCCTAATGGACTCCTCCTCAGCCCCCTTGTGTGGTGCCCAATTTCCTCTTGTTCGTCAGGGTTAATCACCCCAGCTGACCCTCCTTCCTTGTATGTTGGTTCACTGGCATGAAGAGCCCAGAGCGGCCAGGTGGCAGTCCCACCTTCCACTTTAATAGAACCATAGTCGTGTCCCCTGGCAGAACCATTCCTCCCTTGGCAACAGAGCTCAAAGTGATGGGGACGGGAAGCAAAAATTTTGCTAGTGACTCACTAGGAGTAAGTAAGAGAAGTCACCCATTTCTATCCCTTGGTTCACGTCCCCATCAATCCTGCTATGGGTAAAAATGTACTGATTGCTGATTTAAAGCATATACCACATCCTGGAGAGCATTGCCTCAGCCCCACAAGGTTTGCCACCCAGCTGGAGCAGTAACCAAATCTTCAAATGACTATTCCACTTGGGTTTTCCTGTTAGGATAGCCCCCACTCCTCAGATCAGACACCACTGTGGAGGGTTCTACCAGCTCCTCACTATGTTTATTCCGATTACACATTCTTGAAACACAGTGGACTTGGGGACCCACTGGGCCCACTGTGATCACCTCACCTCCATGAGCCCCTTCTCTGACTCGTGAACCACAGGGACATTCGGAGTCTCCAGGAACTAGTCTCAGGGTCCATTAGTGCCTGAAAGCTGATTATTTCTCTTTCCCATTGCGTAGGCACTCTGGTAGATGGCCCTGGGCCCTGTTGGGGAAGCCTGGGAGGAAGATTTACAGCACAAATTTTTGGTGATGTAATAGGATCCTTCCTCATAATAGGGGATCCATCCTCATGTAACAGGGGACCTGGCTGCTTCTTCATTCCAGTGTTCCTGGGCCTAGGAACTGGCTCAAGAGAATCTGGCTCTGAGGATTAGTTGAGGGGCTGGAACTCTCCATCCTGGGTAGTTGAAATTAGACTTCTTTAACCATGCCGAAAGCTTTTCCGCTTATATAAATCAAGTAACTATATAGTATGCTGCCCTTCTATTTCTGTTTCAGGACCACCGTGATCAACCAGCCAACATCAAAGATCTCTGCAGGTCAAACCATTCTGATTACTGCTTCAGCCCTGTTGCCCGCAAGGTAACCATGTCCATCTTGTCACAGGTGGTTAGGTACCACCTCTTATCCCCTGTCACCCAGGGATCCATCACCTCTCCCCCTGGATTCAGGGAACCCAGATTGAAGGCAGTATTTCCCGTGGGCATTCCTGGCTTTAGAGTATAGTTGCTACAGAGCTCTTCAGTGATGCTGGGTCTCCCCTGGTGAATATATTTCTTACATCTGTAGTAAAGGGAGTGTCCTCTAGGTGATATATTTAGGGGATGGGCGAGCACATCTTATATAAAAATTCATTCTAGCACCTAGTCTCCCAAAGCCTTTGGATAGCTTCCTCTACAGCGTACTGAAGAAAGACTAGCATTTCAACTTGATTCAGTGTGGGCCTTCATGGGGTTCAGGTATTAGTCAAACCACCAAGCAGACTTTTGGAGCTGCTCCCAGCCACTAGAGCTAACGCACAAATCCAGGACTCTGCCTAGTGAGCCCATTTCAATAAATTCTAACCCAACATCATATTTCTCCTGTTCTGATCTAACACCCTTATGTTTCACTCACCCATATATTCTCCAGATTCCTGGCTATATACATTGGGAAAAAAATCATACAATTCTTTTGGCATGCGTGATGTCTTCTTACAGGTAACAATTCACACTTCCCCCTCTGGGGCCTGTTTGAACTTGAGTCTGGCCATAGGTCTAATCGGTGGGAGGTGGGGTAGGTCCGAAGAGAGTCAGCAGTCCCTTGAGAGGCAACTACCTCTGGATTTCGGGGTTCAAGCTCTCCAGCTTCATCAGAATCTCTCCGTATGTCCCCATTTGATTTTCAGCATATCACTCTTTCCCAAGAAGAGCCCTGAATTTAACGTAGCAGCCTGAGAGGCTGAAATTCAATTTGCATTGTAATTCAACCCCCTGCGAGATTAGATTTCAGGTTTAGTTTTCAGAAATCTTGGTGGCTACAGGTGATAAAGCTTTCTTTTCAGTCAGTCATAGAAGAGTTCAGGTACCCTTAGCAGATCTTGAACAGAAGGTCAAAGCCCTGAGCATATCATTTTTTTGATCCAAGTCCTCAAGCACAGTTAGGAGAAACCAGCCAGCCCCATTATATTCCTTATTGTCACTAAAACCTTCTATGGCAGCAATCACTTGGTCACCGGAAGCCTTGCCTTCTACAGATGCTTGATCACAGATGTCTGCAGGTGCGAATTTAAGCAGCTGTTTTACGCCCGCTTACCATGGGCTACCAACATCCTCTTTACCACTGGAAACATGGCTGTTGATGCCTTTAGATCTAATCAAACCAGAGGACTAATCACAACTAACCCAGAACCAGTTGAGAGAACTCTTCCTTATGATTCTGTTTTCTGGAGTCCCATCTGGTACCAAATTCTGCACCAGCTCTATAATAGGCATGACATAGACTATGGGATTTTTTTGAGGGATTTAACATTATGTGGGAGCTGGTGAAAGTCTCAGTTTGGCTGTTTTTCTGTCTGGGACTGACCCCGAACTCCCAGGGCAGGTGTTGGGAAGGGAAAACGTTGTGAAGTGGGAGAGAGCAGAGACAGCTGGACCCCACAAGGAATAAGCTGAAACTGGGCCTGTGTCTCCCGTCTCCAACCTCTCTCCCGATGACCTGCAGGAGAAGCTAGTACTTTGGCTGCAGGGCCACACGCACACCTGGTCCAGGATTTGAGGAAGCTGAAGTGAGAGATCTCATGGGAGTTGGAGGAGCTGAGGACCCTGCTATTGTCCACACCAGCAAGGGGCGTTAGCAGATTTGTAAAACATGTGTGAGCTAAAACAGCCTGAATTTCATCCTTCAGGGTGTAGTGTGACAACTTCTACCTTTCCAGTCTCCTGCAAATTTCACCTGTGGCTCTAACGAAACACACACGGGAAAGGGAATTCTGGGAAATGCAGTTCAGCTTTGTTAAGCCCACACGTTATACAACCGCCACAGTATCCCAGGCTCCTAGAAATACGTGTGCCAATGGACACATAGGAGAACCAGCATGGTGTTCTGGGAAGCTGATGGATATCAATGTCTGTCCCAAATCCCCCCTATAAATGAGCGCATCTTATCCACACTGGGACTGTGGGACACTGGGACTCTGGACCAAGCGCATCAGATTGGTGACCTACTCTTGGGTTCACCATCTGCCTCTGGCCTTGCTCTCCTGGTGCTGACCTCCTGCTTCCCTGGAAGACCTAATAGATGCCCAGTTGCTAGAGCTTCATGGGCTCCACCCAAACAGGTCTGTTGTTCACCAAGCCCAACAAAGAGGGGGATGATGGAAAGCAGTTAAATGAGGCATGCAAATGAGTAATAATAATGATGATGCCACTGCTGGTAAATTGTCTAGAATCTTGTGGCTTTTAAATTTCTTTGTGTGTGCTAAGTGTGGACCGGTTAGAATGAATCATGCTCCTTCCAAGCTGCTTATGGGTGCCTGTGAGTAATAGACCCCCATGTGAGTCACGGTTAAGAAAATTCTATAGCAGTTGGAGACCTAATGTGAAAATAGCCCATTCCCACCTCCCTAGAAATAGTTTTTTGGTTTTGCTCATTAAAGTTATTTTCGTTTGCATTTCTTTAATTGATAGTGTGAATACCTTTTTCCCTGAGATGATTTATCATCTAAATCCTTCCCATCTCTTTTGATTATTTTGTGGAATCTGGGTATTGACCTTTTTATTTTATCAAGTCTTCATATATTTTGGAGAGTATTTTTCTGATTTTATTCTAATATTTTTATCTCCCTTTTCTGTTGCTTTCCTTCTGATATTTATTTTATTGCCTTTCATTGTACAAAAGTCCTTGGGTTTATGGATTTCAGCACATCCATCTTGTTCCTGATGATATCCTCCATCTTTAATATTCATAAATTTATTTCCCCCAGAACTGAGATAAATATTCTGTAATATTTTCTTCTAGATAAATTTTAAAAATGCAATCCATAAAAAATTATCTCCGACCCACCTGGAGTCCGTATAGAGCAGTATTTAAGAGCCTGGCCTTTGGTGTCAAAAAGATATGAGTTCAAATTCTGTCTTTTCTCCTTATCTTCCACGTGACCTTGGAAAAGCAATTGTCTTCTCTGAAGCTATTTTCTCAGATTAGTTCACTATAATTACATTTCCTATCTTAAATATTTTTAATAGTGAAATACACAAGAAGCTCATAAAAGATACATGCATACCTTATCTTTTCTAAATTTTTCTTTATCATTCATTCTCCCAATTGGATTCCACTCTAAGGTATCTCATGGAAGTTTGAATTTGAGTTGCATTAAATCTCACGTTTATATTGTCCAAGGGCACTGGGGGCACTGCTGGCTAAAGCAATAACCAAGAAGTTGGGGGTGTTTGGAAGTTGACCAATTAAGACAGTCACCGCTGGTTGATCTGACCATGGGGATAGCTCGCCAAGAAGGGATGTCTCAAAATGAATAAGAAAAATGAGCCAAAAATTGGGACCTGAAATTCAATGATTGGGAATGAGAACTGGGAAGGTTAGACAGGGGCGGTGATGAAGAAATGAACAAAGCAGACGGTAAGCTGGCAACAATGCTGGGTATCAACAAGGTCCTCCTTTTGCAATGACTTTGGCACACCCCGGAAGACAGTCAGGGAGCACTAATGGGGCTGAAGAGCACCAGGAAAATATCAGCGTACTGTTACCTTACTGCATTTGGTATTCTTAACCATGAGGTAGTTCTTTCTCTCCAGCCATTAATGTCTTCTTTCTACCATTAAATATTTATAATGTTATTGGAATAAATCTCTCATGGTGCAGGGTTGATATTCAAATATTTTATGACCATAAGTGGCTCTTTGTTTTCACTTTATTTTCAGTGTGCTACCAGTATAACAACAAAATTGATTTTTGAGGCTGCATCTTATAACTCATAACTCTACAGAATTCATTTATTACCTCTAAGTTTTTTTTTTTTGGTTGATTTCTTTTGATTTTCTAGGTCACTGGTAAAAAGCAACATTTTTATTCCTTTCCTTCACATATTTATGTCTTTTATGGTCTTGCCTCTCCAGCAGTTATTCCAGGCTCTTCCAGTATTATATTAGACAGATACGATGGAGAAGCCATCTCTGTTTCGTTCCTCGTTTCTTTTAAAAAAAATGACTAACATTTCTCCAACGTGCATAATGGACCTTGCATCTAACTGACACTGAACATATGTAGGTTGAAATGAGATAATTTGTTTTAAATAATTAAAGTATTTAAAGAAAGAAGCTACCCATTTAAAGAACTGTATACAAAATGAACTTTTAAACATGCCAATGTTGTTTCTGGCACATATTAAGATAGTAGGAAAATCAAAAGAGCACGTGTCATTCTATTAATAGGTTAATTATGTTGCGGCTTTTAATTTCCTCATGATGGTTTTGAACTCCATGATGAAACCTGGTTTGGACTTTGAAAATAAACAGCATCTTAAGAGAATTCCTCACTAAGTTTTCATTTGGGATTTTTGTATCTGTTTTTCCGGAGTGAATTGCTCCAGTTTGCTTTCATGATTGGGATCTGTCACACAGGAGAATTAGCCCGTATTTGCCTCAAGAAATGTTAGCCAGCATTTCATCTTTTTTTATATTCTTAAAGACTACCTAAGTATCCTTGATATTCTGAAAGTTAAGAAAATCACTTAGGGAATCCATTTGGAATAGGCTTCTTGTGTGGGATAAATTTTTAATAACAATGCTTACTATTTCTTACTCTATTGTTAGTCTGGTCATGTTTTCCTTTTCACATTAGTTCTTGGAATTTAAAAAACATATGAGGGATTACGCACTTCCAGTTAGATAGCAACTTTATTACCGCGTTACTGAGAATAATTCTCCTACTAAATCATAATAAATACAAAAGAAAAATATTTTTCTCATTTACTGACTCTGTTAATAATCTCACTGGGGCTGGGACTCTGCCTGGTTCTCCTATTTTTCCACAGAGCCAAGCGCCGTGTCCAACTCCCTGTAGGCATTACGCAGACGTGTATGGGACAGGCGAAACAGAGGGTGGGCCCCTTGCCGCATGGGATAGAAGCTTCGCTTTCAAAGTTGTCCGTCCTCTATCTTATTTCCAACTTACACTTCATCTTTTTTTTTTTTTTTTGAGGAAGATTAGCCCTGAGCTAACATCTACTGCCAATCCTCCTCTTTTTGCTGAGGAAGACTGGCTCTGAGCTAACATCCACACCCATCTTCCTCTACTTGCCTCTACACGCCTCATACGTGGCATGACTTGCCAAGCGGTGCCACGTCCACACCCAGGATCTGAACCAACAAACCCCATGCCGCCGAAGCAGAACGTGGGCACTTAACCGCTGTGCCACCTGGCTGGCCCTATACTTCATATCTGTATATCTTGGGAGTCTAAACGACTTTATGAAATAATGATTTATATCTTGCCTAGTCCAAAAAAGTAGATTAAAATATTAAAGAGAATAAAAATATTATAATTTTAAAGATAACAAAAACTGTTACGTGTCGGAAAACAGACACGTTAAGCACTGGGATGGGTTTGATATTTGCGATAAAACAGTAAAAATTTCGTCTTTACACCTTGTGCTCTCTCATAGTGTGTGTCTAATTTCCTGACTTGTTTATGTGATTAAGTGTGAATGTCGTCCAAGTTGAGATCTGCTTGTCTCTTCTAAAGTCTC
The DNA here is from genome assembly GCF_037783145.1 of Equus przewalskii. Lineage (NCBI taxonomy): Eukaryota > Metazoa > Chordata > Mammalia > Perissodactyla > Equidae > Equus > Equus przewalskii. The sequence goes on along the minus strand of NC_091849.1, from coordinate 39,975,408 downwards.
TGAACTTTCGCTCTTTGCTTCGTTAAGTACTCTTGGCTCACCACCGCTTCCTAGAATGTTCTTCCCACATGCAGATTTCGTTCTGGCTGTGCCGGGCCATGGGGGCCCAAAACTTCCAGTTCCCTATGCCTAGTGCAATTTCTTCTTCCTCTTGTTCTGAAGTCTGTGAAAGAGGCCTAGATTTGCTTGAATTCTTCCAGCTTTAAGATCTTTCTTTTCTCCTTGGCTGCTTGAAAAACCCTGTCTTTGTCTGTAAAGTTTCAAAAAATTAACAAGGTGGTATGGTTACCGGGAGATGGGAGGAGCTTTCTTTGAGAAATGCACCCACTTGACAGACCCACTGAGATTGTTTATCCTTTCATGATCATTTTGTTTAATGATTTCTTTTAAAATGTGTCTTACGTGTTGGGCTTCCTCTGTTTCTTCTGGCAACCCATACGTGCACAGAGAAATTTTCCTGATTTTCAACCTTCATAAATTTCTCCTCCTTTATCTTTTTAGTGAAAATGTATGGATATGTGCTGTCGTACTGACTTCTGATGGAGAGCCAGCCCATGTAATAGAGACACGTGTAGGGGTCGGATCTGGCACACGGCGCATTTCCAAGTCTGGCAGTTGGAGGATGGGTTTTAGGGGGGTAGTGGGGGGAGGAGGAGAGGCAGAGGGGAGTGGAAGGGGTGGTAAACACAGGCCACAGAGAATGCCTCAAACCGATGTCACAAAAAGCCTGCAGAATAGACTCTGAGGCCCAAAGTTAGGGAGGGGGTCCCTGGAATTCATTCGACTTAGACTCAGTCTGTCTTTAAAGACGTGCACGTTACGTGTTGAGAACTGGTCCTTCACGTGTTGAAACCAGGCAATATAGACGCCAGGGAAGTTGGACCTTTCTCTGAAGAGATGGGCAAGAAAGGAATAGAAAGTCTATGCGAAACAAAGCTGCCAAGCACCACCGAACTTGCCTTCCCCCCTCCTGCAGCGCTGGCCCCCAGGCCAGCTGTGAACTGCAATTCCTGAACCACGATGTGCCGCCACTGTGACCTCAGGTGACTAAGATCCAACCAGCGCGTTCATGTTGGGCCCCTGTATCTCTCACACTTTTTTCAGGGTTTCCTTCTTGATTTGGAAAGAATTCTCCTGCTTTTCCTATCTAGGTGTCAGCTGCTATTGCAGGCTGGTGTCCCAGGAGGCAGGCTCTGGGGTGGATGCAGGACAGCACGCAGTGCAGGATGCTTAGGAAGGCTGCCCCTGGAGTCAACACCTGGGCAGAGGGAGCCGAGGAGCTGGGATGCTGGCCAAGCCCAGCCTGGCTGACCCCTGGGAGCTCTGGTACTCCAGAGCTGTCTCTTTACTGCCCATCCATAAGACACTGGGTAAGGGCTGCCCTGAGCAGGGCATGACCGGGGACAGGTGGTTCTCTGCAGCGGCAGCAATCCCCAAAGGGAAGGGTGACAGCTGTGGGTCACCTGCTGCCAGCACCCCAGCAGCTGGGGCCACAGTGAGGGGGGATGGACAGCGCTTCCCTGTGCTCATCACAGGCCCTGGACCAGGGTCTAAAACCACATGGTTGCATAGTCTCCAGTTGCAAAGAGCTCAGCCTTCACAGTGTGGAGGGAGAGAGGGGAGGACACAAACCATTATATAACACAGTAATTACTGTCATTGAGGTGTCCTTAAAATGTCAGCATGGGCTTGTATGCAGAAAGGATTATTACTTATGCATACTTATGCAGAAAGGATTATTTACAATTACATGGGTTTCAAAATAATTTTTAAAAAGTATTTTGAAATCTGTTTTTCTTAAGTCTATACTCAACTACAACTCCTGTTATTCTATTTACAAATCTAGTAAATTTTAAATACAAATGAAATGGCCATTTTCCAGGAGACTTTTGGATAATGTTCCATCAATTCAAGATGAACACATTTAATTCTCTCTAAACAGTTTAATTTATACATGTAGCTAAATTTACTAAATTTAAATATTTTAAGCTATATCTAATATATTTTGTTTTCTCATTAAGGTCTCCAAATGCCTAACTGAGGAAACTCATAACTCTAACAAGAAAACCTTCCTAAGTGTTTAAACAACTGTAGTAAATTGATTTAATTTGTAAATATCAGCCTAATACTGACATTTTCACTAAACTTACTCAAATGATTTTACAACTTCCAAAAGTCATAAAACTTTACAGAATCGGTTTCTTTAATAAATACATTGCAAGAGAATTTGTAAAATATGAAGTGGTGACCCATGAATTAAAAAACGAAAGGAAGAACCAATCATTATGTATGGACCTTATTTGCTTTTGATTTTAAAAAATCTTAAATTTTACAGCATTCATGAGACAGAAATGTGAACACTGACTGAACACTTGATGTTATTAAGGAATTACTTTTCTATTTATATAACGTGCTATGACATCTGGGATTTGCTTCCAAATTAAATAGGAGGGGAGAAGCAGATGTGGGACGGGAAGTTTGTCCTTGAGTCGGTAATGGTTGAAGCTGAGCGATGGGTTCAGGCTCATTGGACTAGGCCATAAATGTATTTATTTGAAATTCTGCATAACAAACAATTTTTAAAAATTAAATTGGAATTTTAACACCAATTTCTGAGATTCCTTAAGCTATCATATTTTCAATAAAAACTCATCAAAGGACAAATTCAGATTGTCCCTGTGTTTGCAAACCATATTTTTTAACTAATCCAAAAGCGGGAATGCCATTGATTTGATTTGTTTCACTATCTCTTCTAAAGCTTTTTAGGGTTGAAAAGACAGCCACTAGAGTGTGGGGCTCAACCCTGGGAGGCAGCGTTGGTTTACAGCCCCGGGGTGATTCTAACGTGCAGCCAGTGTTGAGACACACTGTACTAATACGGTACATGGGACTCTCCCAGGAGGCTTGTTGACACAAGGGATGCTGGGCCCCGTTCCGACCCATGGGTCTGGGGGAGTCCTGAGAGTCTGCATTTCTCACAAGTTCCAGGTGATACTGACGCTGTTGGCTCAGGGGCCCCCGTTTGAGAATCACTGTTGCAAGGCAAGCAGATTTACTACCTAAAGAGACTGGAAGTTACGAAGTCAGCAACTCAGGTCCATTCCACTGAAACTCTCATGTGGACTGAAGTTGTTTACTGTCCTGAATCCCAACTGGACACAGAAACTGTGGCAGTAGGTGACCAAGCACATGGACGTGCTTGGTCCTTGCTTTGACCGCTGTAACAATGGGGGAGTCCTCCTTCTTCTTTGGGTTTTTGCAATCCTTGTGCCCATGTTCAAGTGACAGACTTAATTCTATCTCCTGAGAAGATTTGAGGGAAAGGGTAGACAGCTTCCTTTACCCAGCCAGCTTCCTTCACTGCCTGCCTGGAAGCCCCATATTTTTCTCTCTCTTGCGACATTTTAATGTCTTCAGCTCTAGCTTGGAAGACACTTGAATGCAAGTCTGTAGGGTCCTAAAGCTCTTCCATCCTGTTAGTCATATAGCTGGAGCAGCACAGTGCACCTGGGAAGTCAAGGAAGGCTTCACAGAGGAGGTTGTTTCCAGCCGAGCCTCAAGGGATGAATGAGTATGGCGGGTGAATGAGGGAAGCAGGGGTGGAGGGAGCAGATGGTCTGGTGTTTTCTTGATTTCTGGAATGTCAAATGGGGCGTGTTAGAGGTTACAGAGGGAGGGAGGAATGTGAAATGAGGCTGAACAGATAGGCAGGCAGGGGCCAGGCAGTGTGGAGGGGGAGATCTCTCAAAGAAGTTTGAGAGGACTATTGAAGAATTTTGAGAAGACTGACCCCATGAGATTTGCATGTTAGAAAGATTATCCTGACAACTACATGGAGGATGGACTGGGGATCATGCCGAAACAGGAATTTACCAGCAGGGTGATGCGTGAGCACCTGTCTGGGGTAGTCACGGCAGGGATGGGAAGGGAAGACAATATTAAGAAGTAGATAGGTTTGCGTGCTCATGCTCATGTATGTATGCACTTGTAATCTGCCTTGTCTTGAAAGGATTTAAGGGAGCTTAGATAAATGCACAAAGAAATAAAAATAACATCTTAAATATATCTAGAAGGAAGCAGGACAAATAGAAAACAAAATAGGAAAGATCAGATGAGGCCATGAAAGAAGTTCACATTGGGACATTTAAGTTCTTAAGTTTGCCCAAGGTGAATTTGGCTGACTTTCTAAAAATCAGTAAAATGAGGCTCGGTCCATCACTTGATTCACACAGCCCATAATATAAAAGCACTCCAGCTGCTTGGGAGGAACACAGGGAGCGCTGGTTCTGAAAATAGAGAAATTTCTCCCGTGGAGCCTCAGAAAGAGGAGAAGGGTTGATACATCAAATAAAAACCTCAGCATTGCAGAATGAGGAGATCTTGTTTCTCCAAGAGATGGTTCCTCTGGGTGGAGGTTCAAGAATTCAGGCTGAAAGATGGGGCTTAGTCACTGTCTTTCCCCTCGGTGAGGGGCCTGGCGGGCAGCCAATAGGACAGGCTGCCTGACTGGCAATATCTGTCTTGTCAAGGAAGGTTCGACTCCTTCCTAGAAACGGAACAAATAATAACAATAAATAGCAGGGAGTCTCTGAAGGAGGACAACCCATAGCCAAGCTGGAAGCTGGGGAGACTCCCCAGGCATGCTCGAGATGAGAGCACAAAGGGCTTGATGCTTCATAATGTGGGGAATAAAGGATCAGTTAGCCAGGTGGCCGATAGCTCGGGTCAATCGGTTGGGTGGTTATGCAAAAGGAAATGAAGCAGGAGAAGCAGCAGCAGCTTTTGGGGTTTGGGTGATAAGGAAAATTGTGAGTTCACTTTGGAACTACCTTAAGTGTGAGGTGACCGAAAATATCCAGGTGGCAATGTAACCAGATTTCGGTGGTTTCGTTTTGGTTTTCTTGTGCTGTTGGTGCCTCCAACCACATCCTCTTTGCCTACTCAGGAGGTCACCTGTAACAGTTGCCCCAGCCACCCAGGGCTTCCTGCATCTCTCCGCCCTAGAGCGTTTTCTCCTGGCTGGAGCCAGGCAGGTGGGAAGTATTAGGACTAAATGTCCCAGGAGCGACCCTCAACCAATAATGGATGGGAGCTGGTGGCTAAATACCAAACTTCTTGCCCCTCCAAGTGGGCAATTCTTAGGTGTACTCCTCACAGTGTCTCAGAGGGTCCCCAGCAGGATTGAGTGCCAGATGCCCACAGGGGTGACCTGCTCATCACTGAACTCCCCATTGGCTTTCTCCCTTCCCTGACTCAGTTCCCTACTCCTTGTGGAGCTTCCTGGGATCACTTTCCAATAACCCACTTGCTCTCAAATCCTTATCTGAGGCCTGCCACATCAGGTGGGCTTTTTATGATCCCCATACAAGTAAGCCCCTCCTCAGATAGGTTCCTGAGCAGCACAGCCTGAGCTGGGGATGTGCTGGGGCAGTGCTCTCGAGAGAAGAGGCATGGGGCAAGCAGGAGAAGGCAGGGTAAGTAAGGATGTGGTCTCAGCTGGCGACTGGCCTCAGCTGATCCCCGGGGGAGCTCTGGAGTATAAATTGCATCACAGAGTTGGTCCCACCCTGAGGCCAGCCGTTTGTGTCCCCAGTGCCCGCTGGTCCTTGGCTGAGTTCTGGGGAGGCAGGTAGGGGACACAGCCTCTTCTGGCCAAGGCCCTCCCTCTTATCACTGTCCAGGTCAACCTCCCAGTGGAGGCTCCCTTTGGCCTCAGGCAAGTCTCCTGAATTAGAGACAATACTCCATTCAGGAGGCAATTTTCAATTCTCCTGAAATTGCCAAATACCTGCAGCAGCCGGCAGGAACAGGGACACCAGCAGCGCCTTCTTCAGGCCTTCTGCAGTATGACAAGCTTGGCGCGTTCATTTTCTGCAGTCACCTTTCTCTGCACATTCTTGTCTGAGGACTGGGCTGGGGAGCGTAAGGAGAAGGAGGTCGATAGGTCTGACCTGCCCTCAATGAGCTGACAGGACAGTCCAGGGAGGGAACCAGACAGGAAAGAGCCGTTAGCAAGGAAACAAGAAATTCACGCTGCATGGAGGTGAGGGCACAGTGCTGTGCCAGCCTAACCAGGAGGTGCAGATTTCCAACTGGGGCATGAAGACCCCAGAAGCCTTGACAAGGAAGCAGCATTCCAGCTGGTACGAAAACTAGACATCATCTTGAAGGACTTTCCCTTAGATTCTGTGGGGCTCAGACTGATCTTAGAGCTTCTGTCACCAGGAATGAGTGCTACCCTCCCTCCCACCCTCTCTGCCCCCTTCCAACACTCTTGCTCCATATGTTGGAAAACCAAGCATTTGGCTGGAGTAGCGTTTTTTCATTTTTTCTCTTTAAAAATACTAGGTCATTCATATGTGCTTTGGAGGTGGCTGTCACAACTCTCCCCTTAGCCATCCTCCACTGGGTTCTCCGTCATAGCTGGATGTGCTCATCTCTCTCTCAGGACCTACATCCGCACCTGCTGTGTCTGCCATACCTCCACTACATGGGCCAGGACCTCTCCTCTGGGAGGTGAGGCAGGGGTTGGGTGTCAGCCAGCTGGGACCCAGGCCTCCATTCCTCTGTTCCAAGGGGGAAATCACAAACAGCTCCACCGTGCCCTCTCCCCGCCTCGGCCCTGTGTGGTGTGAAATGGTAGCACTCCCGGAGCAACAAAGTAATAGATTTTCCCTGTCAGTGCTCAATTCCAATTTCCTGTCTGGCCGTGAGCCACCCTGAACGGGTCCTTAATAAGGTTCACATTTTAGATCCTTCTCCCAGCCTGTGTCGCGGGGGCTGCCGGCAGTTTGGGAATCTATTCAAAGAAATGGAGTTCTTCTTTAATTGTCCCTGCTCAACCTGGGATCCTGACCCTCCCCACCCTAGCGCCCCTGACATGGGGAGCATTCCAGGAACTGGGGAATGGGGTGGGCTGGGGCTGAGAGTTCCTGGAAGGCACAGGGATTCTTGAGGAAGGAAACAGATTCAATCTCGAAGCTCCGCTCAGTTTATTTAATCTCGCAAGGTTTCAGTCAGCCAGCCCTTACCTGACTGGCTCCACAGACCAGAGAAAAATCCTATTTCCACTTAAGTGAATCATTCATTTCACACAGTCCAGCTGCTACCTCAGAGCCGTCTCCAAAGGCATTGACAGTCTTGAAGCACCCCCACTTCTCCTAGTCTTCATCAGAGAAGACCCCTTTCTCTCTCACATCACCCTCCCTGGGCCACCTCACTCTGAGTTTCCTACCTCTGTTGTGTGCCCAGCAGCAGCTGGGAACTTTGGGAGAAAGAAAACGCGGAATCCACAGGCTCTGCCTTCAAGGATCTGACCCAATGGGAGGATGACAGGTTTGGGGGGAAGAGGTTGTTCTGTCCTGAAGAAGCACCTGAAGGAGGTGAGATGGCTCACCCAATCCTACTCCCCCGGCGATTGTCCCAGCTATCTCCCCAAAGGACAGAAGCAAAGGAGGAGGGAAGCGATCTAGAATTTTCCACATGCCTAGCACAGTAATAGGCATTTTATGTTAGGTCATTTCATCTTTATTATTCTTCTCATTTTTTCCAGTGAGGAAACTGTGTCGCCCAGGGTCACACAGCTAGAAAGCGTTGGCACAGGATTAGAGACAGTGCCCACCTGAGTCCAGAGCCTGCAGGAGCGAGTGAATGCAGGTTTATTATGCAAATATCATAGAATCTCACCCCAAAGTCTAGGTGGTTTCTCCATAGCCACGTGACATGGGTCTGGGAAACCAAAGAGGAGAAGTGGAGTGGCACCCTGGCTAGCATACCCAGAGACCCAGTCCCAAAATGTGTTCTTCCTTTCCCAGGGTGCTGGGCCCTGCTGGCTTCGGGAGCCCAGCACCAAGGAAGAGATGTTCTACCAGGGGACACACAATGGTGCCAGGGAGAAACACAGAGCCTGCACACCTTGTGCCTCCCTTCCACGGTGCCCCCCCCCACCCCCCCAACATATGCAGGGCAAATGTCACTCCTCTCCTGCGCTCCTCAATACCCCAGGCGGAGCTGCACACAGCAGGCCAGCTGCAGACAGTAAGACCTCCTTACATTTCTACTTCATATTGCAAAGAGCACGTGTGTATGACGCTGGATTTAGTTCTCACAGCCCCTTCGTATGTCATGCAGGGCAGGCGGTAGGTTTCCCTGTTCACCAAGGTGGTGGTTCCGTGACGAGTCCCCTGGGTCTCCTTCAGGAAGGAAGGTTTCACGTCCCCACCTGCCGGCCTCTTGAGGATTGCCTCAGCTGAAGAGAGCTCCTCACCCAAGGTCACGCCCCTCCCAGAGCAACCCACAGCCAGGGACAGGGTTGGAGGCCTCCACGGAGACTGCACTACATCCCGCCTTCTCTCTCTGCCCACTCCTGCTTCCACCTCTGCCCTTCCCCAGGTGTTGATCCTGGGAGCACCCCTGATAAACCTCGGGCCTGCTCACCTCCACCTCAGAGTCTGCTCCCCGGGAAGCCATCCCACCCCAAGGCCTAGGAGGTCCAGGGAGGTGCTGTCTGAGGTAACAGAAGGAGGACCACAAGGAACATTGGGAGTGCTCTCTTTTGTGTCTTGCTTTGCCACAAACGGGCTGTGTGACCTTGGAGAAGCCATTAGGACTGCCTGGACCTCAGTTTCCCCATCTGTACCAAGAGAAGGGTTTAGACTGGATCATCTCAATGGTCAACAAGTTCTAAGATCCCTTGACCTTAAGGAACGCATGCAAGAGCTGTCCTTGGAACCCATGAGTCCCACTGATCCTGACCTTATACAGGGATTTGGGCAAAGTCCCTGGGACTCCTACAAAGACCACCTTCTGGGCTCAAGCTGAGAGCTTGGGAATCATTCTCTAAGATTTGCCCCCACCCCCATTTCACTTTCCCTCACAGGAGCTCCACCCTAGATTGGTAGAACTTCATTCTTCCAGCAACTTCCACTGGCTTGGCATTTCACCCACCAAGAGGGTTATCTCAGCAGCCCACTCCCCCAACTTGTCCCCAAGCCTGCTGTCATCCTTTGCCCTATCTGACAAGATAAAGGTGCTGGGTGCCAGGGCGAGGCAGGATGCTGCTCTGCGTAATGTACAGGTGTATTTATACGCAGGAGCGTGGGATACAGGTATGGATATATGTGGTAATGAGACTCCAAATGCACGGCAGCTGATCTCTTCCCCACCCTCACCCTGCCCTTTTCCAAGGTGACCTTCACATTGCTGCCAAATTGCTCCAACCCACAGACATTTCCAGCAGCCTGCAGAAGCAGGACTGCACCGCTTCTTGGCACCCAATCCCTGACCTGTGCCCCCCCATGCTGGTCCCTACCTTCCCTGTCCCATTAAGGGCCCATGATCCCTCTCCCCCTCTCCCTTCCCTCCAGGGCCAGCTGGGCACTGGTCACGCGAACTTTAGCCCTTGGCTTGTTTTTTTACAACTTGAACACGACAAATAGATTAGAGAATTAGACATGGTTGGCAATATGCTGAAAGCCCATATTGCAAACTGACCGTGCAAAATGTGAGCAGAACATCTGTGAGAGACTCAGGCTGATAGGCACCAGGCCTTGGCTGGGCTCCCCTTGAGCAGAGACCGGCCCCTCTGTGGGCCTCAGGTGGCTCCCTGCGGCCTGATTCTACAATGCACAAATCAAGAGGTGGGGCATTAAAAAAAAGAGAGAGAAAAGATGTGGGGCATTGATGAATCCCTTTCTCAGCACTTCTGCACTTGGCCTCTAGGGTGATGGCAGTCAGCTCCTTTTATGAGACCTGCGGTGCAAGTCTCATCTCCCTCATCAGACGGGGCCACCCGAGGGCAGGAGCACCTTATCAAACTGGGGGCTCCATAGGGGAAAAGCTGGGTTTCCCCCTCAGCCTGGGGCTCCCTGAGGACAGGGCCGTGTCTCCTCTCAGAAATCTCTTATATAAACTCTGAGGTTTTCTTCCAAAGACCTTGGGATCTTTCCCTTTCTTTCCCTGGTGTGTGCCCTCCCCACAGTGGGTCATGGATCCTTCAGAGCACAATCTTTCTCAACCGGGAAGAACTGGCTTGGTGAGTGTCAGCTGAGAGGAAGCTGCAGGAGGAGATAAGTACTCGAATGTGGCCTCACTCCCTCTTCAGGCTTCGGAGGCTGTCTCACCTCCTGGCTCTTTTCTCTTCCAGATCTAAGCCAGCACCTTCTTTCCCACTCCCCTGGCTCCTGAAGAAGCGATGCTCTAGGTCTTGCCCTCTCATTGTCTGAACTCACTCCTGACACCCTGAATGGAGCATGCTCACTTCCTGCCTGCCTTCAGAAATGTCCTTACAATAACTTCTTCTCAGGCACCATCTTAGTCCAACTCTCTAAGTTATGAGGCTCTCAATAGCATTCACTTTTCATTGTTTCCTAATTTCTCTTCCAAGTTTTGTAAAAGTCAAGGTCCCTGGCTGTTAACAGGCAGTAAAGTCCAATGAGGAGATTAACGAAGGGCCCTCTTACAAAGCTTGGGCAGGGTTAGGGTACATTGCAGTATCCTGTGCCCACCTTGGCAGGATGCTGCTACCTCCCCTGGGCCTGGTGGAGCAAGGGGACAGAATTACTATTAGAACCTCAGACAGTAGCTGTAAGGAAAGGGCCGGCAGGAGCTGTGGCCTTTAGTCGACTTAAGCCACCAACCACAGTGACCTGACAAGGAGGGACCCCAGGTAATAAATAGCTCACTTCCCACCCCCGTCCCCTGATCTCCTGCTGATATTTCCCACAGACTGAATCCAATTAGAAGCCTGAGGGCCGGGTACCCAGTGACGCAGTCCCTACAGGTCAGCCTCTCCAGGCGCAGAGCTGGGTGCAGAGGGGAGGAGAGTGGGCCCAGACACGTAAGGGAAGAGATCATGGCAGGTTTATTTCTCCTTGTCCTTTCCTAGTTTCTGGCCACTAGGAGTAGGGTGCTATCTCCGACCAGTCCATTAAATGCATTCTTTTTTGTGTGCCGACTGCAGCAGAACCAGCCCTGTAAGCCAAGCCCTGCGGTAGACTTCGGTGCCTAGAGATGAGACCCCAGTCCTGCTCTCCTGGAGCACAGAGCTATTTTCCTCCCATCATAGGGCTCCAGCTGCCGTATTTGCCAAATGAGGAGTAGAAGCGAAAATTAACTTATGGACTCAAACCTGCTAATCATAACCATCAAACCCACATCAGCACTTTGCTGTGTGCTTTCCCATATGTTGCTGCGTTTACTCTTCCCGGTGACCTCGTGCTCACCGTTTCCCTCATCTGCAGAGGAAGAGGACACAGCTCAAAGAGGTGATGTGACTCTCTCGCGATCGCACAGCTAATACGCAGAATCGCCAAAGCCAAAGCCTGCTTTCTCTTCTGCGTTGTCTCAGCTCCCACCTGCCGCCTGTGGAGCCCGCCTCAGTCCACCTCACATGTTAGTGATCTGTGCTCATGCTGTACCTCTCGACCGGCAGGCAGTGTGACTGCTTTGTTTGTGTGCCCCACGATGGCCAGAACAAAGCACCGAGTCCGCCAGTGCATGTGAACTGAAAGAAGGGCTCAGCAACTAGGCCCGCCCTCCAAGGGCGTCCAAGCCCACTCAGTGAAAACCACTGTTGACCTTGGTACTTGAAGTCTGAACTCCCTGGTTCTTCTTGGCAATAAGACTTGGCGATGAGCATACACGATCATTTATAGGCTAGTAGGAACTCAATGGGCAGGCCCTGGGCTTGGTGGTTTACAAAGTCTTTAAAAACCCAGAGAGCTTTGCATGCTCATTTTACAGATGAGGAAAGAAAGTTCCAAGAGACTAAGCAGGTAGCTTGAGGTCTGGCATCTAGCAGGTGGCAGACCCAGGACTTGCACCCCTGACCTGTTTCCCAGGCCTTGGCTCTTTCCATGCTACCTGGCCACCCCCTGGTGGTAGTAGGACTCCTCCATTGAGATGAGAAAAGATTTCCACGTGGCCCGTTATAATCCTTCCCTCATCTCTCCCACCAGCCACCCTGACCACCCCATCCCATCCACCCTGTTGTTCCTGTATCCAGTGGACCCCAATGGGATGAGTCTACGGAAGGTACAGAAAAGTGCCGGGGGGAAACACCAGGAAGGAATTCTCAGAATCCCAGGAAATGAAGGACTTACTATCCTCCCATCCTCCTCCCTTTCTTTCTGCCAGATTTGCTGGTATTCTGGACGCACACAAGTTCTCACAGCTCATCCTCCTCCGCAGAGCAGACCCCAGGGCTGCACACACGGCTGGCTCTTCAAAGGCACTGTTGTTCTGTCCTCTTGTGGGCAAATAAAAATGAAATGCTGCTGCTAAAAAAATAAGTCCATTTCACATTTCATTTTACTTGAGAAAATGGGAAATGCTGAGGAGATGCATTGAGGTCAGGTTTCCCCGAAATTTTTGCACAGTCTCAGCTACCTGAATCAACCAAGGCCCAACGTTCCTGCTGATTACTCCACAGCCACTCATTTCCCTCCCCCAACCTGGCCCAGAGCGCCCTGGAACGCATGCCCACACATTTCTGCGCACCGTCGCTATTTTACCCACGCGCCAGAGTCACCAGAACAAAATAGACAAACAGAGGCGACTTGCTAAATCCTAGCACCTTGGCCCTCATCCCCGAGACACCTATTTCTAATCACATCTTCAAGCCTTGAGCAAGGCACAGCCATAAAAGGGGAAGGGAAGCCATTCATTTATACTGTACCGAGTTTCAATTTTTCTGAGGTTTCCACACAATCATCTTTTATGAGCTATAGTAAAACCACATGTTTACACAGTCTCTCTCTCCCTAAGTCTCAAACATTTTAGCAACATTATCTTATGTAACACCTGGGGTTTGAGAAACAGGTCCTGAACAGCCCCGCATCACTTATGCAAACAGTTTTGAATTTTCCAGATGTATCCATTTCCCTTCACGTTAGCAAAAAGCTTGTTTGGAAAAGATCACCTCTCCCCCTACCCACCACCCCCAATCCCCTCCCCGCCACCTGCAGGTAATATTTGCTTCTAAAAAGAATCTCTGCCTTTGCAGTAACAGGGAAGCAATTTTTCTGATTTGTTTTGCAATTCCTGATGAATATCTTTATCTACATCTCTGTTAGAAAGCAGCAGGGTGCTGCCTAAAATTAAATCACAAAGTTACTGCTTTCCTCCCTCCTACCCATGCTCTGATCTGGGATCCACTTTTAATTCTTTTGTCCTCTTTAAATCCTATATTAGTTCAGCTACCGGGTCCCTCTACTGTTGTACAAAGTGGTTTTCGCATCTCTTTTCATTTCCTATTGCTGCCATCCTAGTCAGACGTGTAAATTCACAGCTGGGTTGTTCCACTCGACTTCCAACAAGCCTCCTGTTTCAATCTATCTGGCACATTCTAGCCTCATAAGTCTTCTTTGGATACTGTCCTCTGCAGAAACACTGCTCATGGCTGCTGTTATCTGTGACAGGGGAAGGCAAACTACTCAGCGGGGGTAGAGGGGTGGGTGCAAACAGCCTGCAGGCTGTTTTTGTGAATAACGTTTTACTGGAATGCAGCCACACCCACTTATTTACACACCATCTAAGGCTGCTTTTATAATACAACTGCAGAGTTCAAAGCCTCAAATGCTTACCATCTAGTCCTTTATAGACAAACTTTGCTGACCCCTGGTGTATGGAATAAAGTCCATGTCCCCCAGCCCAGCACGTGGGACTCTATATGACCCGGCCTCCACCAGCCTTTCCCGCCTGCCTCTGGGTACATCCTCTTCTGCTATTCATGTGTTCCCTCTGCATAGAGTTCTCTTCCACACTCCCCAGCTTCTAGCAAATACCAACTATTCATGCAAAATTCAGCTCAAGGCAGGACTCTCCAGTGATGCCACCTCTGCACCACAACCCGCTCTTCTCTACCTCCCTCCCCATGAAGTCAATGCTCCTATTTTTGTGGCCCTTTGACCTCTTACAAATATTTCCCACAACTTCTGCTTGTATATGTGTTTCTCCCTCTTAGAGTGTAAATGTTGTGTCTTAATCATTTTTGTATCCCCAGAACCTGGTATTGTGTCTGGTATATAGTAGATGCTCGATACGTGTTGAATGAATGACCAACACCTAACCCCCCCATTCTTGTTCCTTCTCCTCATATACACTTTTTGCCTGGTCTTATGGGCCCTAACCCACCTCACTGATTCCAGCTCTAAGCTTGTCTTGTCCACTCCCTTCTGGGCTCTAGACCTTTCTCCTCCAGAGGCAGCTCCTGCCCACACTCATGCCCTTCATGCCCTGGGTCAGTGTGATTCAGTGACCCTCACATGTCCTGCTGTGTGACTTCATTGGCATCTCTTGCATGACTGCTTTGCACCAGTGCCATGACTGAGGAGTCCAACAGCAGAATCTGCAAGTGATAAAATGTACTTCCCTGGCTGATAGGATGGTGAGATAATATGTGACAACACCTAGCATCAGCCCGGGACCCTGATAGATGCACATATATTCAACAAATATTTATTGATTGTTCATTGAGTGTCAGGCAGTAAATGAGACCAAAAAATGGGAAACCAAAACCAAAACCCAATCCCTGCCCTCCTGCAGCTGACTTTCTTACTGAGGGACAGACAGTAAACGAGACAGATTTGGTACACAGAGGCGAGGGGTGCTTGGAGACTGATACAACATGGAAGGGGTAGGGATTACAATATTAGATGGTAGTTTACTTAGAAGGTCTTTCCTCTGAATCTGAAAAGTGCATTCTTCTAACTCTTAGGAGTCCACATGTGATGCTTTGGGAAGTTAGCCAGTGGGGTAAGCATTTAATAAAAATACTGGTTGGATGAAAAGAGGAAAGAATGAGGGAAGAAGGAAGCATGCCCTTCGTCACTCCTCAGCAAATACTTTCTGGACATTTCTAACGCAAGGAATGAGGGCCATCCACATTCAAAGTGTTCTTTCAGGATGATTAATCTGGTAGTCATAGTAGTGTGTGGTGGATCAGTGAGGGAGAAACTGAATTTGGAGAAAACAGAAGGTAGGAGGCTCACCCAAACATCCGGGCTGACCCAGGGATGCAGCTGTGGGACCCAGAGAAGGACTCGATGAGACTGCATTTCATGGGAGAATCTGGGGTCTAAATCCAAGGTCCTCCGAGTGGAGATGGGGACTTTCCTCATTCTCACTCCGTGTCATAGTTACTGGGAGAATTCTGGATACGGCAGGTGGTGGGAGGTGTTTTATAGAAAAGAGGAGGAGGGGCATTTCTCCTATCTATCCTTTCCCTTTCTATATCCACACCCAGCTCTTCTCCAGAGTGTCCCTGCCCTACCATCGGAGCCCACCCGTTACCCGTCAGTCTGTCACGTGAACCATAGTGCCCAGAACCGCTCCGACCCCGCTCCTTCATTCCCTCAGAAAGTAATTGCTCCCGAGTGTGAAGCCAGGACTCACACAAAGCAGGAGAGAAAAGGCACATATATGAATCCGTAAGATAGGACAAGTTGAGGTCGCTCCCTGAAGTGGAAAGAACCTGACGGACCCAAGGTCAGATCCCAGCTCTGAGATCTCTACCTCTGTGACCTTGGGCAAGCCTTCTCTTAATTTTCCGATATGTAATATTAAAGAATAATCTTTTTAGAAGTTAAAATCCTGACTTCATATACACATAAAACTACCTGTCAAAGATTTTATTTCTCGTTAATAAACGAGAAAACCAGTAAGACATGATCAGTTGGGGGGAGAATTCAAACAACACAGATATAAAGGCAATCAGGAATACTAGAATAAATTGACAAATATCTGTAAAACTAGTCAACCACCGACTACTGGCTAATAATCAGTTGCATCGCCACCAAACTTCATTTGCATTTCTAAGGACTGGAATCTCCGCGTGACTGTCAGCCTTCCAGGACTGACAAAGTTGTCTATAGCTCAGACAATGGAAGGCACAGCCCCCAACAGACCAGCTAACCTGGCAGTTTGCACTAGAGAGAACACCCAATAGTTTTTATTTTTCGCCATTTCAAAGTCTTTCACAAGTTTTCCTAACAGAAATATGAGGATATCATCCGAAGTAATGTGTTGAAAACACTCAGCACAATTCTTGGCACACAATGAGCACTCAAGATCTGGAAAGTCCCTTCCTTGTCTTTCAGTCTGGTTAAATCACAGGGAGAGAATTTTGAGGCGAATGCTGCTAGAGAAAGGTGTAACAAGGGCTCTGGCGTTCAGAGGTGACAATCTTCACATCTGGCCAGGAAAGTCTTCTTGGTAGAAGGGATCTAGCACCTCAAATTCTGTCTCTTCCCCTGGGCAGCACTTATCCCAGAGAAAATCATGTGGCCACAATACCCATGCCACATTTCTCTGTCATTTTGCTGCATAGACACTATGACCACCGCAGCATCTCATCTGTTACTCACGTCTCCATAGGGTGGACCCTCCAGTATTGTAATCATTCCCATTTTACAGAAGAGGAAAGAGGTTCAGAGAGATTCAATAGCTTGACTAAAGTCACATGGCGAGTAAGTGGCAGAGCCAGTATTGAACAGACTCCCGCGTTTCAGAAGACTTTGAGGAAAGATTTACATCCAAGACCCTCCTGTCTTCTCAAGGCTGGACTTTATTGCTCTCTTTATGGGCTTCTAGAAGTCACTGAATCAAACTCAGCTTTTCTTGAACAGACAGGTTTAAGTAAGTAATAAGTGTTATATTGCAGATTGTTAATCTATTACAGCAACTTCAGTGAAATAACTGTCTATATCACGTGAGTTTCATAGCTCCTTCTCCAAACTAAACCCACAAGATCCTGGGGACTCTGGGTACCCCAGGGATCAGTGCCCTCAGGATACACAAGGTCAGTACCCGGGGGAACTCCATTCTGGGTGCCCAAGGAACATGGCTCCTGCCCTTCAGTCAGAACCCATCCCAGGACATAGTGGCCTGTGGTGACTGCAGCCCCCAATCCAGCCCTTTCCCCTCTCCCCCAGGCCAGACTCTCCGAGTCCTCCTCCTCCAGGGCCCCTGGCCATGCCCTTCCCTCCACCCATCAAAGCAGAGCATCTAGACTCAAACTCCCAACAAAAGCCTCCTGTCGGGCATCTCTGCTTCACCTCTCGCCTCCTTTCTGCCACAGATTGTTAATGCCTGAGTCAAACCATGCCACTTCTCTGCTCAGAAAAATCCAGCGGCTTCTTATTGCATATGGAGTTTTCTGGAACAGACTATCCAAAGCAATTTAGCACGCAGGATGCGCAAGAGGGAGTGCCTTCCTGATTGACATCTTTGGGGAAGGAAGGAAGCAAGATTGAGTGGAAGGAGAAATTAAGCTGCAATGGAGGTTCAGCCAATGACAGCTTCAGCCATCCCTATGGGAGTTCTGGACAACTCCCTTCAGGGATGTTCCACATGTCTGTATCATTCCCCAGCCACTTCCACCTCCATAATCACAGGAAAGGAAGACAGACACAAGGGGCTTCCCTCTGCCGATCCCCCTCCTTCTCATTATCCCAGGGCTATGTCACACCACAGATAGGACAATGTGGCTGCTGTCTCATTAATTCTCTGATTTCATGTCTCCTTGTCAATTAAACGTTTCCATATTCCTGTCCCACAGCTTGAGGAATAACATTAGTTCAATGTATTAAGAGGAAAGTAATTAAATATTTGTTCTGGGGTAATTGTATATAAATTGCATGACAATTGAACTGGTGATGTAATTAGTGAATCTTAATTGGAGCCCCTTTTACAATCAATGTTTAATTTACTAACAACTGTTTTGGCTTAAGAGCAAATTAAATGCTTGTCATTGGTCTTCCACACCCATTATGTGCAGTGCCAACCCACTTCCTGGCTGGTTGCAGTGAAAAATTCTCTGCTGTCAGCTGGCTTTGTGATCTCTAGGAAATCTTGTACCCTATTAGAACTCAGTTTTATTATCTGCAAAATGGGAGCATTGGAAAAAATACTACTGACAGTTAAGTGTGTTGAGCATCTACTGTGAGTCAGACGCTCATCTCCTAAGGACACATAGGTAGCTAATATGTGGGTAACTCATTTAGCGCAACACCCCAATAATTAGGGGCTGTTTTATTACCTACATTTTGTAGAAGAGGAAACTGAAACACAGAGTAACTAATCCAAGAAGTAGAGGAAAAGGGATTTGGCTCCAGAGCCCATCCCATCATCACGTAAGGCCTACTCTCTCTCATCATTTCTAGCTTCTCTTTTAGCTCAAAGAGTCTACATACCCCAGTCCTCCAGATACCCAAATCCTTCTATCCCATTGTCACTGTTTATCCCTCCCTGGCACTGCCCTTTGTGTAGTTGAATTCTTGGCTTTGACCTTCTCTGATCTGTTGCCAACACCAGTAATATCCTGCCTCTGCAGCTCCTGTAGCCTCCCACATCAGTCAGGATGGGCTAATGGCTTACCACAACAGAGATTTATTTCTCACTCATGTTCTATGTCCAGTGTGGGAATTGTAAATTAATGTCTTGCCCTGTTTTCTGGACTTCAACTGTCCACTCGTGCTCTGCTTCATGCTGTCTTCACTTGAGGACCCACGTTGACATAGAAGCCCAAGGTTATCGGACTCACGACAAAGGGAAAAGAGAAATGGCAGATCAAGAGCTGGTTCTCAGAGATTCTTCTTAGAAGAAACATATGAGACTTTGGCTCACATTTTATGGCTAATGCAAGTCACGTGGCAACCCCAGCTTTCAATCGAGTGGGGATTTCTATTCTGCAGAGAGGAGCACCCAAAGCCAAACAAACAAGTCTGTCAATGGGGTTGAGGGGAGTAAACTTTTCCCATGGGAGGGACAGCAAACATTTTGAACAGTATCAGACCCTACCACACACCCTTCCACTTTGCATCCTTGCTTTCTGTCTTGAGCGAAGTTGTCCTCACCCTATCACTGGACTCCTGAGCACTGCCCCGGGCATAAGATAGCCCATCATGGACACTGAAGCCCAAAAAACAGAGCAAAATGTTTCTTTACAATTCCCAGCATCTTCCTCCATGATACTTCAATGTCCTTCTCCCATGACCTCCTTCCTTTTCTGCCTCCTCCTTGCCCCCAAATTCATGGCTCCATTCCACCAGGGCCAGCATCATCAAGGCTAGGAAAATCCCATCAGTTCTTTCTTCCTCTTGTAAGGGTCACAGTGGTTCTTACAACCCCTCCTTGGGAGCAGACTCTGGGCTATCAGAGATTTCAGACGGGAGCGTCTGTCAGAATGATCAACCTCTCCCTTGGTGATAAGCGTGATCTACAGCAATGAATGCATCACCTCCACCTCCCTTCCTGCCAACCAGAATGAGGATGGGAAGGAATAAAGCATAAAGAAGGTAAAGGGGTCAGAGACCCTGCCAGCTGTTTCTCAGCTACTCCAATACTACCCCAGTCAGGAATCATCATATTCCTTCTCTTAGCTCCTTTCTCCTCTATTCAATATGGTTCTTCCTTCCTATTCCCTTGATCTTCATTTTGACCTCCTTACTCTCACCCCTCATTCGCCCAGAAGATGCCCTTCAACCATCTCCATTTTTTCCTCCTGATGTGCCCCTCCCTATCTTTACCAGGGAGGATTCTGGGTGTCGACGAAAATAATCCATAACCAATCTGTAAATGAAAATTTGGGTGAGTTTATTCTGAGCTGAAATCTGAGGACCATGGCCCAGGGCCTTTCTTCCCAAAGGAAGAAAGGGCACCAAAGAAATGAGGTGTACAGAGTGGTTATATACCCCCAAAGAGGGTGCTTTACATGTGATTGAAATGTCCCTCCCACAATAGTCACAAGATTGCCCTGTTGGCACAGCACTTGATGGACACAGCAGGTAGTGGGTCTGCTATCCTGGTGGGCGTAGCAGGAGGCAAGTCTATTGTCTCGAGCTGGGCGGTCACAGGTGAGCGCAGCAATCAGTTTCTAGCCTAAGGAAAGATGCTTAATCCTTAAGGAGACGCCAACGTTGGGAGGGGGAGGGAAGTTGCACCTTTACCTCAAGGACCTTTTGCTCTTGCCATAGGGAATCTAAAGCAGATATACAATGCATGCTCAACAGCCACAGTCAGGCCCTTTTGGAAACACAAGGTCAGGCCAAATTAGGTTTATACCAAATGGCTTCCTCATATTCTCCAATATATCCTATTGCTTGCCATTTTTATTTGTCATGGGATCAGAATGGAAGGGGACTGAGAACTTTAGTTCTTGCCCCAGCTTAGCCACTAACTTGCAGTGTGATGTTGACAAAGTCACCAGGGGCAGTTTTAGAGTCTGCCTTGTCCCCTACTTTATCCCAGCACCCAGCCTGGCACATAGTGGGCACTCAATATGCCTACTGTTTCTAGAATAAATAGATACCTGAATGGACAGATGATATTTCCTTTAAAGGGCTCTCCAACTCAGAGGTTCCATGATTCTATGTGATTCTCTAAGATTCCCACTTCCAGACTGTCTTTTGGGACTGACAAGGCAGAGATTCCAGCTAAAATAGCAGTAAATGTGCAAGCGATTTTATACCTAATTGACGAACTAAATGTAGATAAATCACCAGGAGCAGATGGCACCCGCCCGAGAGTAGTGAAGGAGCTCAAGGATGAAATTGAGGATTTGTTGGCCAAAACGTGTAAGTGCTCATTATAAAGGGATGTGGGGCCAGAGAGCTGGAGAAGGCAGCTGTGCCCCCAGAGAGGACCCTGGGAGCTGTTGAACAGGGAGAGTGGCTGGGAAACCAGGCAGGTTATCTTAGAATAAAGAGTAGCATCATTAGCAAAAGCTACATGCCAGCGAGGAAGGCTACTTGCTTTTGTAAGGGGAAATCACTCGTGGCTAAATCTTCTAAAATTATGTGTGCAGATACATATGGATAGTAAAAGGAGGAGCAAAGGGGAGCCAGGGGAGGAAATGAATCTAGGCTCTCAGAATTACACACTAAAATCTATAAAACGTGAACTGATCATCCAAGATCAGCTGTCTCAGGAGAAATTCTGATTTAAGATAGGAAACTGTATGGGGCTAATAATTTGTAATCACAAAGGTTGTTTCAACTTCTCAAAGATACTCTTGAAAAGTTGATCTTTACAACAACCTTGCGAAATTCTTTGAAAACTTTGTTAGTTGTGATTTCAGAAGTGACACTGAGAAAACAAATGAATTGCCCGAGTCACATAGTCAATAGGTGGAAGGTCTTCAAACACAGAATGCAGGTTTCCTAACTCCCAATTATGTGTTTTCTTTTAAACAGGACATTTAAGAGCTTGACACCCACAGATCATTGTTTTTATTTATCATAAGGAAGAAGATGTATCAGTTATCCATTGCTGCAATAAGTCTATGTGACAACTTCAAAAATTTAGTGGCCTATAACAACAAACGTTGATTGCTTGTGTAATAAGTTGGGTCAGCTTCGAGTGGGCTGATTTGCTCACACATCCAGGAGTCAGCTCATCTAGGTCAAGCTCAGCTGATACAGTTCAGCTCTGCACCATGTGTCTCCCATCCTCCTCCTAGAATCAGCAGGCTAGCCTGCACATGTTCTCAAAGGTACAAGAACATACGTGGAAATACACAAAGCTTTTTGGGGCCTAGGCTTCTTCTGTTTCATTCTCTTGGCCAACGCATGCTACATGGTCAATCCCAGAGTGAAGGGGTGTGTCAGATTATGCTGTCCACAGAGGGGGTCACTGCAATGTTACACAGCAAAGGATGAAGGCTCAGGGTATTACCACAATCAACGATAGAAGGCAATTCCTGTGTCATCTCTGAGTTCATAAATGATTCTAAGCTACTGGTGAGAGTTAAATACTAAGACAGGAGTACTCTGTGGGACATGTGCACCTGTCTGGACGGATAGAAAAGGGGCAGAAAACTTCAGTGTGCATGTATCTGTTAGGATTAGGTTCAACTGAAAGTAATTGAACAGCCCTAAATAACTGGCTTAAACAAGATGGAATCTTCGTTGTCTTTCATGTAAGCATAGAGGTGAGCATCCTAGGACTGGTATGGTGGTCTGCTCCAGGAAGTTTTTAGGCTTCTTCAGCTCTCTGCCCCACATCCCTAGAGTGAGGAATACACATAATAGAAACCTGCTTACCATTTGAAACAGCCAAAGCAGCAAGAAAATGCCTCTGTTGTTTCATCGCCATCTTCCAAACCTCACATGAGTGCACTTTGTGTGTATGTGTGTGTGCAGGACCTAATTTGCATCCAGAATCCTAGCTGCAAGGGAGTCTGGGAAAAGTAGTTCTAAGCTTTCTAGCCTTTGCAGTAAAGGAAAATACTACAAGTTGGGAATGAATGGTGAGGGCCTATTATCTGTAAGCACCCTACTTTGTAAAAGAGGAGGGGACATTCCAAGAGGAGAAAAAGGCATTTTCATAGGATGGGCTTACAAAAAGAGTATCATATTGCTATAGATTGAATGTTCATACCCCCCCCCCCAAATTCATATATTGAAACCTAACCCCAACGTGATGGGGTTTGGAGGTGGGGCCTTTGGGAGGTGATTAGGTCATGGGGGTGGGGCCCTCATGAATGGTATTAGTGTCCTTATAAAAGAGGCCCCAGAGAGCCCCCTCATCCCTTCCACCATGGGAAGTTACAACAGGAAGATGGCTGTCTGTGAACCAGGAAGCAGGCTGTCACCACGCACTGAATCTGCTGGAGTCTTGATCTTGCACTTCCCAGCCTCCAGAATTATGAGAAATAAATGTTTGTTGTTTACAAGCCACCCAATCTATGGTATTTTTGTTAAAGCAGCCCTGAGGGACTAAGACACAAAGGTTTGAAGAATCGGGGCCCCTTGGCAAGACTGTAAAGTGACAAAGGCTCAGGCAACTGCTGCTTTTTCTGCCCCTCTCCTCTCCATACCCTCCTCATTGGAAACACTGACATTAGACCTTGTCCCGTTGAGAAGTGTGGGAGCAGGAGGGTGTGAATTTCTTGTGACCAGTTCACTTATTATTCCTGCCCCAGGGTGTGTAAGGAGGGGCTGGTGGTGACAGGGAGAGAGCTGATAGGACTAGGGAGATAGAAATCAAATCATCGCAGTGAGTCACCGTGATGTTCCCTAACCCACCCACGTGGGGCTCTGTGCACCTCAGAGAGGAACAAATAAATACGGAGGCACATACGTTATTAAGTGTAATTACATTGCTACTTATAGGTTCAATTAAATACTCTGGACATTTTTACAATGCAATTTGAGGTGTGATGCGTGCAGCAATAGCATTAACCTTTAATCATAGTTCTTTCCCCTAGAAATGTGGTGAT
Organism: Equus przewalskii; assembly: GCF_037783145.1. NCBI lineage: Eukaryota > Metazoa > Chordata > Mammalia > Perissodactyla > Equidae > Equus > Equus przewalskii. The sequence goes on along the minus strand of NC_091849.1, from coordinate 39,952,190 downwards.
GACTCTATTAATTAGTAATGAAGTGATTAAATAGGAATAGAAGCCATCAGATCACGATTCCTCTTCACTGGGTCCTCTCCCTAGATTTAAACGTGGCCTTTTGACCTTCCTCTCCAAAGAAAACACATCTCAGGAGGTAGGTGTGTGTATGAGGGGGAGATGTTGAATTTTCTGAAGCCTCTTCTCTCCCAGAGGCACAGGGTAGAAAAATGGGTAGGATGAGCACTGTATAATCAGGATATGCAGTGTTCAGTCTTGGGGTGTTATTGCTCCTTTTGTTATTGCTAATTGTCCCTTCTGGGTACTGGATTTAGGGACTTAGAATGACATGAGTTATGCAGTTCTGCACTATGGTCTTGAAATTGCTCAGTCCTGAACATTCCTGTACTCATAGCCTGTTCCCACCTCCCAATACCATCCAGGAATCTCAGTGGGCTTTAGAGAATCCATTTGCCATCCACTTCCTGGGATGTCTGAGGCCCACACACTGTGCTTCCAGACCATCCAACGATCCATCCACTCACCCTGTGGTTCAATCCAGGCTTACCGTGTGATCCCGCTGCATGTCAGGAATCATGGGAAACACTGAGGGGATGAAGGCAAAGATCGCTGCTCTTATGGAACCCTGTCAAATTCGGTCACAAATTGTGTTGCCGTAATTGCAATCCTACAATAATTGTTGTAGGATTGATAATGACTACAATAGAGAGAAGAACACGGTCTAGGGGAAACTCAAGGAGGGGTACCTGACTCAGCCCGTGGTGTCATGGAGGAGACGACACCCTTCTCCTGGAGAAGGCAACACCCAAGCTGAGTCTTTTAGGATAAACGAAACTAACAAATGTGGAAACAGGCAGGGGCAGGTATCCCAAGCATAGGAGATACCATGAGTCAGGGTGCGGAAGCGAAACAGCCCCTGTTGCCCCTCTATACTTTAATCCAGTAGAATACTCCATATACCACCAGACACTATAGCTCACTAGTATTCACCAATATCCCAGATTCTGCTCGCTCGGCCCCCACCCCAGTTCCTGACTCTTGGGTCTGGCTTTGATTTAGCATCTCGCCCTGGCCCCTGTGGACATGTCACCTGTATTAGGCTCTCTGGTCCAGGTACTCACGGTTACCTTCAGCGACTCCCACCAGGGCTGCCTACCCCAGCTTTCTGCCCTTGGTTTCCTTGCACAGCACACCCTCTCCAGCCCCTCTCCAGCCCCTCTCCACTTGTGTTCCATTGCTAACATGAGCCTACAAGCTAGCACAGTCGGCTCTGTCCAATTTGAGGAGACAACAGAACCACACCACAGTACGTCTAAACACACACATACAGCGTTCTCTGAGCCTATCCAGTGACCCAGGTGTCCTGCCCCTGAGCCTGCACCTTGAATCCTTGGCCGAACATATCTCTGGCATATACCTCTCTTCCACCGCTTCAGAACTGATCAGATTTACAGGGTGGTTCTGGTTTTAGTTAAAATACAAGTTCAGGGGCTGGCCCCGTGGCCGAGTGGTTAAGTTCGCGCGCTCCGCTGCAGGCGGCCCAGTGTTTCGTTAGATCGAATCCTGGGCGCGGACATGGCACTGCTCATCACACCACGCTGAGGCAGCGTCCCACATGCCACAACTAGAAGAACCCACAACGAAGAATACACAACTATGTACCGGGGGGCTTTGGGGAGAAAAAGGAAAAAATAAAATCTTTAAAAAAAAAAAAAAAAAAAAAAAAAAAAATTCAGTTGCTTTAACTGAGAGACCAAATAACAGCTTAAACGACATAAAAGTTTATTTTTCTCTCACAAAGAAGTCTTAGTGAGTAGTCTAGTACTGGCAGGCTGGCTTCATAATCATTAGGAACCCACACTTCTTTTATCTTCTTGCTCTGCCAGCCTCAACATGCAGCTCCCATCTCATGGCACGAGATGGCTGCTCCAGCTCCTGCCCTCTCAGGAAATTTGTAATTTATTCACGTCACTTCTGCTCACAGACATCAGCACTTAGTCATAAGATGCACAGGAGGCTGGGAAATGTATTCTGGTGTCCGTGTGTGCCCAACTACACATTTTATGTAAGAAAGGCAGAATGGATTTGGGGAGACAAGTAGGAGACTCTGCCATAATCTTTATGAATCTGCAACTGTGGGCCTCCCTGGACTTATCAGGACACGAGGAGGCCTGATAACAGCCTCTCTTCCTTCCTTCAGTTGTTCATTCAAAATGTATTGAGCAGCTACTCAGTGGTGGGTCCTGGGGACTGGCAGATGATTAACTTACTCGTTGTTAAAAGTTATGGACATAACTCATTGCAATACTTGTTTGAAAATGAGAAGCTTCATTAAAAGGGTAAAGATAAAGAGGTACAGAAGTTCAGAGCACGGAGAGTTCTTTCTGGAAGGATAGGGGGAGACTTCATGAAGGAGGTGACGTTTGAGCTGGGCCTTGGAGGTCAACTACGATTGCAGACTCATACACTGGGGTGGGTGACACTTCACTTTTCTTAGTAAAGCTCTTAGGAAGGCTGCAAGGAGCTCATGTCTCACCTGTCATTATGAAACCAGGCACAGCAGGGGAAAAACCGAGGGGGCCTCCCCACAGAGCTCTGGTGCCCAGGGGAAAGCTGTGCCCTACTGAAGGGGTTTGGGAGAACCACAGAATTAAGGCTACACCCTGTGTGTAGGCTCTATGCAGACTTAGGCACAGGCCCTGGCCTCAAGGTGTTTATTATCTCTTTTGGGTTTAGAATGGCAGCTGGCAGTTGTATGCATCAATAATTGAGAAGGAAATAAGAACACAGAACTGTTCTAGTGCTTAGAAAGGGCTATAGCTACCCAGGAAGAGAAGAGATTCTTATCAATGTGATTAAGGGAGTGGAATTTCAGAGGATCCTTGAAGGACAGGGAAGATTTTGAAAGGTGGGAAGGAGCTCATGAGGAATTCCAGGGAAAGACTTGGGAGCAGGAAGGGATATTTTTGCTCCAGGAGACAATGGGATCTTAGTTTGGATTCCCCAAAAGCCAACCGAGAAAGGATTTAAATACAAGTAGTTTACATGGGAAGAGATCTCAGAGCAAAAGCAAGGGACCAGGAGAGGGAATTGGGGAGGAGGGAGAAGCAGCCAAAGATGTGCTCATGCGGTGCACCTCAGACCTGTGGGGGATGACACGGTGAGGGGGCCTTTGGCTCCCACCCCCAGCAGTCACGGGTGTTAACTCCCCTCGAACTGCCAGGCGTGCCTATGAGAGTGCCTGGTGGGTCCCTGCAGGTGTCCCTCACCTCGGCATCAGAAAAGTCCCAGGGCAGGAATCTAAGGTGTGCAATGCAGGTGAAGGTGGGGTGTGTCAGAGAACACATGCACGAAGCTGTGTGGAACTGGTTACCTCCACTGGGGCTAGAGGAGGGGGCAGGCCAACAGGATGGGAAATGGTGCCAAAGAGATGTCTGGTTCAAGAAGCTGGAGGGATCCTGCTGAAGTAAGAGCATCTCAAGTCCCATAGACCTGGGCAGTTCAGCTCATGCAGAGGGGGAGAGGGGGAGGACAGGGGTGATGTGCTGTGCTGTCTTCTCTCCACGATTTACAATAAAATACTTCCAATGGGGAAGCTGCAATGTATGACTGCAGGGATGGGAAGAGAGAGATGCTTGGAGGGGAAAGCTATGCCCCCCCTTTTGGGCACATGCCCAGAGAGCAGGGGAGCCCCAGGGGGCAGAGGAGGCAGGGTTGAGGCTAAATGCCAGTATGCAGTCTGGGAAGTGGGTGAACATGTAGGGTTTCCTGACATGAGGACAGGCCAGGTCCCCTTTCTGGGGCTTAGCTTTCTCATCTAAAAGGGGTTAGACTCACGTTCTCATTCTTACTTCAGAACTATTGACAAACTCTTCGGAGTTCCTGGAGCCAATACAATCAGAAGGGGTAAGCCTTGGACAGTGTCCAGGAGGCCAGAAGAAATTACATCAATATAGTGTGCAAGGTGCTGGGGGAGGGTCCACTCGGCAGGAATAATGTTCCATACGAAAGCTTGGAAGTTGAAGGAAGAGGATGACGTTAATAAGAGCCAACAGTGACTGCACCTTTACTACGGTCTGGGTGCTGTTCTAAGCCCTTGACATGAGTTAATTTACTTAATCCTCACAGCAACCCCAAGGGGGAAGATACATCTTGGAGAAGATGTGCCTATGGGGAGGGCAGCATAGAAGAATGAAGGAAGTGGATGTTGTCCTCAATTGAGACAATAGATAGTCGGTGGGCAACTTGTTCTTTCCTCTGGGTCTACTTCCTAATGTGCAAAGTACAAATAGGTGCACTAGTTGTACAGATTTGTAATCTATTCAGAAAACTGTTGGAGGTGGTCATCAAGAAGACATGAGCACTGCCCAGGCCCAGCTCCAGGGTCAACCAATTGGAGGCTCCCCATCTCTCCCCTGTCCTTGGGATGTATGCTCTGCCTACAAACTCCCACAGTGGGAGCCGTTTTCAAGGCGGCGGCCTTGAGAGAGCAAGGTGTTGAGACCATCTGGACAGTGTATGTGACTGAACCCAGTTAAGGCTTCTACATAAATTTTAAGAGTCTGGCAGGCTGGCGAAGAGATCTACGCATCTAGCTGCCCCCCAAGCCAAGCCTCATATGTACGTTCCCTTCTTCAACCTGCCCCCTACCATTCTCGAGTGCTCTCCCTCTTTCTTTGGTCTCTCCCTGCCTTCTGCATGTGGGGCCATTTTATGAACCAACAAAACCATTTTCCAGAGTGGCTCATCCATAGTAAGTGCTCATTTAGTGGTACCTGAAAGGTAGGCTTTGGATAGAAATATTGAAAGCTCCAGGACTTTTCAATAGTTGATTGGGAGAAAGAGTAAATGTTTGAATCACCATCCTAGACTCCAAAATATATGCTTTGCCCATAGCATTTTATTCACTCTTTGAACAAGTATGTGCGGGATGCCATGCTGTTCTAGGCTCAGGGAATACAACCTTGAGCCAGGCAGACAAAGTCCCTGAATCTTGCAGAAATTAGCCCTCATGGGAGGTATCACTCATCCAATAGCCCCATATGTAAATAAATAATTGCAAACTAATGAGTGTTATGAAGGCAAAGTTCAGGATCCTGGGAGGGGACCTAGAGGGACCTGATCTGGTATGGTATAAAGGGTAGGCTGTCCAGAGGAAGCGCCACGGGGGCTGAGACCTGAAGGATGGGTTGGAGACACCAGGTGGAGGGCTGGGGGGAGGGAAGAGGGAGAGCATTCTGCGAGGGCAGAGTGAGGTCAGGCTTTTACCTCCGCCTAAGGTGGAGTTGGAGCGAGGGCATGAGTGGAGGCCAGGTCCTTGATCCTAAGTGTGTGGGACGCCATTGAATGGGTTTAAGTAGCTGGGAGGGTTAGCAATGTTTTTAAAGAAAGACAAAAAAGGGTCAGTGAGGTACAAGATTTTGCAAAGCTTTGGGCAGGACACAGCTGTGCCAGATATCTCCTTTTGCCTCTCCTGATTCACTCTTGGTCCTGCCCTGCACCCTAGGAGGCAGACCTGAACTTCCATCAATGGGCTCCGGTCCCCTCTGGCTTCCATTTGCATTTGGCTGAGGAAGAACACCAGCAGGAGACAGGAGGGAGGGAGGAGAGAAGGTTGGGGTATTTACCCCTCAGCCCAGTTGATGCAGGTACACTCTGTCCTTTGTTCCCTTAACATAAGGGAACATCTCAGGACTGTAACTTTGTAAGTTTTCCCTTTGTTAAACTCAACAAATTAACCAGTGTGAGCATACCATCTGTGTCCCTCCAGGATCTTGACTGACAGTGATGGCGGTTTGAACTAAGGTGGCACCCGTGGAGAGAAGTGGAAGGATTCAAGAGCTATTTAGGAGGAGCTGGTGACTTCTGCTTATATCGTCACAACTTTTGTTTTTATTTATGATCTTGGCTCTTTTGTCAGTTCGGGTCCTCTAGGAAACAGACACCAAGACAGAAGTGCAAAAGATTTCTTGGGAGAAACTCCTGTGAAAGATAAAGGGGGAGGAAACAAGAGTAGCCAAGGAGTCTTCAGATGGCGATGGCAGCCTGACCCCTGAGAGAGAAGGGGTCAGGAAGCAGGCTTAGGTAGGAGGATCCTCAGACTGGAGTGCAGCTTTGAGAAAGTCTTACGCCAGGTGAGGGGGAGGCCCTAGGAAGTCCCCCACTGGGCAGGAATGGACCAGCTCTAATAATTCTGTCATGCTTTGTCATTTGCCGGGAGCAGCCTGGGCAAGACTGTGGCTGCAGCGTGAACCCTCTCATCAATTCCAAAGGCAGATTCTTGCAGCAGTTTCTAGAACCTGACGGGAGATTTGAGCAGCCCACCACCAAGATTGCCAGTTCTCCAACTAGACTATATGCTCTCCTTGGGGCTTGAGATAGTACCAGGCACATCATGGGAACCCGGTAAGCCCTCGAATGAGCTCAGGAATGAGTGTCCTCTTACCTTCCTACGGGTGGACGTAAGCAAGGGCATGTCCTGGAAAAACCAGCTTGTGGAAGTGGTACTTTCAAATCTGTGTTTAATTTTACAACCCTGCGGTGCCTAGATTGAAGCTGGCGGGAGCTGGTTTAGTTCTCCCCCGAGACCCAGCACCAGCTCATAAGGACTGTCCTCATGGGTGGAGGGTAACCCCCTGGAGAGCTGACCTTGTCTTCCCCCACAGGACAGTCGTACATTTTCCTTGGTGGCACTGAAGATCAGACAAACCTGGGTTTAAATTTCAGTTCTGTTGCTGCTTAGCTATGAGCTCTTGGGCAAAACTAACTTCTCACACGCCAATTGCTCATTCTAATGATTTATTGGGCATCTACTATATGTCAGACAATTGTTCACTCTAGGGCTATTATACACTGCTAGGGACTAAATACTTGTGTCCCACCGAAATTCCAATGTTGAAACCTAACCTCAATGTGATGGGGTTTGGAGGCGGGGCCTTTGGGAGGTGATTAGGTCATGAGGGCGGAGCACTCGTGAGTGGGATTAGTGCCCTTATTTAAAAAGGCTCCAGGTGGATCCCTCACTCCTTCTGCCATGTGAGGACACAGGGAAAAGATAGCCCCTCTATGAACCAGAAATCAGGCTTTCAACCAGACACTGAATTCGTCTTGATCTTGGGCTTCCCAGCCTCCAGAACTATGAGAAATAAATTTGTTGTTTATAAGCCACCCAGTCTATGGCATTTTGTTATAGCAATCCAAATGGTCTAAGAAATACAGCTTATATAGTTAACTCTCCTTTTACAGATGAGGAACAGGCTCAGAGAGTTTAAGTGACTTACCCAAAGTCACACAGCTCAAAAAGGATGGGATCAGGACTCAAACCCAAGCCTGTTTGATGGCAAAGTCCATTCTCCCTATCTCCCCACTGTCTCTAGAAAGGTCCAAGAGAGGAATGTCCGAATTTAAGACTATAAACCTCTTCAGGGATACTGATATATTCTTTTAACTTGTCTATTGAACTGTTTTGTCTTCCTCCTTTAAACAGTGCCAGGTGCGTGCTAGGGACTCGGTGAATGCTGCTCACCTCTCAGTTGCTTGCTTCTCCCGCCCCCTCTTGATTCCTCCTCTCCCTCTTCTGCTCACCTCCTCACAAACGTCTTCATTTCTTCGCCCCCCTCATTCTGCCCTCAGCTTCTCCTGATTTCTGTGGTCTCCTCCCCCAACATACCCTCTTCTCCCCATTCTTCGTCTGCCCTCCCCCTTGCTGGGCCATGCTCTTCAGACATCTCATTAAAGTAATTGTTGACCTGAATTCCTATTCCAGTGCATCTCTAATTATGCTCCACAGGAAACCCTGGGAATTCAAGACAGACTCTTAATCTATTCCACATGAATCAAAAAACACTCCCAAAAAAGTGGTTTAATAGCCACAATTAACGGAATGCTGCTCAGCTATCCATGGGAGATGTTCCCAGGCCAGCACTGCCCACCTCCCTCGTCTCAGTGCTCAGAGACATCAAAGGTCCCCTCCAAAATGAGTAAGGATTTAGGGTTTAATTTAGTTTTCCTAATTAACTGGATGCAAAAATAGCTGGTGAATTTTCTGAAAAGGGTTCCCTTATCCTTTCTCTCCTCTGGCTTAAAGGATCCAACCTGGGCCTTGAAAACTTAGCTTGTCTCCACTGCAGTGTAGAGGTCAGTTCTGTTCAATAGCACAGGGCCGTGTATGTTTGGATAGGTTGTACCATGTTAGTGGCTAGGCCAGAGACTTCCCCTTTGTCTGCATCTACTTTCTCTCTACCAGCCTCAAGAAATCCTTGTCTTCTCTCCCCTTCCCATAAAATGCCCACCACAAGGTTTGCCTTCATGGATGCTGGGAGCTAGTATTGAAAGAATGCCCCCATTATCAGAATGAATGATCTAAAAGCTCATTCTATGGAAGGTTCCAAGAAAGGTGTGGATACCAGCACCCTTGGCTAGCTGCCTCCTGGGCAAAGAACTTTTTCCAGGGCCCACCTGGAAGATAGGTTGGCTGGTTAACATCTTGGGTATGTCTGCCCCCCTGGGGTTCTATGCTAGTTAAATACCATTTTTCTAAAACCTCACCTGTCCTTCCAACGAGAATAGCTCCTGTATATTCTATAGTAGTGGTTCTCAAACTTGAGCATGTGCCAACATCTCCTGGAGGGCTTGTTAAAACAAGCTTCTAATTCTGAGGTGGGGCTCAAGAATTTGCATTTCTAAAAAGTTCTCTGGTGATGATGATGTTGGATATAAGGTGTTTAATCTTGTCAAAGTATGTTCCCAGTAACAGCAGCATGAGTATCACCTGGAAACACATGGAAATGCAGAGTCTCAGACCCCAACCCAGACCTACTGAATCAGAATCTCCATTTTAACAAGATCCCCAGGAGATCTGCATACACAGCAACTTGAGAGAAGCACTGGTTTAGAGGCATACTCTTGAGGTTCCAGGTAAGCATGGAGTTGGGAGCAGATGGAGGGATAACTGTCCCCATCCTGCCAGGGACATGGCCAGGAAGCAGTGTCTTCAGAACAGCCTCCACCCTTCCTTTGTTACACTCACTCCCCCTACAGTTACCACCAATGAGAATTATCTAGTTACCCATCTCCCCCCAAGGGCCCCAGCTGGGGACAGATATTTTCCTATGGAATTTTGCTAGCGAGAAGACTGCCCAGTGGTTTTAGGCTTATTGTTAACCTCTGTTCCCCTACAGATACTCATCTTCCACAGTTGTCCCAGCCCCATAATTGTTTGTCAGTTCCTTTTAGGGGAGAGAGACAGGCAGCCATTATGCCCCTTTTGCTTCCAGAATCTTCTTCCAGGAACTAATGAGACCAATAAAGATTGTTTTGTCTTATTGTCATTAAACAATGACAGCTCTCATGATGCCAAGTCATTATGCATCACAGACAAAATTAATCATTTATAATTTGTTATTTCTGGAAGGGGATGAGAAGTCATCTTCTCATGAACACATCAGTCAGCCTCTCCCTCTTGAGCCACACCAGGCCCTCTTGTGTTCAGGGCTCTGAACCTAACAGGAGAGCGTGGATTAAGTGGAGAAGGCATAGGTGCCCTTTAATGGATTAGGAGCCTCTACCAACCCCCACCCACCCCCCCCCGCCCCACCCCACCCCCTTAACTTCCCAGCAATTCGCAATATGCCTCTGTTGCCTAGGCTTTGGTCTACATCTGTGTTGAATTTACTTTTTTCAGTTAGAGCAAGTGAATGATAACAGCTAAACCTTATTGAGCTATGTTATTTAGCCAAGAATATTATATGGCAGATGATAGTAATAATAACAACTTAGTACTTACCATGTGCCAGTCACTATTCTAAAGGTTTTCTATGCATTTAACCTCATTTAAACCTCACAATACTGAGAGGTGAGTACTATTATAATCATAATCATCTCCGTTTTACCTATAAAGAAACAAGCCTAGAGAGATTACATGACTTGCACAAGGTCACAAGGCTAGTAAGCCACAGAGCCAGGATATGAATCCAGAATCTGCATGTTTAACCACTACACTATACCACCTCCTAAGTTCTCCAAGTTTATTCAGAG